>NC_143401.1:26214035-26524944 GCF_052110815.1 Crocodylus siamensis | reverse complement strand
GAAGAATATTCTGCACTGGTCCAGTCCTGCAGGGAGCAAACCAGGAAAGCCAAGGCTGCAACTGAACTCCAACTAGCGTCAAGCATCAAGGACAAAAAAAAGTCCTTTTTCAGATATGTGGGGAGCCGAAGGAAAAACAAAGGCAACACTGGACCCCTGCTGAACCAGATGGGCCAGCTGACAACTGATGTCCAGGAAAAAGCTAACCTATTAAATGGGTACTTCGCATCAGTCTTTTATCAGTCCCATAGGATGCCCATGCCAACCACAGGACAGGGAGGTCTGGGTGAGGGAGATCCCCTGCCCTCCATTAATGCTGACCTCATGAAGGAACACCTTGAGAAGCTGGATATCTTCAAGTCAGCCAGCCCTGACAATCTACACCCCAGGGTACTCAAGGAGCTGGTTAGCATTATAGCCCAGCCTCTGGCACAGATCTTTGAAAACTCCTGGCACTCTGGTGTAGTGCCTGAAGACTGGAAGGCCAATGTGGTGCCTATCTTCAAGAAGGGGAGGAAAGTTGATCCGGCTAACTATAGGCCCATCAGCCTGACTTCTATCCTGGGCAGGTCTTAGAAAAGTTTATTAAAGAGGCCATCCTTAATGGACTGGCCGATGCCAACATCCTGAGGGATAGCCACCACGGGTTTGTTGCAGGTAGCTCTTGCTTGACCAATCTCATTTCCTTCTATGACCAGATGACCTATCACCTGGACAAGGGAGAAGAGATTGATGTCATATATCTTGACTTCAAAAAAGCCTTCCATCTGGTATCCCATGATCACCTCTTGGCGAAACTGGCCAATTGTGGCCTTGGGTCCACCATGATCCGCTGGCTGGAGAACTGGCTTCGTGGTCGGACCCAGAGGATGGTAATTGATGGAAGTCAATCATCATGGTGCCCTGTGACCAGTGGGGTTCCCCAAGGCTCTGTCCTTGGACCCATATTGTTCAACATCTTCATTAATGATGTGCACACTGGAGTCAGGAGTGGACTGGCCAAGTTTGCTGATGACACCAAACTTTGGGGCAAAGCATCCACACCAGAAGACAGGAGGGCGATTCAGGCTGACCTAGACAGGCTCAGCAAATGGGTGAACGAGAACCTGATGGTGTTTAACACTGAAAAATGCAAGGTTCTCCACCTTGGGAGGAAAAACCTGCAGCATCCTTATAGGCTCGGCAGTGCTACGCTGGTTAGCACTACAGAAAAAAGAGACTTGGGGGGTCATCATTGACCACAAGATGAATATGAGCCTGTAATGTGATGGTGCGGCTAGTAAAGTGACCAAAACGCTGGCTTGCATCCATAGATGCGTCTCAAGCAAATCCTGGGACTTCATTCTCCCCTTGTACTTGGCCTTGGTGAGGCCGCAGCTGGAGTACTGCATCCAGTTTTGGGCTCTGCAATTCAAAAAGGACGTGGAGAAGCTTGAGAGAGTCCAGAGAAGAACCACATGCATGATCAGAGGTCAGGAGAACAGACCTTACGACGACAGGCTGAGAGCCATGGGGCTCTTTAGCCTGGAAAAGCGCAGGCTCAAGGGCAATCTGATGGCCACCTACAAGTTTATCAGGGCTGACCACCAGTACCTGGGGGAACGTTTGTTCACCAGAGCACTCCAGGGGATGACGAGGTTGAACGGTTATAAACTACTGCAAGACCGTTTCAGGCTGGACATAAGGAAGAACTTCTTTACTGTCCGAGCCCCCAAGGTCTGAAATAGCCTGCCATCGGAGGTGGTTCAAGCACCTACACTGAACACCTTCAAAAGCAAATTGGATGCTTATCTTGCTGGGATCCTAGGACCCCAGCTGACTTCCTGCCCTTTGGGCGGAGGCTGGACTCAATGATCTTCCAAGGTCCTTTCCAGCCCTGATGTCTATGAAATCTATTAAGTGCATGACACACATTTGTCCTGAGTTATAAGGTCTGATTGAAAAGCCATAGTCTTTGGAAATCAGAAACAATATCAGAATGAGGTTCCAAAACTACCTTGATCGTCTATCATAATCCCAGCAGGATTTTGTCTGATTTTCCTAAATATCCTGGGGATCAGATGGAGCTTTGGTGACCAAGACATGAGAAAAATACTCTAAAGAAATCCTGGACATCAAACTCCCTCCCGTCCTGAACAAAAGATACAACACTCAGGGTGTAGACAGAGTAAGCATTTGAAATGCTTAAAAGGTTGAATCATGCAGGAATACGTACCCACTCTGAAGTCCTGCAAAAAAAGTTGGCACTGCTCCAAGAATGATGCTGACAGGAACAGGTATTGTATATAAGAACTTGAAAATGAAGTGCTTCAGATTACATATGCCTTGTGGGAGAACAGCAGACCACAAACACTGGCAGCACAAGGGGCTGCAGAGTGCAGTGATAGTTCACTCCCTGCCACCACTCCATTACCAAATCAGAATCTATAGTAAATACACATGCCCTTCCCATAACATGATACACCTGGTCCAATGCACCAAGTGCCCTCATGGCAACTGCATGGGTGAAACTAAACAGTAACTACGCATCAGAATGAACTCTCACAGAAAAAAAATATAAAGAACGAAGCTATATACACACACTATTAGGAGCACATTTCTCACAGAAAAACTATTCCCTCTCCAACCTCATTGTGCGTGTGCTCAAGAGAAAACTTCCTACCTCACACCTTTAAAAGGTGAACCTGGGAACAAAAGTTCATAAGCTGTTGGACACTAAAAACCAAGGACTAATATTGATATTTAATTTATGGCAAATTTTATTTTACATAACTCCTGGATTCTTTCCACACAGGAAAATGACCCTCCTCCCTTTTGATGAGCTTGCTAAACCCTCCCCTCTGCTATTTTTCCACTATGCTTTCTGTTATCACCTTTCTGCTACCCTCTCTCCTCTGCTGTTATTCACTATGCTGCTCTTGGTTCCTGTGATCAAGATCTGAGGAAGAATGTCTTGCATTCAAAAGCTTGTCTAACTTTATCCTAATTACATAGGTGGTCCAAGAAAGATATTACCCTAAGAATTCTTTGCCTACTGCATAATTTTTAACAGGCTTGAAATTAAGTTAAAATAAAAACTAATACATAATTTCTTGCGTACAACACTCCTCTGAATATAGTGCATACCTTGTTTTTGAAAGGCAAAATGATGAAAAAAATATTTTTCCAATACAGCAGAGATAGAGCCTAATCTTCGGCTGACTTGCTCTCCTTTCCTGTTCAACTAAAATCCTAGCTGCTGCTGAAGACTGGTCTCCATGGGTGGATCTATAACTGTAAAAAGAGCTAGCACTCTGCAATAAAGAGAAGGGAACAGCTAGCAGAAGGCAAAATTGTCCTAAGAAAGGTTAGCTTGATTAGTGGAACATCGAGATCATTGCAAGGGAGAAACAATCATCAACACCTCTTAAGTAAAGAACAAGAAGCCTTTAAGTAAAATGACTCCTTCAGCTGCCTGAACAGTAATATAACAGAGCTGCTACACTGTGGAGCAGGAATTAACACAGGATGCTGCTATCTGCAGCAGAAAACCAGCTTCCATGCCTAATAAATGCACCCTGACTTGATTGGGGGGGGGGGGGGGGTTGAGGGAGGGAAGCTGATTTTGGGGCAAAATGTTTGTATTGCATGTGAGAAAATACATTATTTTTAAACAGTTGTTTGCATTTGATAACTATTTTTGAAACCCCCAGATGCATACCAGATTTCATTAAAAGATATGGGGGGGGGGGCCCACAAACTAGATAAAAAGAAAAATCGTCCATCAAGAATTGAACCCAAATAGTTTACATGTCTTAGAAAAATATATTTTTCATTTTTCTTAAGATTATTTAAAAATAACAAGAATTAGAGGTAATTCTCCAATAAATAGCTACCTAAGGAAATTAAGAGAAAAATTATCAAGAGGATAAACACTTTTCTCCAGAAATATACAGTAAAAACTCTGTTATTCAGCATCCATGGGGAATGGGGCATGCTGGTTAATCAAATATGCCGTGTCCAGTGCACCAGGACTTTTACTCTCTGGTGTCAGTGTGCCAGGGGAAAGGAAAGGGGGCCCTGCGCAAGCTGCCTTGCCCCGGGCCGTGGTCCACAAGGAAGAAGTAAAGAAGAAGAACTTGGCTCATGGCAGCAAAACCAGAAGTGGGACTTCCGGTTTCACTTTTCAGTCGGAAGGAAGATTTGTATTGACAGATGCCAGTTAGTGGAGCATTCTGGATGGTGAAGTGCTGGATAACACGGCTTTTGCTGTAGCTTAATACTAATAATGCAGGCTGGGATTAGAAAGAGAAAAAAGAAGTCTCTAGCTGATCAGAAAGGACCACATGCTAGTCTTATGAAACTATACATTTGTACAATTTACAAGAAAACCTGAAAGAAATACCATAATATTGGGAATCATCTTTATATAATAAAACATAGTATCAAAATGAAAGACTTCTGGTCTGAAATTGGACTGATATCAGGATATATATGTTCCAAACTCCAATAGCAGTAGGGAGATATTCTGGTTTATTAACATACTTCATGTCTACAGTTTGAGGTTTGTTAATATGTATTATGGCTCCAATCCTGTAAAAACGTTTTTGCACAAACAGTTCTTAAGAAAACAGTGGGACTCAGCATCGGTACTATAACAGTGAAAAGAAACCTCAACAGGAATTGGGCACACACAACACTTAGACCCCATGTTAAAAAAGACAAGGGAAGAGTCTAGAAAGAAGAAATAATATAAAACATTATTATTATTAACAATATTTACGATTTGGAGAAGGGTTTACAGTGCAGAGAATAATATTCCCTAGGGGGGAGTGTTTAACAAGAATAAAATCACTTGAAAAATATAGTGACTAAGTTCTTATACACAAATAATAAACAAACTAGTTAAAGAAACAGACTAAACTGGCTGAAACAATTACAAATATTTGACATTTTTGTAATACCATACAAACTTTTTGTAATTTATAATTTACACTTAGGTACTGTTTAAGTAAGAAAATGTATCACGATTCTGTTTGTCTGCAATAAAATCAGCACTAAATCTATGCTTCAGTTGAAACAGTAAAATACACTGTCCATAAAGGCAGCAAGGTATGGCTGTGGTGAAAATCTTAGCTATATTTCCTAAGTTTTACCCTTTTATATTTGCAGCTTTTAAGACTTCATTAATATATATTAAAGTACACCATATGCAAAGACAAGCTTTGAGCAATGATTGGTCCAGCCAAATAAGATGCATTGATTTATAAAACATATCGTTAAGCTCTTCTCGACTTTTTATTCAAAGTTGTATAACGTGAAGAAAAAAGCAGAGATGTACAAATATTTCCAAATTCATGTGAAAAAGTATTCAAGTATTTGTTTCAGAACTCTGAATTTCAACATAATTCAGTTTCAAATAAATCTAATTTGTGCTTCACTAGAGAGTCATAGGTAATATTAGGTTTAACATTTATGTAAATGTTTATACAAAACATTTATTGCTGGTTCCATGGAACTAACAGTAAGATTGTGGAGTCCCTGTCACATGTTATACTTAGGGTGTGGTTAACCAGTTAATCACATCTTAAACTGTAACTTGGTCACACGTTAGAGCGATTAATGGCATCATAAAAATCAAGGAATAAGATGCAAAGTTATTCCACAAAAAATGAGTCTTATAATACTATTAACTGAACATGTGGCCAGGTGCACTCCCGCAGCTGGGAGCCTAGATCAGCTGACAAGCCTCCCAGCCATGGAATTTACTATTTGCCATTGCAGCCAGGGGATCATGATCTCAAGGATTCCCCCTGCGCTGGCAATAAGGTATGATGCAATTTGATGTGCAATCCCACAATCATGCTTCCTGATATGCACATGTGGCATGGCAGGAAGCGTGAATGTATGGCTCACACATCAGATCCCATCATACCTGCATATCTGGAGGGGCCCTGGATTACACCAACACTTATGAGAACAATCATAAAGGCTTAAAAGACAAACTAGAGGCTCTTCCAATCTATTGCTTCCCAAGATGACTTGCGATTTCTTTTACTCCCACTCTTCCCAGTTTATTAATCTTTTCTAAATACATTACAGAAGAATCTTTTACATTACAGAAGCATATGATCTCATCCATTACAACTGAAAAGCTTTTTATGTAAAGGGTGTATTTAATAGACATAATGCTTGCTAACTGAAACTTCAAAGCATTACAGAAGGATAGTGAAAGAAATGCCACTGTTACACATGGGGTGGTAGGTGAACATACACGTTTTGACAAGAAATGCAGAGAGGGTGCATTTGGCTTTCAATGGGCTACAATTAAATTATTCCCTAAACACACAGTGATTGCACTCTTATTCCAATGTCAGCAGCTGCTGTATCTCCATTATCTACTTCACTATCCAAGTACCCATGCTCCAGTTGGTCTCTAAATAAATCATCCTCCCATAAGTAAGAGAAACTGGTTTCATTCTTAAATTAGGAAATTTAGATCAATTTTCTGGCACTTTAAATCAATGTAACTAATGGGCCAATTTCAAATCAATTGGATGCATGTAATTTACAATGAGCATACGTCTTTCCATTGCAAGACTAACAAATGAGTTTTACAGTGACCTCGCTATGATTACTAAAAGAATTTAAACAAGTTTAGAACACTAAGTCATAAAGTAAAACAACTGAACCTTAGGGAAATCTTGCCTGTCAGCAGAAACAGAAGTCAAAATGCTATGTTTTACCACCAAGAACCAAATAAACCATCAACCTTAGTGGTTACAGGAGAGTAGGCCAGTTTTGTATCACTTAGCCTTTTGACATTTTGATATATGGTGGTGTTTTTCCAAAAGTTTAGGAATTTAACTGATCTCTCTCTAAAGTTTAATAGCAATACTTCTTGTATAACTCACCAGAAAGTGAAGTGCACTAGTGACTTTAAGAGATTACCTGAATTTGCACAACTAGCCTAAACTTTCAAAGCTCAAGAATAAAATTATCTAAAAAATGCAACACAAAAAGAACCAAATCCTCAATCTCCAATTCATTTTCTTCAGAAGTTGAAGAAAATGAACTGGAGATTGAGGACTTGGTCCTATATCAAAGTGGGGTAGCTTGGAATTCCTTCAGTACTAGCAACCCAAGGTCAATACAACAGGCTTCCAATACAACTCCCTTCCAAACATACACCTTCCTTCATGTGTGGAGTGTACTAGAAAGACTTAGCTTAAGTGCCACATGCTCTGATAATACTCTGCCAAAGGCCCTCCTTTGGCTGTCACTATTCAAAATGGTTCTTCCTAAGCCCTCAGTAACTTGTTCCACAGCCAAACCAGACCTCAGCTGGCTGGTGTGCAGGGGCAGACATCATAACAACATGCCCTGCACTGGCAGGGGACAGAAAAGAGACCAGGACCATGGCTGCAGGGGTATAGAGCCCAAATGGAAGATGCCCTGGCAGGGGTGAAGTAAGCAAGAAAGAGCCTGCTCACCAGATCAGAGGCTCAGAGGAGCCTCTAGTCCTGGGGACCTGAACCCCAATGGAGAGGAAAGAGCGACATGGCATGTGAAGCTCAGAGAGATGTCGCCTTCCTCAGTGAGACAGCAAGAGCCACAACTATGAGTTCATTCCAGAAGGGGATCTGGGTTCCCGTCCTGACTTTAGGTATAGTGATCTTATGCGTCTGGAAATAAAGGCACGCTGGGTTGGCCCCACAGTGTAGAAATAGAAGCCCAATGAACTATGTGGTGGGGCTAAAGCATTAGCCCACAGCTAACAAGTCCTCAGGGGGGCTGAGGGAAAAAGATACAGGATTTATAGGGATTTCAAGGGGCCAGAAAAAGGGCTTGATATCACCAGGTTGTGCAAAGTGGGGAAGGACCCAGGTACCCTGTGCAGAGTCCAGGCACAAAAAGCTCAGCTAGTCAGACTGATGCCATAGACTGCCAAGACAAGACAGAGAGATGCTTTAACCTGTGGAGACTACTAACCAGGCCCTAGCCCAACTCATTGAGCAGTTTGCTGACTCTGTCATTCTTCCACCAGATTGCCAGCAGCCTGGCTATGTTATAAGATCTGGTTGGCATAAGGACGGGGTGTACAGGGAGGCAAAGTGCCTACGACCAATGACCTGAGACACTCATGAGGCTGAATGTAATCAACCAAGGATCCTCCCCGCTTATTAGAAAAATCAAGACATGGCGGATGAGACAGGTGTGCCCTATTAGTACGCATAAGCAGTAGCCAAGCTGTCCTGCCCTAAAAACTGGCCCTTAACAGACGGGAGCTCCTACTCAGCAGCAGAGCCCAGTTGGGCACAGCTGCCCATAATATTCCATACAGCCAGACGCTGAATGGGTCAGAATTGGATTTTAACTTGCTTCCTTCTCTCATGGAAAACTTGTATTCTAAGTTACTTTGTATCACATGTAAAAACAAGTTTTAAATATTGCAGTTCTATTAATCTATTAATATTAGTTTCATTCAGATTCTGGATGGGACAAAGAAGAGCAGTTTGCATTTTTCCCCCCCCCATGTACTCCAATCTACAAAATTTTGATTCATGCACCCTTGCTATTTATTATCTGATTGAATTGGTTTTTCAAGCCCCAATTGCTTTGACATGTAGGAGCTAGAACAAAAATTAAAAAACATGAAGTATACAAACAACCTGCAGTTGTATTTTGATTGACATGATACAAGAGGCTGAAATATCTATTACAATACACTTGTTCTACAGTATGTGCCAAAGAAAAGGCAATTCTTCTTAAGTAGTGTTAGTGGTAGGTTGCTTTAGGATTACCTTTCCTCCTGCAGTCATCAAAATGAGAACAAAGAGCCAAAACCAAAAATAAATTTCTCAGTTCTTCTCTGGAGGCTGTCATTCAGACACTGTTCAGTTCTAGTATTGCAGCCTCTTGTAACTGTTGCACCAACATATGAAGGTGACAGTCTCTGAGATTTCCAAAACCAAAACAACAACAAAACCTGACTTACACAGAGGAACACTGCCTAGAAGTCCCAGTATTCATTCAGAAACTGCACTATAACTGTGGTTTTTTAGTATACAAGGTACACTCATCTATCATAGAAAACAGCAACTATTATTTCCTCTGGATTTTTTAAAATCCTTTTGGAATTTCTTGCTCTAAGGCATATTAATTAAAGAATGGGCACTATTAGCAGCTGGGAAAGGTGCTCAAGTCCTACACAGACTCCTCTTGTCTTGAAATGCCTCTTCAGTAGTTATTCTTTTCCAAGAGTTCCATCTTGAACTCTTCCTTGTGTTTTCAATTGTTTATTCTTAAGAAAAGATAAAAGCTTCTTACACACATTAAGCAACATGAGCTTCAATACAGAAGTTCCACATTTAAAAGGCATAACAATACCACTATAACGACCCAGACAGCTTGATGGATAGTGCTTTGCCTTGCCCCCAGCAGTTCCAGGTTTGAGATTAATTTCAAACTCTTATACAGAGAGCCAACAAAAAAGGATGACATATGATGGCAGTGATAAAAGGAGTGAAGTACAGAGTGAACAAACAGGGTAATGAAGTCAGTCCTCCTTTAGCCCTCTGTATATACAGAATTTCTACTGATAAGTTCAGTTTCAGTATAGTGTCATCCCTTCCCAGCATAAAATCTGGGACTGCAAGTAGCTAATGCTTATCAACACGACAGAATGAAAAAAAAAATGCATAGATAAAATGGCAACCAAGATTGAAGGACTGAAGACAGATTAAAGCCACACAACCCACATTTAGATTGTCTATAGTTGTTAAAAGCCTTTGCCTTAGGGCCAACTTTCATGTAGCCCTAAACAGGGTTTTCAGCAGAAGTGTCACTTTTCCTAGCAGATGGAAGATATTGAATTTTAGCCAATTTTTTAAATAAAATCTTCATATTTTCCCAAGCAGGAAACAACTTTGACCACCTGAAACCTGAGATTCTGCTCCTGCCTTTGTCTAAAGTAATTTGTATCATCACAGCTGCACAGGAGAGCTAAGACTACTTACCAGCTAAGAACTGCTGCCCAGAGGATTCTTCCATCTACAAACTCTTCTGTGAAATCCTATGAAACATCAACTTTCATTTCTACCCAGAAGAACTTTTACAGTCTTTTCTCTGATGCCTGATGAAGGGTGTTTGTGCTCAAAAGCTTGCAATTAAAGACTTTTTTTGCAAAAATCTTGTTGGTCTAGTAAAAGATATCACCTTTGTCCATGAGACCTGATTACTTTTCCTAGCATTCTCTCTACAAATCCAGGATGTTAACCATTCAGTTTAGAACAGCAGGTTTCATGTTAGTAATGGTGTTGTCGCAAATTATACCAATGACCTTTACTCTTAGCTGTTCTTGAGGATAGTTTTATAAGTCCACATAAACCAAGAATTGAACTATATATGAATAGAACTGACCTCCACATCGGGGGGGGGCAGAGCTGCACCATCCATATGAAATTCATGGGAAGCGTGCCTCAAAAGTCTTCCTTGCGTTTCCAAACACACATACACAACATTCTCATTCCTTTGTGGAAGAGCAAAGACAGATAGGACTATAGCCCTTCCCATTTAGAAAAAACATGTATTCTAAGCTGGGTGCAGTTCAAAACCAAGCAACCTACTGCTGTACCTGCATAATGGCTCCCTGCACCCTGCCAGGGGAAAATTGGGCAGTTGGGGGGGGGGGGATAGGGGGGAGGGGAATGCCCAGGTGCTTGCACCCCCTCTGGCCTTTAATTCCAGGTCCACCCAAGTTTACAAGCAACTGCCCAGCAGTGGCAGCAGCATTTTTAGTCAGGCAGTGCAGAGGGATCAATTGACTTCATGGCTCATATTCCACCTGATCCCGTCTAAACTCATTCCACTGGTGTTAACAGCCATCTTCTTTTTAATGGTCTTGATGCTCCACCAATCAAGCTATCATTTGTTTTCCAAGTCTGATGTCTGTTCGCTGCTCCTGGTAATGAAGCTGCTACTTCACAGCCTGCAGTTTGTTTTTAACATATTCCAATGAAGATATAATTGTTTTTGCTTCAATCTTGAACTGACTAATGCAGCCCTAGGCCCCTAGCATATTAGTAGAGCTTCTAATTTATTTTTAACTGGAGAAAAATAGATCTTGTTTCACATGTGATGATGCGTCTCACCATCTGCACCCCCCTTTTCAAAAATCCAGATCTGCCCATGCATTCTTCCGACTTTGTATGCCTATTCTAAGGATTATCTTTTATATAGCCCACATGATCTAACTCTAAATAAGCACTTGTATGATGGAGTTTGTTTTCCAAAAAATGAGCCAAAGCAAATACAATATTTAATAAGCTAGTGCTTTCCACATTTTTTTTAGATAGAAAGTAAGGCAAGGTGGTACCAGAGAGCAGATTCAACCAGTGTGCTGCACCCCTATGAGAGGAGGCAAGTGCTCTCTTCCCCCAATACTAGCACTCTGTTTCTACCCCAGCTATCCAAGTACTTGCACCTGCTCCAGTACCTGGAACCATGCTTTCCATGCCAGCTTATCCCATACTCCTGGGACCAGTGGGAGGTGCTGCAAAGGCAGATGATACCAGTCACTGGCATGCGAGACTCCAGAACAGCAGCCTCAGTGGTGGGGATCACCCTTGCCCTCTCAGGTAGAGAGTGGGACAAGGGGAACACCCAATGGAAACAGCAGGCCATGGCAGGGTTAGGTTCTACACCTGCTGCCCTTAACTATAATTTCTACAATTATAAATAAGAACCACTAATTTACTTGGCTCCAGCTAAATGAGTGTTTCTTAACTTCTTTAGCCTCAAGGCATTCCGCCACATCTTTTCTGAATTTAGCTGCTAGCTCAGTGATTCTCAACCAGGGTATTACAAAATTCAGAAAAGTTATGGAAGTTATGAGGCTAAATAGATTAGCGATATCTTAGAGAGAGCAGTTCATAAACTGCCTGTTTCATCACATAAGCTTATGCCTCTTCAAACCAGTTAGTTTTTGAGAGGCATAAGCCTATCTGATGAAGCAGACTATTGTCTACAAATACTTATGCCTCTCTGAACCAGTTAGTCTCTAAGGCACCGCACTGCCTTGACAATTCATAGATTTCATAGACATTTGGGCTGGAAGGGACCCTGGAGGATCATCAAGTCCAGCCCCCTGCCCCAGGGGCAGGAAGTCAGCAGGGATCATAGGATCCCAGCAAGATAAACATCCAAATGTGTCTTGAAGGTGTCCAAAGTGGGTGCTTGAACTGCCTCCAGTGGCAGTCTATTACAAACCTTGGGGGCTTGGACAGTAAAGAAGTTCTTCCTTATGTCCAGCCTGAATTGGTCACAGAGGAGTTTGTGACTGTTCGATCTTGTCATCCCTTGGGGTGCTCTGGCAAACAGACATTCCCCCAGATCCTGATAAGCACCCCTGATAAACTTATAGGTGGCCATCAGATCAGACCTGAGCCTGCATTTTTGCAGGCTGAAGAGTCCCATGGCTCTCAGCCTCTCATCATAAGGTCTGTTTTCCTGACCTCTGATCATGTGCAAGGCTCTCCTCTGCACCCTCTCAAGTTTCTCCACATCTTTTTTGAATTGCGGAGCCCAAAACTGGATGCAGTACTCCAGCTGCAACCTCATCAAGGCTGAGTACAATGGGAGAATGATGTCCCAGGATTTGCTTGAGACGCATATGGATGCAAGCCAGCTTTCTGCTTGCTTTACTAGCCGCAGCATCACACTGACAGTTCATGTTCATCTTGTGGTCAATCATGGCCCCCAAGTCCCTTTTATCTGTAGTGCTAACCAGTGTAGCACTGCCAAGCCTATAAGCATGCTGCAGGTTTTTTGTCCCAAGCTGGAGAACCTTGCATTTTTCGGTGTTGAACATCATCAGGTTCTTGTCCGCCCATTTCCTGAGCCTGTCAAGATCTGCCTGGATCACCCTCCTGTCCTCAGGTATGGATGCTTTATCCCAGAGTTTGGTGTCATCGGCAAACTTGGCCAGTCTGCTTCTGACACCAATGTCCACATCACTGATGAAGATGTTAAACAGTATAGGCCCTAGGACAGAGCCTTGGGGGACCCCACTGGTGACCGCACACCAAGACAATTGGCTTCCGTCAACCACCACCCTCTGGATCCTACCGTGGAGCCAATTCCCCAGCCAGCAGATCATGGTGACATCAAGGCTGCAGTTAGCTAGATTAGCCAAGAGGTGATCATGGGATACCAGATCAAAGGCTTTTTTAATGTCAAGATACACAACGTCAATCTCTTCCTCTTTGTCCAGGTGATAGGTCACCTGATCATAAAAGGAAATGAGATTGGTCAAGCAAGACCTACCCACAACAAACCCAAGCTGGGTATCCCTCAGGATATTGCCTTCAGCTAGTCTGTTAAGGATGGCCTTCTTGATAATCTTTTCCAAGACCTCCCCCAGGACAGAGGTCAGGCTGATGGGCCTGTAGACATCAGACTACAGACTTTTCAATATGAATTTCCTTTAGAGATTTCATTCTTTACTTTAATATCAACATAAAGATTACATTTTAATTCTATACAAAAATGAGTTAAGATGTTTACATACATGATACTTACAATTACTCTCAAGATAAACACCACGGTATTAAGTCTACATACGGTACAATCACGTTCTAATCAAAGTTCATCCAACTGAATGAAGCTGTTTTAAACCAACCAAGCTATATGAAAAGATATAATGACATCCTGTGATACACTTATTTAGGGTTTCCTTTTCTTTTGGTTCTGGTTTTTAATGATAAATAAAACCTCTGCATGTACTGTCTTTTTTTTTCCTTTTTTTAACCAGAAAGAGAAAAAATATTTGCCTTGTAATTCTGCTATAGTCAAGGTATCATGCTGAAGTACTTTCATTCCTAGATTTGGTCAGTACCACAGTTAAAAAAAAAAGTATTACTACAAATTTGATCTTTCTTTTCCTCATACTCCAAGTATTGAGTTTTACTGTGCCTTTCTCCACCATGTTAAAAATGCTTTTGTATCCAGTATCTTCTCTGTACAAAAAGTATTTATTTTCCATAATCGGTTCAGACACAAACCTCTCTTAAAATTTTTGCATCTAAATGAGACATATCCTTACTAGTACACGACCCATTTGTCCTCCACAGAAAAAAGGTAAATCTCTAACACTCAAAAGCCAATGATCAAATGAGACCATAACCAAAGAAAGCAAACTGAAAAAAATATCTGAAAAAGTTAACATTTGAGCTACAATGCAAGACAGGTGGGTACAAGGGAAAGTGGGAAACATGAAAAAGACAACCAAAAAAACAGAATTACTAGGTGCCAACTTTCCTCTTTTTATATATATTGACTGTGCAAAATTTTGACTGCCAACAAGCAAGAAATCTGAAAGGTGGGCCCAAGAGAAAAGCAACCATAAAATGATGAAACATGGCATCAGTGAGGCCATTACCAAAAAATGTGAGAAAGGAATGTTTCACACATTTGTATAAATCAGAGGTGGTCAGTCTCACCCTGCCCCATGCCCCAAATCTGTATTACATTGTGGGCCAGATCCAGTCATGGTGGCACTGGCAGAGCAAGTGACTGCAGTAGCCACAGGCATTAATGTAGCTGTCACTCATAGCCTGCCACCAACACAGGTCTGTAATGGGGCTCCATGTCCTGTTTTTCAGTTGTGAGCCTTGCCACCAAATTCTCAGCTGTTTCAAACCCTTGACTGCTAGATGATACATTTGTATGGGCCACATCCATCCCATGGGCTGTACATTTCACTCCCCTGCCATACATAGAGGACTTTGACTCAAGGACCAAGGCAATATAACTGTTTAATAATCAAACACAAAGACAAGCCTGCAGATCAGATCAATTAATGGGGACAAAAGCTTATGCAGGAATCGGCAATGGAAAATAATGGACATCTCTCTCTCTCTCTAAAACCTACTTTTACCTCTGTCCACTCTTGAGTATAGCTATATAATGGGTTCTTGAATGGACAGAGATAAAATAGGTTTTCAGTCTGGAGAATGATTGGTTCCAAGAGATAAAGATTTGTAGCTATGTAGGGGGAGGATTATGTATCTTCATTCATGTGTTTTTAATGGAAAGATCCTAGAGACAGGCAGGGTGGGTTTGATTTAAATCAAATCAATTTAAATCACGAATTAAATCCCTGGTCAGGAAGCCTCGATTTAATCATTGTTTTCCCCAAAAAGTACATTCTTGTTCTTTGATATCCTTTATTCATTTAACTTCTTGAAACTTTGCACTTTTAGAGAAAGGTAAGGGCTTGACTGAGTGTACACTAACCTGCAGACAGACAACAGGGCTGATGGGAGGGTAATCAGGTCTGTTATCTCTCATCTCCATATACTGCTGTTAACAAGGATGTTATCTCTGGAAACAACAAACTCTCCCTATGCCTGAAGAAGGGCTTTTGTGACCGAAACCTTGCAAAGAATTATTTTTCTAACTATTTAGTTGGTTTCATAAAAGATATCACATCTACTCAAAGAACCTCACCTCCCTATGATCTCTGGAGACAAAAATCAACACTTTGAAAACTGAAACTAAGCATCACGGGATCTTCTGGACTGAGCACTGAATCCCATTTAATCTTTACTAATCTATAAAAAAGCCTTTGTGAACCCCATAAGGTTGGGCCCCTAATATAGTCCATGGCCTGTTGTGACCTATTTCTAAAACTTCTAAAAAGGTTACATGAATATGTTGTCTCATGTAGTATATAATTAAAAGTTATAATACCTATTCCATGATGAGATCTTTGAGCTTTAACTTATCTTAAAGTAAAATTATGAGTTTATTTTTAAAAGCCTCTTAACAAAAAGAAATGATTAAATCAAAAAAATCCGATTTAAATAAAAATCTGATTTTATTTTTACTTATTTAAAAAATCATTGATTTTTATCCACCCTGGAGACAAGAGAACGCTATTTGTCTTGCCTTAGACTGAGAAAAGATATTTCACAATAGGCTGTAATGGTTAAAATCAGGCAAGTGAAGGTAGGCAGGTAAGTAGTTTTTGCAGAGATCCGTAATGGCTATTTACTACACTGGAAAATATTCCACCTCATTTTATAGTGACAACTTACAAATATCAGAAGGAATAAACTGCATGTTCCAAGACAAAAATTTCCACTCTGTCAGGAGCTGAGAGAGAGTAGAAGAGTGTGTTAGCACACACCATCAGAGGTATCACACATGGGCAAAAAGAATGTGCTACTAATCCATCAGTGCAGGAATCCACTATCTAAGCAACATTAATGCTACAGCACTGAGCTGCAAGTAATAAAGTATGCATTAGAACTTTGACATCAAAATGCAAAAACTCAAACACTGATGGCATTATAAAAAGATATTAGCAGTTATACACTAAGAATTTCTGTATTTGTAATGAAACATCATGGTTTTTGATAGGGGTTTACTGGTAAAGATTTTCTTGCTTGATACTGTCAGTTGATCATTAATGAAACATACTGGCCAATGCTGATCCCATAACTGATGTTTAGTAATAGTGCAAGGCATTTTAAACTACTGCCAAAAATAAACCTTTTTTTGTTGGTTTGTTTTGCATTTCATACACACACACATCTGTTCCAGCCCTCAGTGAGGAAGGTTTTATTCCCATGCATGTTGCCCCTTGCCCACGGCTCCTACCTGCAGTCCCGCTCCCCACACAGCCCATACTGCTGTTCCAGGTAGATGGTGGACCCTCACAAGGACAGTAGCACCAAGCATGGTTAAAGCCCCAGAGCATGCCACTGCCTCAGCGCTGGAAGGCCCCATACAGCCAAGTTCCCGCGGCCATCACGGAGAAGTCACTTTTGCAAAGGCACCCAGTGCCCAGAGGAGAGGAATGTCCCTCACACAGTGCCTTAGCCCACCCGCATGCCACCCGTCTGCAGCAGCCCCAGAGCTCAGGCCTCTGCTGTGTGTGCAGCATTGTCATGACAATGGCAGCGGTGACAGCAGGAGCTGGCAATGGCACCTTTGTTGCTTAGTGCAGCACTCTGTGACAGGTCACAGGTGCCCCCACCCCCCTACTGCTCACCAGAGCCTGTAGTCTGCTGTAGGCTCAGGCCAACAACAGGATGCAGGGACCAGATAGATTATGCTCACCAGGATGCTTTGGGAATGCAGCTGTAATTATCAGCTACAACGACCAAAAAAACCCAATAGCCAATAACATAATTTCTCCTTTTATTGGTGCCAATCCGGTAGCCAACTGATATATCGGTGCATCCCTAGTTCTTGGTGCATTCTATTTGATAGGACCTATGTATTAATCAGAGAACAGATACCAATGTAATAAAACTAGAAAATGAAGCCCAGCTGATGTACTAGTATGTCAAAAACAAAAGAACCTAAAAAAATTGTTGTGGGAAGGGGAACTTTAATAATCACAGAAATTTCATCAGTCTCACAATGAAAGAGACAAAATCCAGGAATACAAATCCTGAACAGATGGTATCTTTAGAGAACTCTCTTTATTTACCACATTTGAAGTAGGATGCTCTGAAACAATTTCTGTTTTATAAAATCTATCACGACTACTATACATTATACATTTAAAAGACATATGCTACACAGCCTCCACTGCAATTTGAAATTACTGCCAAATCTTGGTTGTTGAATACCTTGTCTATATTCACAGTCACACTGACTAAAACATGAGTATGTTATGTGTTCTTCATTACAGTCAGAAAATGAAGCTATAGTAAAAATAATTCTAGTGAGCAGGACCATTATACAGTGAACATGTGCAACTTCCACTTGGGAACCAATTTCTGATCCATATTCTTTTACACCTATGACTGGATATTGTGCGGAACTGGATATTGTGCGGAACTGGTTTTGATTTTAAGAAAGAGGATAGGCATTTGAGTTGAGTCCTTTCTGTACCATTTCTCCTCTCATCCAAATGTTGGAGAGCTTAGTATAAGCCACATGGTAAGGCTTGTTCACCATCCTCCCATACAGAACTACTTGGAGGTCAAAGGAAGGGGAAAAAAGGTACATCTCAGATACCTTAACCTTATCAGCTTGATGTATAAATTTAATTCCAGCAAGTGATAAATTTGAACATGATATTTTTTAACATGGTCAGTCCAGCCATTTAGCACAAATAGTGATCACATAAAAAGCTATAGAGATATTTTTGCTTTATTTTTACTTAGGAAGAAATGTTGGCATGATGAAAAAAACCCATGAAGAGCTTCAAACAAAAATGTGCTAAGTGAAACCATGACGCACACTATATCATCTATGTAGTAGTAAAATCTACATATAGAAGGTTTAGAAAAATCATGGAGGGCCAACAGAGTACGTTTTCAAAAGCCAAGTTACAAACTATAGGCTACAGCTTGTCAAAAAGCAAAATAAGACCACACACACACGCTTTGGGGGACGGGGAGGACTGTTAAACTGCAAGGCTGTTTTGATTTTTAATTTTGGAAATAAATTGTTCTGAAGTTTTGGAAATCAGTGGCTGTTAGCCGAGAGGGAAGGTGGTCAGAGAAGAAAAACAGGAAACAGTGGTATCAAGTTCTTTGCAACTGTGTGTGTTACTTTTGGACCTATAAAACTGAAGTCAGAGCTAAACACTGTATGCTGAACACAATAAGAAAAAAGTCTCACCCTGAAATTTAGGAATAGTACTGCCTTGTCAGTTTAAGAACATAGGCACCTAGTGCAACAGGGTTTTATAAATTCATATATACATTACTGTCTCAAAGCTAAGACACAATCTGTGTTTGATAAAACTAAGTAACTGAATACAGTTTGTTTGTGTAATAAAGAAGTTAATAATTTATGAACTGAGGTTAAAATTAAGAACACAGGAAACAGTGCTATACAGAAACACCAGTAGTAAGTCAATACCATATTGAAAAGCCTGTCTTCTACAACAGAAGGCTTGGAACCCATCATACTCCTCAACTGAGTCATAAGAAGCATTTTTTCTTTTGTCTTCAAGTTCTCAAAAGAATTAAACTACTTTAAAATAGTGCATTTATGCCAAAGCTTGAATACATGGGACAGATTTAGTGGTCAAGCATAAACCAAGGACTGGCATACAAGTGAAGCCAACAAGCAGTTTTAATTTCAGTACAAAATGACCACTAGGTAGCGTTTTCTAAAACTCACATTCTCTGAAAAGAAAACAAAAAAAAGGGGGAGGAGGGGCGTTTGAGATGGAATATTTAAAGCAGTGTTTCTCAACCCGTGGACCGCAAGAATGTTCAAAAGTCATGAACAAATTAAAAAATGGATCAACAAACTTTAAAAAATGGATTCTCCTTTGAAGGGGAAAATGTGGGAAATCATAGGTTTCCCCTTTGCAGCCTAGCAAAGGCTGCTTGGGGCTGGGGGGAGTGGGAGGAGGGCAATCAGGCACAGGGTGCCATGTGCATATGCACACATTCACGTGGCAAGCAGGCAGTATGGAGAGCAGGTCCCTCAGCTCCTAGCAGGTAAATCTATGAGGTGGGAAGGGCATACAGAATACATTGGGGGAAGTGGAGGGGGCACAGGTGACATGTTGGAAGGGTACTGGAGGGGCAACCCCCCCCCAATTTGTGCTCCAACAGCAGGCATGGGTCTGCAGCCTGGCTGGACTGACACGGGCAGGAGTTGCCTCCCTAGGCCAGCAAGTAGAACCCAGTGTCGTAGAGCTGAGAGGGGGAGCATGACTCATTGCAGCCATTGCTGGGACCCCTACAGCAGCCGTGCCAGCAGCAGTGTGAGGAGTAAAGGATGGGGAGGGCGCTATTCCCCTCACCTCTTCCCACTGTCAGCTAGGCTGTGGCTCTACCCCACTGTCACAGCCTGGCTGCTGCTGCAGCATTCTTCAGGTTGTGGCTCTATCCAGGAGGGGAGATGTAGGGCAGGCAAAACAGACAGCCTGAGAGGAGGTGAGGGAAATGCACCCCCCTGCTCCATCTGTTATTCTTCGTGCTGCTTGCAACGCACCTGGCGCGGGGGTCCCAGGCGTGGCAGCAATGAGTCTCATGGCCCAAGGGGGGAGGGGAGGGGAGGCAGCAGGCTGAGAGTGGGGGAGGTGGGCAGGAGGCTGTAGGTTGAGAGTGAGGGGCACTGGCAGGGTTAAGGGACTGTTTTCTACTTAAACTGGATGAGGACTGGCCATTGAAGCTTACAAATGGGTCCTGGTACAAAAAAGGTTGCGAACCATTTGTTTAAAGCACCTTCATTACTGATTCCACACTTACCCAGGTTGCCAACTATCTGTAAATTTATGGATGGTCCACAAATAACAAGGCTAAAAGTGCCTGTCTGCAAAGTCCATAAAAAAAAGGGAGACATCCATAAAAAAGCAACCTTGCTTGAAGCACTGTGTATGAAGCTCTGCCAATAAAGCTGGATCTTGAAGCATTGCCACCTGGCATTCAAGCAGGAAGTCTTTGAGGGGTTGGCACCCATGAGAGTCTCCATAGTTTACTCCCCCACACAGGCCATGTGCAGCTGCTGCATCTCATCATCGGCCTGTAAAACTGCAAGGTCACATGTAGGCAGGGCTGCATGGCCTTGGGCAGGACAGGGAGGGAGTGGTGACAATGGGTCAGAGCTGCAGACAAGCAGGTAATGATCCATGCCAGAATGGGGGGAGCAGCACCATGTAGGGCACAATTGTGGATATCAGGATGTGGGAGCAAGTAGGGAGATCCCTGGAGTGGGGACATCAGAGTATAAAACTATTGCCACAGCCAAACAAAACTGCCACCCTAAAACATTTTTATGCCAATGTTCAAACATATTACTGACAAAACTTTTTCACTATGGTTGGTGTTAAGTCCTTACATTTTAACTAAGCCCTAACTGCTATACAGGAACTGGCAGAAAGGTTACTTTTACATCATATAGCACATATATTAGTAAAAATGTGTCAGTAAAAAAGTTTGTCAATAAAAAGTTTGTAGAAGGTTAGTAAAAAACAACAACAACAAAATCTTGGGTTGGCAACTCTGATGCTTACCTCTGAAACCAGGCACAGTATTTGTAGAATCCCATCTGTCCCCTCAATGCCCCATCTTTAAAAAACAAATCCTATATCTTATGTTACAGTAAATATAGAGGAAAGGGGAGCAAAAGAAAAAGCATAAAAATATAAAAATCATAACACCATTTTAACGTCAGTATGTGAAAACAGAAGTACATCTTCAATTGTTCATACTATACCTGAAGATAAATTTCAAAATGTTCTAAAGCCATTTTAACTCTCAATCTCTACCCTATCATTAAACTGCAATCTTTAAAAGCATATGCACCTTTTCAAGCAGTTGCTTACTTCTTGAAATGCAAATTTATATGGAGGACTTGTTTTCCCCCTCAAAAAAATATGAAGGGCTTTCAAAAGCTGATTTACCTTATAATTTATATGGGATAATGTACTGTATTTGCATAAAGCAGTCAAAACTTTTTTTTTTTAATGTAATAGGTAGCTAACTATGTAACCCCTGCCGTTTTAAAAGACAGTCCCCTTGTTAGAAAAGCATTCCAAGTGACAATTTCAGTAACTCAGCATCTCTTTATGGATAATTAGACTTTTTATGAATATGCAGATTTCACGGAGCTGATTGGCTTGTGTGTCCCCTTTTTAAAGAAGAGCATCTCCTATAAAAATAGTTGTACTATCAAACAGCAGACTCCCTGCTGAGTTTTTATTAAACATTAATCTGCAAAGCTCAAATGCAGGTCATATGAGAAAGGGTTACTCTCTGCTCTTTGCTTACCAAGGTGTAGGTTAAGGATTAATATTCCTTCTATATACATTAGATTTTCTTTTAGCATGTCTTTACAATGTTTTTTTCAGGGAGGGAGAGAAAGTGAAAATAAACGGGATTTATGTTGTCCACGTTTTCAGAGAACAGAAGTCAAATGTTAAACCAATAGCACCATCAAGTGGTGATCTCTCAATTTAAAAGCACTCTCCATTTGCTTTGCTCTGTCTTAGAAATTGTAAGCCAGATGGAAAAAAAGGATGGTTTTAATCAAGGGTCTACAGGGAATCTGCATTCTGAGGATAGAGGCATCCAGATGGGGAAGGCAGTACTATCATCTCAAATGAAAAGAATAATCACATCCTAAAATTACAATATAAAGAGGGCACTTGAATCCACCTATCAGACATGGTTTTCCTCTTCATACCAATATGATTTATATGACCAGTAATGTAAAACCACTTTGATACTATCTAGTTATCAATGCATTTGTTACATCGCAACTCCTTTCTTTTAAACAAGTAGATCGTAGTTTTGTTGTTTTTTTGATAGGTGATCTCTTCAGCTATCTCTTTTAGTCCATATACCTACACACTTCTAGTGCCTGTTCTGCTGCAGGTTTTTCTGTTTTCCCCTGATGGCTCTTCTCAGTTCTACATTTAATAGGCTTTTGCCTGTCTATCTACCTGCCTGATTGCCTTACCATCTCTCCAGGGATGCTTTCACCCTACACGCTCTTGGAGGCTGGGGCACTATTGTAACAGTACTGAATTCCATGAAACAGGAAGAGAGAAGCTTAGGCTAATGAGCTTCTGCCAGAGGTTGGCCACATTAATCTATGCTTATCTGCATTAAGGTTCACTCCCTGACTTGGAAGGGAAGGAACTGGCTTTAAATATGTTTGCACAGTATGGTATCTCTCCATATGGGAGTAGGGAAGGGGAGGGAAGTAAATTCAGAATGCAGATCACTATGGCTGTGCGAAATTTCAGCAGTTGTTTCATTTCAGAGGTGTTTCAGGCCGTTTTGGCACCCAAAACACCGAATACAAATTGAAACTGAAGGCTCTGAAACATCTCCATAGTGAAATAAGGCATCTGAAACTTTTTGTAAATGTTTTGGAAAATTTTGGAGTTTCAGAGCCAGGCTTGCAGGGAAAACAGCTGTTTTCCTGCCACGTAACTCGGCTCCACAGGGAGCAGAGATCCACACCAGGTGTCTCCTCACCGCCACTGCCTGCCCTGCACTGCCCTGGCAGTGTGGGGTTGTGTGGTGCAGACAGCAGGGCAAGGAGACCCCAGTGCAAATCTCTACTCCCTGCAGAGCCAGGTCGCATGGCAGGGCAGTGCTGGTCCCTGCCACATGACCTGGCTCCGCAGGGAGCAGAGATCCAGTGCAGCGTGGGGCGGAAACTAGCAGCGAGGAGACCCCTGGCATGGATCTCTGCTCCCTGCAGAGCCAGTTCACATGGCAGGGCAGTGCTGCTCCCTGCTGCACAACTGGCTCCATAGGAAGCAGAGATCTGGGGCAGCACGGGGTGGGCAGCAGAGGCAAGAAGACCCCCGGTGCAGATCTCTGCTCCCTGCAGAGCTGAGTCACATGGCAGGGACCAGCAGACGTGATAATTGGGCCATACAAGTATACAAACTCATCTGAGGACAACATATCACCCCCAATACTTCTGCTAGACTTCATTTATAAGCCATTCAAGGATCTATTTACCCATTCTCAACTTAAGTAAATGCATGCCCCTCCACACACGTATGCTCATTAAGTATACATTAAGACCCCTGACAGATATTAAAATAAAGGCGCAATGGGATCTGATCCAGGATTCCAACAATAGCACTTCCTGCCATGCCATATGTACATAGCAGGAGGCTCAATGGTATGATTCTGCATCAGATTCCATTGCATCATATTGCCGGTACAGGGGGAATCCAATGCCAGGCACTCCCTGTCCCAGCGAATAGCAAGCCTGGCTCCCAGTTAAGGGAGCATACAGTGCACTCTCATAGCTGGGAGCCCAGTCAGATGATTGGGAATTCTAGCTGAGGGAGTGCGCACCATGCACTCCAGTGGCTAAAAGACCCAATCAGGCAATTGGGGCATCCAGCTGGGGAAATATTCCCAGCCATGATTGTGTGGTCAGGGCACTACTTAGGATGTGATTAACTATATTGACAGTCTGAAGCCTCTACCTTAATTGTCTGAAAGTATCTGGGATGAAAAAGGAGTTGAATAATAGATCCTAAAGGAACCAATTTTAACCAAATTTTAGCTCCAAAACTGGTTAATAAACTTATTAATAAATTCCCATTAAATTTATGCTATTCTCTAATTTAAAAAAAAGAACAAAACACAAAAGTAATGCTGTTAATCATGGACATGACTAAAGCATAACTAAGAGTGTAAAAGTAGAGTTTTATGCCAGTAAGTATAGGGAAATTAATTATCATAAAGCATGCTTACACATTACAGTAGGTAAGCTAATAAAAAGGTAAGGGTATAGAGAGAGTGATTGGACATGCCTTCAAGACTGCTAAGGTGATATACTGCCCTTCAGACCATAAGGAATTTCTTACCCATGCTCTGGGGGTGGGAGAGCACAGTTTTAAACAGAACAGCTCCAAGAGCACCTGCAGGGTCTCAAGTATAAATGTCCCCACGCTTCAAAATGGCAGTGGGGACACTTTATCTAAAGCTTGTTGAACAAGCTCTAGTTATAGAGCCCCTGCCACCATTTTGAAGCACAAGAATGTTGATACATGAGATGCAGAGGCTGGCTGGAGCACGCTAATTAGCAATTAACTGAGTCTGCTCCAACACTCTGTAATTACCGTACACTGGAGTAGGCTCCCGCCATGTGTACAGGCACCCTAAGAGCTATCTGATGAGCACTTTCTAGGATACAACACCTGCTTAGCAAGATAACTAACTCACTGTTTAGTAATGCATTGTCTGTATAAGTCCAGCATATGACAGAAAAGTAGCAGTGACTGGCACTTTTCTGTCATTGTCTGTATAGAGTTGCAAAAGGCACTAAGCTGGGGGAGCGGTAGATATGCTGGAGGATAGGGCTAGGATTCAGAAGGACCTAGACAAATTGAAGGATTGGACCAAAAGGAATCTCATGAGGTTCAACAAGGACAAGTGCAAAGTCCTCCACTTAGGAGAGTGCCAGTGCCTGGCTCTGGCCAGCACTGCACATCACTGCAAGGAGCGCAGTCCCTACCCGGCTGTGTGTATCACCGGCGCTCCCCAGACTGGCAAGGCACGGGAGGGAAGCCCCAGGCACTGGAGCCAGCTGGGGCGAAGAAGGCCGCCAGCTCCAGCATGTGGGGCTTCCCTCCCATGCCATGCCAGTGTGGTGAGCACCGGTGATACACGCAGCCCAGCAGAAGCTACACTCCTCGCTGCAATGTGCAGCTCTGCTGCCACTCTCTGCTAAGGCTGTGCACCATGAGGGGAATGTGGAGGTGTTCCCCACAACCCCCACACAGGTGGGCTTTGTGCTGCCACGGCCTGCCTGGGCGTAGGCTCTACACTGCAGCCAACCCTAGCCCCACGCTCTGCGCTCCCACCCAGCTGCAGCCCCACCCCCACCGCTTCCCTACCTGTTGCCTGGATCCAGCAGGATGTGGGGAAGCCAGCAGAAGCAGCCCCACATGGAAGCTGGTGGCGGCTGGGCCGGGCCCTTCCGCCCACGAGGGTGGGAACGAGGAGCAACAGGGTACGTTGGGGAGAGCTGTATACATGGTCGCCTGGCTCCCACCCTTGTGGGGGGAGGGGGAAGGGCTGGGTGGGGCACAATTCAATGGTGGACACCACAGGCTGGATGAAAATGCCTGGAGGACTGTATTTTGCCCACCCCGCCTTAAGCACAACTGTTCAGATATCTGTGCCTGAATCAGTAATTTTGCTGGCTCAGGATGTGCGAGTTACTGCATGCAGTCTGTAGTATCCTGATGATGCTTGTGGTATGGAAACAACACTTTATTATTTACAATATTTGATATAAAGAACTATTTACTGTAAAGAAATAAGCCTTGCTGCTGCCTTTGCAAAGGTCTGAGGCTGGACCTTGCTGTCCTGTCACCTCACGGAGTTCCTGCTGCCTCTCCTGGGATGTCTCACTTCCTGGACTCATTGTTCCTACGTTCTGCCTTCTAAAAAAAGGGTACAGGTCTTATTGGGAGGTGAGGGCGGGGGGAAGAAGGCAGGTATGCATGAAAAAACAGTGACTGTGGGCCTGCAAGCGCTGTCTCTAAAGTAATGGGAAAATCAAAGTTAAATAAGCCCCATTAACCTTGGCCTTCCGCTGCCCATGGTGCCGGGTCCAGCCCACACACTGCACGCAGCACACACTGGCCTGGGCTCCCTGTGCAAATGGTAGACAGGGCCAACATGGAGTGTGTTACTTGCAGCACACAGGCTAGACCCAGCATTGCAAGCAGCAAAGGGGGTTGGTCTAGGACATTACATGCAGCCCAAGCCACCGCTCCCCTTTCCCTCCACCACAGCACTGGGTACAACCTGCATGCCACAGGTAGCACATGTTCAGTGCTGGCCTCATATACTGTGTGAATAGCAAGCCCTGGGGCCTGAATATGTTGTATGCATCACACAGAGCTGAACTAGCCATGCACACTGCATGCAGCACAGAGGGCTGGCATGGGGAGTGTGTTGCATACAAGGCCATTCCAGGCTGGCCTTGGATACTGGTTCTCATGTAACTTGATCTACACCGGCCCCAAAGCCAGCGCACAGGGCCAATCTGGCAGGGGCAATGCATGCAGTATGTGCCCAAACCAACCCCCTGTGTTGTGTGCAGGACACAGGATCCTGAGTCCAGCTTGCATGCCACATACACCACACAGGATAAGGGTTGGCGCAAGGGGTCAGTCCAAAGATGCACGGATAGACCATACAGTTCCATGAGCCAGATCCGACCTGTGGGCTTGTTTGATGCCCCTGCTATAAACCAACAATGACCTCATCTAAGGCTAGGGCAGCTCTCTACTTCTTGTAGGAATTTAGAGAGAAATGCTCCCATTCTTTCCTACAGGCTGACATCGGGCTGAACTGAAACTCCTATGATCTTATGTATTCTGCCCTCCATCTGAGTGACAGGGTACATTTATCATTCAAATACATTATTTCTGTGACCTCTGTGACCGCAATAACAAAACCACTGCCTTAAATATAAGCATGCAATCATAAATCTATTGTTGCTGAATCCAACACATTACCAGTAATGCACAGGAAAAACAGGGGAATCATCTCTGGCAACTTTCTCCCTAAAGACGATGAAGGCATTACTAAAACTATATATACATAGGTAGCTGTAGCAACCTGTTTAAGTCAAAATGCCATCCAAGGGTTTAGCAGCAATTTGGAAGGCAATTATCCATTAAATCCCAAAGTTTTGCCCTCTAAAATCCAATTACTGCACATCTTTTCCACTAATATGTTAAGGCTGAAAACCAAACAGACTGAAGTTTTCCATCTATTCCTGTGCCTGTTCAAAAGGCAGGGAAGAACTTAAAAGTTCATGAATTAGTTCCATTAATCGACCAAATACTTATACTGCTATAAATTATGCAGTAGCCAGTTTCTAGATATTCTTATCAATAACCAGTGTAAGCAAAGCTAAATCATAATTCCTGGCCTATGTCATACTACAGGAACAAACAGAACCCGGAGCTCTGTAAAAAAAAATAAATAATAATAATTGAAGTAGTAAAACTTTTGAAAATGGTGTCCTGATTATCAAAGTACTTATCTAAAGCCCAAAGCTGTTTATAGTCTTTATAAAATCAAGAAATACAAAATCCTTATTTTATATGGATTTAGATTTACCCTTTTAAATTTACAAAGCACTTCACAACTGTTAAGAGCTTGAAATGGTTCCTAGCATATACTATTCTATTAATTTCCATAAAAAAAAAACAAGCATCAAGCGCCACCTTGTGGCTATATTATCTTTATCACAAATATCAATGTTTCTGAATTTAAAAGAATACAGAAAAACTGGCTTCTGTATAGTTATTTTCCTCCATGAACATCAGTACAAAAACAGAGTTCACACTGGCTATCAATCAAAGGGAGAGGTTTTTAAACAGGCATGCAAAATTTGTCCTGTGTCTTGTATCCAATCTTAGCCTCTTGTTCTTTACAGGATAGTCAGGCTTAATGTCGCCTGTTAAACTGCCACCTTTTGACATGCTGAAGAAAAAAATGAAACTGATAACTTGCAAAAAGAAGCCTATTAAATTATTCAAATGTCCAATCTCTTAATGTTTCTTTAAGCCAGATGCACACAAAAAATTACAATAAATTGTATTTGTGTTGGGTAGAAATTGCAGCAGGTAGCAATAATACAGAAGGACTTTCATTTGAAAATTTCTGCAAAGAAAATTTTAGAAAAAGTGGTCTATTTTGAAATACTTAAAAATAATAAATTAAATTAGTAACACCTAACCCAGGGTGAGCAAAATGGCCTCACAGCTAGATTCCATTTCCCAGCAGCCCCTGCCCACTTGGCTGGGGCTGGTTTCCATGGAAACCTCAGCAGCAGCTGCACTGTGATAATAGAAGGCCAGGGTTTCCATGGAGACCAGCCCCAGCAGTACTGACAGGGCACACCGCAGAGTACAGAGCTGTTACAGAGCCTCTTGTGGCAGCAACAGCATGATCCAGAGCCAGGGCAGAGCTGCGATCCGCTGCCTGCACACCCCTGCCCAGATTATGCAGGCTACAGATGACAGCTCTGCCGTGGCTCTGAATTATGCTGTCACTGCAGCAAGATCCCAGCCAGGCTCTGAAGCAGCTCCACACCCTGCTGTGCGCCCTGCCAGCAGGAATGGTGCTGGGGGGAGGGAGTTTGGAGTGGCTCTAGTCACCCCAAAATTTACTATAGCCCCCTGTAGCCTCCCCTCCCAACAGTGCCACTGCTTGCCAGCCACCCCACATAGGCAGCAGCAGCTGAGCCCACTCTGCTCCTGCCTGCAGCAAAGTCCTTCTTCAGCCCCCCACCAAAAGGAGGCTAGCGCTGCTGCTGCCTGCCAGCACTGCTGGGGCCCTGCCCTGCACTATCACAGCACAGCTGCTACTTGGGGTCTCCACAGAAACTGACCCTACCCACATGGGCAGGGACTGTTGGGAAATGGAGTCCACTGCCAGCAGGATCCAGCCCATGGGCCAGACTTTGTCTGTCCCTGATCTAACCTTCAACAAACTTTGGCACGTATGCCATACTTCATAGTAAGTAAATAAAAGAACTGATTAAAAGCTCTCTCAAGATACTCCTATACAAACCTATCTTTTCTGTTTTTAAAGGATAATAAGCAGAAGCTGAAAGATGGAATACATTTCTTCTTGCAAAAAAATCAGTCACTGGAAAAAATCCACTGGAAAAAGGTAAACAGTATCCATCTTTAATTTTTTTTTTAATAAAGAGGACATAAATTATCAGCCAGTTAGTCTTACTTGACTATCCTGAAAGATATTAGGACACATGAAGCCATCTGTATGCACCTGGAGCAGGGGTGGGCAAAATGAGGCCCAGGGGCCAGATGCAGCCTGCCAGACCATTCTATCTGACCCGCAGGGCACCTAAAAAATTTAGAAAATTAATATTAATCTGCCCTTGGCTGCCTGTCATGCAGCCCTTGATGGCTTGCTGAAACTCAGTAAGTAGCCCTCTGCCCAAAATAATTGCCCGCCCCTGATTTAGAGGATAGCAAAGTAGTGAGTCAATCAACATGAAGCTGTCAAGTGCAACCCAGTTTCTTTCAATGACATACTTACGGCAGCAGGACGGGAGAAACGGAGATGATATACCTCATTTTTAATAAGGTTTATAACACTTTTTTCTACAAAAAATTCTCAATAAGCTTAAGAAAAAAATTCTAGATGAACCTACTGTAAGCCAGTTGCATGATTGCCTTAAAAAAAAAGTAGCAGGGTTCAGCAGCTACCAATGTCAAACTAGGGGAGGCATCTACTTTTGTTTCCCAAGGGTCTGTCCTGCTCTGGTACTGTTCAATAACTTCATTCATAGCTCTGAGATTGAAACTGTATATACAATTATTAACTATACAGATGACAACAAGCAACAGAAGACAGAATGGAGATTCAAAATGACCCGGAAAAATGGGACATAATAGAATAACATTAAATCATGAACAGCCTGCTCTAGGCCATGACTCTGGGAAATTCTCTTTTTCTACATTCTGCTTTTCAAAAAAACAAGGCATATGTCTTATTTCGTGGATATGGTATGCAAGAAAATATGTTCTTTTAAAGTCTGAGTGGGGGTAAGCACTGGAACAGAATATGTAGAGAAAAGTGACATGTTTGTCCTTGGAAGCTTTTAAGTACAGGTTAGACAAACATTTGGTCTGGGATAGTTCAGATAGAGGTGAATCTACCCTGACTGCTTGAAGCCCTTTCCAGCTATCTTTTAATATAACTCTGTGGAGTTGAGCATTAGAATTTGACTGAGGATTTTAGAGACACTGATATTATGATGATAAGGATTATTTAATAAGGAAGATAAAACTGTATGCCCTTTTTGTGTATTGTGGATTATTTTTTTCTGTAAAATCTTTATTTATTTACTTTTATTTTATTTTAGTTACTCCCCGTGTGTTTATCTGGTAACTGTAATGAGGAAAAAATAGTCCTGAAGAAAGGTTATAAATAACAGTAGAGAAGGTGTGATTCTGGTTCCAACATTTCTCTGAGCCTAATGTGCATATAAAATCAACTGTTCCAAACAGGAGAGTCAACCACACCATCAACTCTCCTATAAAATATAAACTTTCATTTCTACCCAGGAGAACTTGTACTATCGTTTCTCCCATGCCTGAAGAAGGATGCTTGTGCCCGAAAGCTTGCAGTTAAGGACTTTTTTTTTTGCAAAACTCTAGTTGATCTAATAAAAAGTATCACCTCTACCATGAGTTCTGATTCCTTTTGCCTCTAGACCATTGCAGCTACAACATGGATACCTGAATTGGAGAGATGCATTCTGTGTTTAAGAAGGAAAACAAAATACTTGTGGTCCTTTCCTATCCTATTTTCTTTTCATTCTGAGAGCTGAAATAAGTTTTTACGCCATCAGGACTTTACTGAGTGGTTGAGATAATCTGACGTTATGATAACGAAGACTATTTAAGAAAACAGATAATACAAGTATGTGTCCTTTGTTGCACTGAGATTGTGATTTTGATTCTAAATAGTTTTGTTAAAATCATGAAACTATATGCCGGAATTATATGAAAACTGTTTATCCTACATCTGAAAAGAGCATTCAAGCTAAAAAAAACCCCATTATCTTGTATAATATCCTCTTTAGAAGCATTTAAAAACAGACACTTAGTTCATCTTTTTCTCAGCTTCAGCAGTAACTGATAAAATCTGCTTTGATTCTGCTTATTTTCCAGTCAATTTCACTTTTAAATTTTCATATGCTAGCAATAATTTTGTAGCAAAACCCCCAGTTTTTCTTTTGTAATACCTATTATATATATATATGATAGATATACATTCCCTTTCCTTCCCCAACTATTTCTGACTTTTCTTTCTTTCCCTCTCTATTTCCTACAGACAAGCATAAGTGAGATCAGACTTAGGATAAGCTTTAATATTTTTATTTTGGTAGCAAGTTTTTGGTTTTGGATATCCGCTGTTTTATTATAATTATTAGGCTTGTATTGATTTTTACTATTGTATATTGTATTATCATTTTCGTATTGATTTTTATTGTTTCATATGGGTATTGTATGGTTTAGGCCCATGTTTGTAAGTGAACCATATCAAGTTTCCATTTTGTATGTCAAGCCTCCATCTTGTGTCCTCTGCCTGGACATCCCCTGTGTTGCAACTGTGTGATTCACATACCCTTCCCATGTAAATTAGTTCCCGGATGAATGAGAGTGATTGGGAATGATTGAAATACAATAGTAGCAGGCCACTACTGAATGGCCTGTAACGACTGGGACATCACCTCTCATTGACTCATCCAGGAACTGCAGACCTCACCCAGGAACAGAGCCAAGAACCCAGCATTTGAAAGACAAAAGACCCTACAGAACCAGCAACTCTACCATTATACCCCACCATTAGAGACACCCTAAACTGCACATCCCTGCATGGAGAACACATGCTCAGTACGCCAGAGGCTGACCCTTGCCTGGGCATGCCTCCTGTCACTAGGGTCACACAAGGTCTGCCCCTATAAGAAGGGGCAGTGAAGACAGACCCAGTGGGAATGCCATTTCCATCTGGACCAGACCAGCTTCACATCACCTATCCACCCCAGAAGCCCCGCCGATGACCCCCACTGGACAACACCGAGCTGAAGGAGACCCCGACTGACCATCAAGGATTAACTTCCAGCCTGGGATAGGTAGATATTACCTGCACACCACCTCCTACAATTTGGACTCTCTCTCTCCTCCTGGACTTCAGCCCCTACACCAAGCCTCTCTAACCCCTGCTGCCATTGTGTGTGGGGGGGGGGGGGCGGGTGTGGGTGCAAGGGAACCAATAAGACATCACCAATAACACCATCTCCCCTGTTCAATAAAACCACTGTCATTTGCAACCCCAAGTTGGGTCATGTTTTACCTAGTCCCTTCCCTATCTTAAATTCCAGCCTTGTTCTCTCTCTCTCAGCTCCAGCCCTACCCCTCTCCACTAGTTTTCCAATCTCCTCCCAATTCCGTCTCCCCTTTTACGCCACCTCTCAGCCTCTCCTTGCTTTCCTGCTGTCCCTGCTGCCTTTCAGCTTCTCGTGCCATCTACTGCCTTTTCCCTGTGACTTTCTGTTGCCTTTCTCTGCTTTCCCGCTGCCCTGCCACCTTTCAGTCTCTCCTGCTGTTTTCCTGTGATTTTCTGCTGTCCCCCTGCTCCCCACACTCCTACTGCCTTTTCCCTGCGACTTTCTGCTGCCTTTCTCTGCATAGAGAGGATGGTTGGAGACCCTGGCTGGTGCTGAAAACCAGCTGACTGAAAACCCAGGGCTTTCTGGGGTCAGTTCACACAATCAAACTTTGTTGGCATTGGGCTGGTTGGGGACCCAGGTCTATTGGGGGCTGATTCTCACAATAAGATAAAATATACAGACTATCTTAAGAAAAGCAGCAAAGGAAATTTAAGTTAGACATTAGGAAAAACTCACTCACTTGAAGAGTGGTGAAGCACTAGAACAGGTTACCTACAGGTGGAATTTCCACCCTTCAAGGTTTTTAAGGTCCAGCTCAACAAAGCCCTGGCTGGAATGATCTAGTTGGGGACTGGACTAGATGACCTCCTAAAGTCCCTTCCAACCCTAATTTTCTGATTCTATGATCTTTTTGCCTGGATTGTCATTTTATGGAGCCTTAAATTGAGTTAACATGTGCATGTTAATTGTACCATAAAATGTAACTTGTGTCAAGGCTACTACCTTATGCACTTTCACAAAGCTTTTTATTCTAAGAACCTTACAGAAGCATCTCTTGCTAGCAAGTTATTAAAAGCTACAAAATCACATTATCTTGATGTATCAGAAAAGCCACCTTTGTGAGGTCAAATATTTTACTTGGAGGAGCTAAAATATGTCTCCACAGTTCAGCTCAACATCATAAGAGATGGGTATTTACAAATCTCCAAATGAGACATGGAAAACTCCACTGCTGCCTAAATCCCTCTGTCTACATTAGAAACTTCAAATGTAATCAAATCATGTAAAGCTACAAATAGTTTAATAAAATGGCTCTGATATTGTGGAACAGGCCTCCACCTCTTGTACTATCCCAAGCTACAAAATACCTTTCACTCATTTTGCTGGAAGGACACCTACACACCTGATACCTTAGACCACATCTCTATCAACTGCCTAGCTCAAAAAGCTTTCAGCCCAGTCACTCAATCCCACCTGATCCCAATTCAAAGTGGCTAGAAAAGATCCCAATAGTACATGCTCTCTAAAAATTCATATGAAACTAAAGGAAAACTAATTGGGATAAAAATTCACAATTTAACCCCAAATTATGAAGGATGCATGCTCCATATTGTCTTCCTAGATAAAGCCTAAAGCTGATTTCTAAGATTGTATACAGAGTAACCACTAAACCACAATTCCACATAGGTAACATAAGAATTACATGGATAAGGAATGTAAAAAGCTTTTAAATTTAGCTGGGAAATTTTGCCAATCCAGAGAGGCTGCCACCTCATAGATAAACTTAATGTCCAATATAGAAAATGGAAGTAGTAGTCACATCAAACAGTAAGATGAGTTACAGTAAGAGAAGTCAGTATGATAAGATCTGATAAGAGCGTACTAATTAGGAAGTTTAGTGCTGTAGAAGACCCACTACCCTCCACATTCACATATATTCAAGCTAACAAAATAGTTATATCTCTAATTAATATAGACAAATTTACAAATGACAAGCCTTTGGATGAAATAATTAAGTCTAAGAAAAACTCCTGTACCAAATGTCAGCAACCTCAGAAGCCAGTATGATATTTTTGAACTTTTTCCACAAAGGAAATATAAAGAGCATTTAGATGCATGAAAACCTGGGGAGCCTGCATACTAAGTATGGTACATTTAACCAAAAAGAGAATAAGATAGCTTTTAATGTTTATATAACTCTTCTGCCAGGCACAAGACAGCAAGTAACAAGGGCCAAGTACAATTAGGGGCTTTACATAATAGTATTATCTTGGCTTGAGCCCCCAGCCAGGAAAACAGGGAAGAAAATTCCGTCTGGGTATTCCAATGTGAACAACTGTCCCCACTTGTGAGTAATATTAAATTATAACAAAGTTTATTGAAGGGGAAGGAAAACGGGTCAGAAGGAAGACTTGGGAAACCTTTAACAATCAATAGCTCACTTCAACCAACTATTAACAGATTACCCCAGTCAATATGTTCAGAGTTCTCTAGTCCATAAAAGATTAACTTGGCAGCCAGTAGAACCTGTGTGGCTCCCAGCCCAAGCTTTCCCCTGCCTCACCCCACCAAAGGGCATTGCTCTGCTGGCTGCTGCTACTCACCATGACTAGGGAGCACTACTCTGCTACCTGCTTCTGGTTGCAGAAACAACCAAGGTCTTTTAGGTTTCAGGCAAGCTCAAGGATTTCAGCTCTTCAGAAACAAGTGGATACAAGGTCCCAGCTGAACCCACTAGAGGGATCTGTGCATTGTCAGTATTTTTCCCTATAAGCCTAGATAGTCAAGTACAAACTATCCCCTTGAGAAAGTACCTACACCGGGAGCTTCCCCTCAGTGCTCCTGAGCTGAAGGTCCCTTCACAAGTCATGAGGAGCACTGACCCTTCAGCAACCTCTACCCAATTCTCTTACAATATCAGTACCCTTGTAAAAACTTTACAATTTCAGAAGGCAGGGCTAGTGCACACAAACCTGACTCACTTGCCCCCTTATATTCAGATTGTCAACAAGCAGTTAAAATCATGTTAGCACAGTCAAAACAAATAGGAGGATTCTAATACCCCTGACCATGCACACCAACAGAGATATGCAGATAAGTTTCTATGAAGTTTATGCAATGCTTGGACTTTGTCAACTTCACAAAAACCAAAATACTTTACCAACTTACCCCAAATGATCCAGCTGCTCCCCCACATACTACAATTTAAAGGCAGTCCTTGGAGACTACTGAGCATTTCCTCTACCTGGGTAGTCACCTTTCCTAAAAAGTAAATGTAGATCATGATATTCAACCCTAAATTAAATCTACCAGTGCTGCCTTTGGATGTTTCTTGATCGTGACATCAGAACCCAGGCTGTTATCATCCCTACCTTGTCATATGGGTGTAAAACTTGGACAACATATCAGAAATCCCTGAAAGGCTTGAAATTTTGCCATCAACACCTTTGGAAAATCCTCTATACCAACTGGGAGAGCAGAAGAATGAATCCATCGTTCCAGCTCAAGCAAACACTACCAGCATGGAAGCTGCATTTATATAGCACCTGTTCTGTTGGACAGGACACATCATAAGAATGCCTAACAACCAGCTCTCAAAACAGTTTTTTATTCCCAACTCACCAATGGTAATTGCTCTAGAGGTGGGCAAAGGGAGAGATTCAAGGACACTCTGAAGGCCTATCGAAAGAAATTCAATATTAACATCAATACCTGGGAGACTTGAGTACCGAATCTTCCCCAATGATATCATGAGGTACTCCAAGCGAGATGAAGGAAAAGAGCTGTCACCCAACATCACCAGGATCTACTCCTTCCTTCAAGGACTGTATGCCATATCTGCAGTCAAACATGCCAATCTCAGATTGGCCTTTTCAAGACATTTCCATACTCCCTGATAACTTCCCTATCTACTGCAAGACTGTAATCCTAATATCAAGGGACTGCCGTCACCAACATACAGGAGCTCCCACATTTTTGATCTCACGGGATCCCACAGGACCCACAGAAAAAGAAACCCTGGGGGATTAACAGGAAGGCAGTGGAGTAACAAGCAGAGTTGCTGTCCAGGTCAAACCTGCTGGGGAACTCCACAGGCTTGGCTGGGCTACAGCTGCTGTGTACTCTTAAAGTAGCAGCAGCCAGGGACTGTTTTGGCATGATAATGCTGCTGAGGCACAGACTCCGCAGGGGGTCAGGGGAGGATCCTCCTAACTTGGTTCCTTTCAGACAGTCTTGATTACACTACTGCAGAAAAGCTTTAGATTAGTGCTAAACCTGCAGCCATGGGCCAGATTCATACCATCAGGCAGGGATCGAATTATGGGGAGAACTGAGCCCCCCTGTAAGATTTGAAAATCATAACCAGGGTGGTGGGAGGTCTCTTGATTCTATTACGGCATCACGATGGGCAGCTCAATTTTTTTTGCAGGCCCCCCCAATACTCAAAGTTTAATTTGAACTCTGCCATCAGGAGCTCACAGATCGAGCCCAAGGAGCTCCCCACTGGTCTAGAAATTTGGTGGTGGGGAAGCAGTGACAGAATCCTACCTGCAGCAGCAGGGAACCAGTGGGAGCCCTGCAGGTCAAATAACATGGAATTTCAAGCTGGATTATACCAACCTGCAGTCTGGTCCTGCACCACTCATATAGCACACAGGCTGAATGTGTCAAGCAGCACTGCTTTATAGCAAATAGTACTACATGTGATCAAGTGTAACCACCCACACATAATATAGGGAACTGCTTAAAAATACTGAGAAAATTGGGGCTGCATGAATTGACTTAACCAGCTTCTGAGCTACATGGCAAACTAGTCTTCTAAAGGTATCTAAAAGGTAAAGGTAACTAAATTATTGCCCTGTTGGACAATTATCAGAATAGAGATGCTACTCTAAGAGAAACTTCAGAATGATGCTTGAAATATGCTACCCATAAATTAAAAGAAAAGAAAAGAAAAACTCTAATGGTTCAGTGCTCTTTTGGACTATCTGACACAACAACTATAGTAATGAGAGTCTTCAAGTGCATAGATGAAATCTGCTTAGGATAAAAGGCTTTAAACAGATCAAGGAAAACATTAATTAAGACAAGTATATCATACATTTTTATTACACAAGAGTGGAGATTTAAGATCAACAAAATAAGACAGTGGACTTCTCGTTTCCACCTTAGCCATGCTAAAGTCTCACAGAAGTTTACCATTTTCCTGAACAGAAAGAGACTGTTGCTTACCCCTAAGCCAGTCTCCTTCAGCAGCACTCTGAACCACACCTTTGCCCAGAGGTGATCCAAAGGGAGTACAAGTCTATACACAAGTGACCAAGATGCAGTCAAGTGCCTAAATAGACAGTAATGAAGGTCTCAAAAGTCACTTACAAATTTTGTGTATGTGAGGGGAAAGGTTGTTTCTTGTTTTTTAAACATAGCCAAGCATCTTCCTTATTTTACAGACTTTTTTCTTTTTACATATTTGTTACATATCTTTTTATGTCTTTATGCTTTGTTTTGCATCTGATCTTTAAAATAATAATAATAAAGAAACAAATAAGCCAACTGACTGATCTAGTACTTTCTATTAAGTGAAATAAAGGAACAGTGATGGTGCTGAAGCAATGTTGTTGCCATGATGATCCAGAAGATATGCAAAAGCATGAATTCTTGAGGGTGATATCTTCTGTTGGACCAACTGCATGGTTGGTATGGTTAGACATAGGCAAGCCTTTAGATCTCTTAATATGCTTCCTCAGGCCTCACTTACCTGTATTTTGAGATATTTATTGTGCATCATAGTAAGAATCCTTGAAATCCATTAAAAGTGAAGTATAATAAAAAAAAACCACCTTAACTGACAGCTGTGTTATTTCAGTTAAGACATTTTAACTAATCTAATTTATTTTAAGGAAAACTCCATTTTACAAACTATTGCTGATATCCCAACCCTGTGACAACACTAGGGTTTCAGAAATAAATTTTATTTTGAGGTTTCAGAAAAGTAAAAGTCTGCCTTACACTATTAATGTTACTGTATTACAGTAAAAGCTGTGTTAACCAGCATTTTACTAATCGGAATACTCCATTAACTGGAATTTCCAGTATGTGTACCAAGTATTTCTTGAGCAGGGCTGGGGGCAGGACAAGGGCAGCGGCTCCCCTCTGCATGCTGCACAGGCGCCAGACGGCCAGCCGGGAAGACGGCCAGCCGGGAAGAGTTCGCACGCGGCGGTGGCCGCTGCCATTCTCCACCCCACACCTCTGCCGCCATCGCACGCAAGCCCAGATAACTGGAATTTTTAGATAACCAGCACCCCGCTTTTCCCACTCATGCCAGATACCAAAGCTTTTACTATAATTTATTCCCTTCATGTCACATAACTTGAACAGGAAAATTAAACTGGTTATTTTTACTTCCTGGTGCTTATATGTTAGAATAATGTTCTTTATATTTTATTTCACAGTAATGTAGTATTGTTTTCTACTAATTAGGGGGTGCATGTGTACTTAGGTGCATAGAAAATAGACATGAAACACTGAGTCAAAAGGTTTTGTTGAAATAACATATTCATGAATTTGGATATAAACAATTTGACAACTTCATGAACAAACCTACAAATTAACTTTTCCAAACAACTGATTAAAATGTGTAAACAATAAGTAAAATTTCACTAACACTTTTGTTATTTATCTCTGATAGAAGCAGAAATGTTAAAAACAGGTACTTCAAGGTAAAGTACAGTAAAACAACCTTACTCAAGTCGCATATTTCTTGGAAATTTTATCCATGAGATTTTAGTAACCAAAATTTTCACAAAATTGAATGTTCTTATTTCTCTCTCAATGTGGCATTTAGAAATTGTTTTTTGAAACAATGAAGTCTTGATAGAAATTTTGAGGCCTACTATACAATTGTTCATCTGGGCACACAAACCAATCTTTAATTTTACTGCACCGTTGAACTAGCAACAATCAAACTGCAATTTTAAAGGCATTCAATAGAGGGAGCCAACAACTGAAAGAACAAGATCAGATTAATTCCAGAGCAAAGGGGCACAGGTTTTTTAATAATTGTGCTGCCTTTTGTTATTGTTATGTTTTCCATCAATAATTTTTAAAAAGTTTGAAACTAAAAGTAAACAATACTGTTTTATCAACAGTATATTTGCCCACCTTTCCAGCAAGTTAAAAAAACAAAAAACCCTTCAAATATTTTAAGACCATTTTAGTTCAGCCACAAAAACCTTTACAGGGATTTACCAGGTCCTAGTATCAGATCACACCAGACCCGAACTGGATCATTCCGGCCCTCAAGAGAAAAACATTGCTCACCATCAAAGTCAACAGTGCCCTCACAAATGCGCCTTTATAGCTGGCAAGGGCAAATTTGTCCTTTTATACATCAATAATTTTATGTATAGTTTCTTTTTTCATAAAAAATGGCAACTTCAATTTTTCGAGTGATACTAATTCTAAAACTTAAAAAGATTGTGTCAACAAAACTATACCCCTACATGTTAATTTTTTTAAAGGGTATTTTTCTAGTAAATTTCCATTTAAAACAACCATATCAATGAACAGGAGAGTATTACAGCCTAATCTAAAAACACTAGTAACAAGTATAGTTCATTAAAACCAAAAAGCATAGGGTAGAGAATTAATACATTCTTTAATGAGATGAGAAAATAGCATGCAATAATGGAATGCCATCAATTATTTTACAATTAGCTCTGCTAAGTTGTACACAAAATTAAATACTTGTCTATGCAAAAATAAATAAATAAGGTAAATTTAATCAGGTACATTCAATAAGACAATTATCAACAGCTTTGGCAGAGAAGGTGCCAGTCAAAGATTCATGTCTCTCCATAACTGTATTAACAATATACACTAATAGTGGGAGATAGATAACCAGATAAGACCAGGCTTTGTATTCATGTTCTTTCTAAGATGTTTCAAAAGAGGCAGGGGGTGGGGCTTAACTAACTGCATCTTCTCTTTGGCCTACTGTCTCAAAAACATAGCATCTTTAAGGAAAACTACATATCAATAAGACCTCTAGATTTCTGGCTGCAGCCTATACAAAGAGGATTTGCAAGATATCTGTAGTTTAAATGCTGATTATGTCCTCTAGTTGCTTTATTAATATATTGTACCTTCTTGGTTTGATACCAGTATTAAGTAAATGGTCACACCTTGTTTTCTCCTCCACAGACAATCATTCAGGAAAAGTTGTAAAAAGTATGATTCCTACCTATGCTATTATGTGGCGAGTAAGAATAAGTAAGAAAATAAACAGTGGCCCTGTAGTATTTGTGCTCTACACTGGGAGATCTGGGTTCTATAATTCTCTCCATTACACATTCCTAATATGATATTAAACATGGGCTTCTGTCTCTCCAGAGGTCTAGCTGCAAACTGAAAGTAATAGTTCTCTACCTCACAGAGGTGTGATGACAACCAATGCACTAAGAGGTGCTCACAGACACAGCAGGACTTCAACAGGAGACAAGTAAATGAAATACAAAGCAGCAGTAAAAATAATCCCATTATTTAAACAGAAAAGACAGAGACCTCTCTCCCTGATCCTCTATTTTTGCCGCTGAAAGAAGTAAGAATCCTACAGAAAACAAATAAGTGGTATGGGATAGCTTAATTAGAAAACTACTGCAATGCATTCACAAACCTGGGCAGAGTTGCAACTAAGCATGAAACCTTTACATTGTGACTTTTAGATTTTACAATAATTTTAACTCTGTCATTTTTACATTCATGGTATACTTTTATGAAGCTGTTTTGCACACAGTATGCTTATGACAAACTTCTTTATTGAGAGTATTTGCTTGTGGGAGTGAGACTTTTCTAAAGCAGTGTTTTCATGTGTTATTCTGATTCTGTGGCCATTCATTTTGACTGTTAGTCAAATCATTCTAGCCTTACACCAGAAATGGAAAAGTAGCTGATGACTCAGTAAGCATAAGTCTGAGGTTGTGGTTTATTTTTACACAAACAGCATTTTGTTCTAGGAAATTTGCTATTTTCTGCTACTTATGCCAATAATTCAGTAACTTGGGTCTCTTATTTAGATGAAATTCACTGGAAAGGACTTAGCAAAAAAGTCAAGGTAACCACCTGGCAGATACTCCATCTTACAGGAATTGTGCGCAGTTCCCTCCCCACTACAGCACCTCCAACAGTGGGACTGAAAGAAAAGGAAATCAGTGGTCATTCTTTATCTTCCTCAATCTTCATCACCACAGAAGACAACCAATTGTAATGCACAGGAAAACACAAAACTCCAATTGCTCTTATTTGTCAAGAAAGTCTGAAAGAAACACATAAACACAGAGACTAGAAAGGACCTCCTGGGGCCACTGAGTCCAGTCCCCCCCATTCACAGGCAACCCTTCTTCAAAGGACCGGCAAGAGCATCCACTTCTCTAACAGGCTATAGCCACAAAACACTCTATGAAAGGAGAAAAAGCTTACAATGTTGTACAGATAAAGAGCAAGGGAGACAAAGGGGATCACCAATACACTGCCACTTCACTTTGTTAGGTTAAAATATACTCAGATGATCTCAGAAAGAGGACCATGTGCACTGCTTGAGGAAGTCAAAATATCCAGGATGCTTGCCAACCTGACTCAGACTGAAATTTCCTTTCCATCCTCAAATCTGGCAACTGACTTCACCCCAAGCACAGAAGAACTCGGACCAGGCATCAAGAGAATTCTAGGTCCTGTACCAGCATACTCCAAGGAAATTTGCACTTTTAGCTATGACCAACATCCAACTCTTCAGAGGAAAGCAGAAGGAAAATAAAGCTGAAAGCCATTCTGGGAGGAGAGGTGAGGGGGTTAGAAATTCTGCCTAGCCAAAAAACTGGCAAAAACAACTTTTTCTATTGTCACCAGCAGCCAAACCATTTTAAGCCAATATTTACAGATAGGCAGTACCTAGTTTCAAAACAATGCTTTTGAAACAAACACTGAATCCACTTTGGCTCCATACCCACACAAAACAATCAAACTTTCAGGATTTTGCTGCAGCCATATTTTAGCAATGATTGAATACTAGTTTTAAACAATGCTTCTTAGCCTGTGAGGATGGAATCCACATTTCCAGCCATAAGTATCTTTTGGAGTAGATAAACAATAAAGCACTTGTGCTTTAACATCAAAGACACTGAACAGGGTCACCATCATCAGTAGTTGCAATGAGCTTTAATCTCTTCTTCCAAACAATGTTTGATCTGGAACCGTAGCAAGAAAAGCAATTTAGGCAACAGAAAAACGCATGTTTTTCTACTATACTTGGTCAAACTGACCTTGTAATAATGTACTTCCTGGAATTAAAAATAGGAGGACTACCAAAAAGAGAAGGACTGTATAAAGGGAGACTGTAAAGACAAATCTTTTTATTTCATGAAGTTTACAGTAAGAAAAATAAACCGTGAATACATTGATCATAACAGGAATTACATCATCTTTTTTAGAAGAAATCTATATAGTTAATAAAGCAACAGTGTGTTATTAAATAAGTAAATTCTCTTAGATGGATACTTCGGGTCCATGTTCCTACAGTGAGCCCGCAGAGTTCTTTTTTCCCCTCGAAGATGTAACAGTTGGATACACAAGCCATTACATACTAATGCCTATGAACCTCTTAGAACCTCAAGTCTTTCCAAACTCCCTATAAGAGGTGAAACAACTCATATGTAAAGTAATTTAAAAATATGACAGAGGTTCCCAAAGCCACTGAATGAATAAGTGATAGAAGCAGGATCTAGCCACTATGCATCTGGCCTGCCCTATTGGCCCAGTTAAGAAAGTCACGCTAACAGCAGCACTGAATAAAGTCTGCAGTATCACCCATGTTAAAACTAAGCAGAGCTCAGCACCTCTATAAGGAATGGCCTTCTAGAATGGGGTTATCAGCTAAAGGCCTGTGGTTTGAAAGAGACTGGAGCTGGCCGTGCAGTAAAGGGGATTGGCAGCATGCAATGCTGAGGACACCTTCTTCACCCTGTGTCCTGCATTACTCCACCATGTGCAGCCACTTTCTGTCACACTGTCCAGCCCTCTTTGTTTTGTGACCTGGACCCTCCCCTAAGTCAACCTTTGCTTACCCTTGCCATTAAGTTCACTGTTCCCCATTGTCACAGGAACTGACAGCACTCAGTGTCAAGGGTAAGCAGAGGCACAGAACATGGGTGTTCAGGGTGCTACAGAGGGGATCAGTAGCTCACAGCAGAAGCTGGGTCACAAGTGGCAGTCATTCATTAAAACCAGATATTTTAATCAGAAGATCCAAAAATCTTGGAAACAAAAAACCCCTCAAGGTTCTATTAATTAAATAATATACTTTTCTGTTCAGTATATGCACAGGTGACAGGTTTCAAAGAAAGCCTATTGAAGAGTTCAAGTTGTACCAGAATATGCATTAAGATACTTGTGACTTCAAGCAGATCTTTTTTCTGAACACAAACAAATTACAAGCATCAGTATGAACAGGAGCACACAAGATTAGAAGTCTCACATAGATCCATGAGAGTTTCTCCAGATTACACGATGAAAAAATTAGTACTTTTTAAATAACTGAATTGAGCTTAAAACTATTATTCAGCTGGAAACTATTATTATTTACAAATCAATATAAGTGGGATAAAATGTTTTCAGATCAAATAATATATATAACAAATGATTTAAATGAATTATACTGAGATGTTCTAATGCAGGATGGAAAGAGAAATGCTCCGTTTATATTTCTGACTTCTAAGCACTGGCACTTAACACAATAAGAACACATAGGCTAGCGACAGACATTCAAAAAGGCCTTGCCTGAATTGATTAAATCTTTACAGGTTAGTCTAACCTGCAGAGATTGAACCGATTTTCAAGTGAACCAGGCCCCAGGAGGATGCTATGATTATGGAAGGATTTAAATCCCCACCCTGATCCCACCCAAGTCCCCAGCCAGGACGTGCCTGGAGGAGGGGGAAGCGGCCATCGCCAGGCTACCCTCTACCCCCACCCCTCGCTGCTCAAGGGGTGGGGAGTGTTGCCAGACCTGACCCATGGCTAGTGCTCTAAGGCAAAGGTGGATAGGGGGAGGAAGGACTGTTTGTGTGGACTTCATGCATCTGTTTATTATACCCAGCTATTCATATCTCACTCTCCCTGCTTCTTCATACTGTCTGCAGCAAACTGACAGGTACTGCATTCATTGCAAACCAGATCATTTTTCACACCCCTCTCTGTCCCCTATTGAACATTGACAGATTGCAGCCTTTGAAGCAAGCCATCAAAACACAAAGCTTATCAGCCCATGAAGAAAACAAAAGCCTCTCATTAATTCAAGCTCTTCTTAAACAACTTTTCCCAAGGCATTTATAAGGAAGACATTACCAGCTGACCTCTTGATTAGTTCCAAAAAGCCCTAAACAGATACAGTTCTGTCTGCCTTTGTTCCAGTGCAATTAGAGATATACAAACAGATCCCTCTCAGCATCAACTAGCATGGGAGTTGGCACAGCCAGATGCCAGCTGGGGTCTGTGCAACTGGGGTCCTTGCTGTGGGAGAGGTAGAATCCCTGTTTGAGCAATGAGTGAAGGGAGGGTGGGACAGAGGGAAGCCAGGCAGACACTGCTGTGCCTGCAAACCGCCACCTCCTTCTCAGCTAGCCAGAGCTCTGGCTAGGAAGGAGAGGGGTGGGGCCAGCCCTGCTCGCTGAAGCAGACAGCATAGCCCAGCCCAGGGCTGAAAAGCATGCTGGGAGACTAATTTAACTTGAACCAGGAAGGCCTGGGACAGAAGTTCCATAAACCAGTTTGACCCAAATCAGTTAAGTCTGACATTACTTTCAACCAGGTTTATCTTAAACCAGTCTTGGCCATTTTGAAACCAGTTTATGTGCACTGAACCTATGTTTTGTTACAGGTTTAAAGCAGTCTTCTGATCAGTTAAACTGGTTTATGTGCAACTTGCATCCCTAGCCATAGTTACAACCATGGGACCTTATACTTTATTCATCTGTTAAAACCAATGGCTTGTAAATTATCTTGGGAAGCTCCTGCATTGCACCATGACAGCAACATAAAGCCAAGAATCAGGTTCTAACATAACCAATGGCTTTTGAAGAAAAATTACATTTTTTTTTTTGTAAAAAGATAAATTAAGCAATTGTATCTTTTTATAAAATGTTTCTGAATCCTGATAAATTGGTCTAGAACAAAGGTGTTCAACCTGCAGTTTGTGGGCCAAAGTGGCCCACGGAGCTGTAGGTACCTGGCCCACAGGGCTCCCCACAATCAGAAAATTTGGTGGCAGGAGGCAGCTGCATTAAATACAACCACTATTTCCCACTGCCCAATTCCCAAACCCCAAGCCCCTCCCAGGAGGCTGGGGCCAGGTTACGCCCTCACCTCCATGACTGGATGAGGCTGTGGCATGTCCCTATCCCCCAAACTGTATAGGGCTGGGCCAGGCCCCTTCCCCCTGTGGGGCCAGGTTGGGGCTGGGACTTTCCCCCTTTCCCTCATGGCATTGGGCTGGACCACACCCCCTTCCCCCTCAAAGTTAATCCACATGTATCATGTTTAAGAAAGGGAGGAGAAGAGAGGGGAGGTTTAGCAAACTATGTAAACTATTTCAAAAGGGCAGTTCATATCAAATGTTTAGTCAATATCTAATGCACAAATAAAAGTTGTATAAACAGTACAATGTGTACTGTCCAAAATAAGGCTTATGATCAGTGAGATAAAGTACTGTGTTAACCCCTTAAAATGCTGGCATCTTCTAGATTTCCCAATTAACAAATGTTTTGAAAAATGCAAGTCAACTGTATTCAATGAGTTAAACTTGCACTGTCCTTCAATATTCTTTCTAACATTACAGCAACTGTCCTACATGAAAACATTATCTACTGATGAAAAGTAAATCACGCTGCCTGTTTTTTGCCTGCAGCAAGCAAAAAAACCCAAAACACCAGTGGTTTTAATGTCACAGATATCTTATCATTACACACAAAAATCTAAATGGATCATTCCATCCTCTTTCCATCCTGCATTAGAAAATCACAATATAATTTTTATCTATTGTTAATATATATAATATAAATAATTAAGTGATTTGAAATAGACTATTGTAATGTTTGAGTAATAAGAAGGATAGTGAATTCTGTGCAGGAATTTAAAATTAAAAAAAACAAAGAAGACACCTTGATTCCGACATGAACATGTGATATTTTTCTTCCTCTGGCCCTCAGAAGTGGTCACAAGTTGCATCTTGTACATGCATAAATACCTAAAGAAGTTACCTGGAACAACTTTTTATCGTTTAACCAATACATACAATGATAACCCATTATCCTACCGGTTATCTTTAGCTCAGGGCAGGTGCAGTCTGGGAGAAAAATGGGGAAGGAAATCCACACAGTACTCCAGCACGAACCAGAAGGCAGCAGGGCAGGCAGGCAGGAGGAAGGGAGGAAAGAGCGAAGGGAAGGGGAACGGAAGAGGAAGGGGAAAGGGAACTAGTACCCAAAGCCTAAGAGGAATATAGGGAGCAGCCTAATGACTTATCAATTTAGAAATTAGCTGCTCATTCACAGGTGCTCCTCCCTCCCAGTCAAAGGCTGTGTTGTCTGGCTTGGCTTGCCTCCTCCCTCAACCTCCCTTCAGTCAAAGGGCTCTGGCAGCCAGGAGTGGCTCCCAGCAGCAACTGTGTCCCAACTGCTGTGTTACTGGTTAATCATTTAACGGATAAAATTAGAGGAGGTTATACAAATATTTTTAAATGATATTTACATCCCAACTTATGCTTCCATTTTTCTCCCACTTCTATTTCTATTTATTTTTAAATGATATTTACATCCCAACTTATGCTTCCATTTTTCTCCCACTTCTATTTCTATAAAATGCAAGTTATAGTAAAACTAAGATGTACTATGCTGAGGTGTGCTCTTGTATCCTCTTTTATAAATACTAGGGGTATACCGATAAAGATTTTTGGGTCAATACTGATGGCCAATTATTAACTAGCCACATTGACCGATACCGATCCAATTGCTGATATGCAGCCCAGAAGCTTGGAGAGCAGCATCCATCTGTGATGGCTAAGGGACATGGTGGAGACAAAGGGCATGGTGGGGAGGGGGCAGATCAAGACCCCCATGGTGAGGGCAGGAATGGGGAAGGGGCAGGGGTTGCCCAGCTGGGGCGGTGAATAGGATGGAGCCACGGGCCTCTTGAATGGTTACGGCATTCTCCCATGCTAACGTATAACATCTGCTAAGGAATTCCATTAGAATATGGCTGGGCCTGTTGGAAAGAGTGGATGTTATCAAATACCTGACATTGAAATTTGTGAAATTATTTCAGAAAGATATCATGTATACTTTGGAATTTTATTACTTATGTTTACAGCCACTAAGGCTACCAATATCACTGAAAAAGTGTTAGGCTCAAGGCAATTTCTTACACATGTTTACAGACCATATTGTTACATAAACATGGATGGTCACTCCATCTAACATTATAAAATTTATAAACAAATGACAGAGGTTATTATAGACCACTCCAGTAATGGAGTAAAAAATGTTTTCTATCTGTACCAAGAGGAAGCACTTCTGTAAACGTTATAAAAATAAATTTTATCAAACTCAGCTATTTATCTTTGACTTTCACACACATCACAATGTTTTACCATGACAAGTCACTTAAAACTATTAAGGAGCTTGACATGTTCAATAATTTTTTGTGGAGATTGCAAAAAACATGTTTTTCTTTCCTGTTTTCTACTTACACATTCTAGCTTCTGCACACAATTTTCTCTCTAGCCATAACATAAAGAAGACTTAAAAAAAAAAAAGATGTTTGTAGACACAAGCAATGTAGGAGATATATTTTTAGGGCATCATCTGTTAGCAACTTCAGACAGTTTTGAATAAAATCAGAAAAAAAAAATATAATAATGGATATTTTTCATTCTTTCAGACAGTTCCCCTTCAATACCAGACAGGAATATATTGTACTAAAGTTAAATTTTTATTTCTTGTTATTCTATAATTCATGCCAGCCCTAATGAAGAATCTGAAATGACATTTTTAAGGGATTAACAGAGAAGTGGGAAGAAAACCAAGAAAGTAGAATTACAGAAAAAAAATGGAGAATGACATTTCAAGAAGAGCAGTTAACTACCTAGCCCTCAGCCCTAAAAGAATATACTAACCACAAAAATAGTGACTATATTATAAGAACTAACTTCAAACGTACTAAAGCTATTTTTGCATTCAGTGCCCTAAGTATAATCTGTGAAGATAATATATATAAAACACTTGCAGAAAGTTTAATATACATTACATTTGTAAGAAGTGTTACATGTGACTTCTTTTTTTTTTAATATAACATCACTGACAAACTGCTGGCTCTATAAGCTGGTTATATAGAAGAGGTCACAAGCAGCAGCCTCAATCTTTGCCTTAATTCATTTCCTTCAATTTGCCCTCTTAGGTGCACCTCTTTGTTCATCACCTCCCCACTTCTTTTGGACGCTCCAAAATCTGCATACCAAGTTCAACAGCAAAGTTTCTATAGATGTATGATGCCTACTTGGCTCTTTACATTGTAACAAGGAAAAAAAATGTCTCCCAGAATCTGGCAAAAGAATGCCCTCTCTTCTTACAGGCTTGAAAGAACAAATTTACAATACCTCCAGATGATATTCATCCTGTCCTATGAATGTCAATATATATTTTCCGTTTCTATGCGGTTACCCACAAAAGTCCTACACTGCTTGTTGAGGAATTAGCAGGGTTAGAGATTGACAGCCACAACTAACTGATAGTATCAGAAAGAAAAGCTTTTTATTTAAAAATAATTCTTGTGAAAGACTAATCCACTTTCATTTTCAAAAGCACAAAGGAAAATGTTCCCTTCTTTCAGTGAAATCTCAACCAGATTCAGCTTAGCCAGTATATTAGAATATAGATATCTTAAATACATATATTCAAGTATACTATAGACCGTCACTGTCCTCCTTGATGATCAATGGAGAGCCACTCTGCCAGCTGCCTCCAGGTAAGTCTATGGGAAGGGGTAAGGGAAAACAGGCAATGCAAGGGGGTGAAGAATGAGGCGGCCATGGTGAGGGAGGGAGTGGGGCAGGGCTGGGGGCTCATGCCCCTCCACATTTGTGCGCAGGACAGGGAAAGATGTGAGCTGCTCACTGTGGGGGTCAGGGCTCTCCACCCTGCTGCCCTAGTCCCGGGGGCCTCCACAGTGTGGGAGGGTAGAGCAGGGCAAGAGGGACTTGGTGTTGCTACTGCCACTACCACCACTACCACCAGAAGTCCCATGCAAGCCATGCTGCCAAAGTGAGACACCCCCTGCCCACTCAGAAGCACAACTCTGCACCACCATTGAGAGCAGGGACCAGGCAGCATGTAGCCACTAGGTCTCATAGCCCTGGCAGCTGGGGCCCGCCTCTGGCAGGGCTGGGAGTGGGGGAGGGCAAGGGGCACCAGCAAGGCAGGGGGCGGGGGCTGTGGGATAGAAGTGAGGTTACTGGCAAGGCTTGTGGGGGCGGGGGGAGTGCCTTGGGAGTGAGGGGCAACAGCATGGGCAGGGATAGGGCACAAATTTAAGGGTTGCTCAGGGCCACAAAGCAACAGGGGGACAGCTGTACCTAGACCCACAACCTGATGAACAAAAGGGACAGGGGAAGCTCTGATTTTCCACGATAAAAAAACCAAAATTAAACACTAAAATACACAGGTATTTAGAATTTTTTTTACTGTAATGATTAAGGCACTGATAGGCTTCTAAATTGCTTTAAAATGTAAATATATGAATAAAACATTGTGTTCAACTGATACCTACATTATAGATAGATAGATAAATAGATAGATAGACAGACAGATGGACAGATAGGTATTAGTGGTGTTTCATTTTAATCATACATTTTGTTGTTTGGGGCTTTTTTTAATCAGAGAATTTGGGATTTTTAACAAAGAAAACCAGGATCCCTGCTCATCAGCCCTTCTCTCAATCTATTAAGCTCTCTTTTCATTCTACTTGTCAAAAAGTTCCTGTAACACTAGGTAGACACCAATCAGTACTGCCTGACATTTCTTTCCAGACATCTCAATCAGTATAAAGTTCATTGGCATATTTAATGTCTCTTTTTAGCTTCCTAGACTGCTTTTCCCAATTCATTAAATAAGCCAGGCACTCAATTTTTTGTGTCCATTTTTTATGGAAAACTGGCATTTTTCTGAAAAGTGGCATTTTTCTATTATACTTTCTTTAAATATTAAATGGATATGAAGCATAATTTTATTTTTAGTTATAACAACAACTTCTTATACTAAGTAGCAAAAAACTATGCCTGCCTACTCCAGTAAACCATTTGGACTGCCAACCATTTGTTGAGCCAGGTGCTTGATTATCCTTTTTTAAATTGTTGCCTGCTTCACTTAACTATATACTTTGTGACAGCACTGCAACCTCCCCTTTAAAAGGGTTTTTAAACACCAAAATAGCTGAAGAAGTTATACTTGCTTACTTTTAAGTATTTTTCATATACAAATTACTATTGTTGAGTAATAAGGTCTATAGACTTTATTCTTTATCCTGCCACAAACGTACTACATCATCAAGGCCAAGTTACTTTACATCTGTCCTTCATATCCACCATCCATGACATGGAAACACTATCAACCCTTTTTTATTAAACAACAACAAAAAATGTTGAAATTTATGTTAGAAATGCACCTTAAGAGATATACTAGTGATGAATGATACAATAAAGTTTAACTGAGAGAGAACGACTGGGGTAGCAGCCTTTTGGGTGTTGGGGAAGCAAACAAGAACCATTACTGCAATTGGCCATGCCACTGCCACTAGCAGCCAACGCTGCTCCAGGCACCACTGCTGCTCAAGGTACAGATATACCTCTGTCATTTATTTACAAATGGTTATGAAAGAAATTAATTTAATCTTATTCCATTTCTGTAAAGCAGATACTAGTTAACTGTGCAAAATATAACATATAGCAGCAGTTCTTAAATGTAAGATTTACTGATAAACAAAATAACTTATTTTTTTAGAAGCTTTCAATGCCATAAGTGTTTGTTAAGTATATGAATACTGGTTATCCTTCTGCTTTTCTGTCAATTACAAAAGATAATGCTATAAACTTTAGTATTTTCACATGCTGTTAGAATTCCAGGGCAGAACATGCTCTTGAAACTTGAAAGGAGGGATAATTGTCTAAAAAAAGGGAAAGTGTCTTTCCTCATTTGGAATTAAAAAAAAAGCTTCCATTAACTGTACACTACAGGAAATTATAAAGAAATTAAACTTGCATTTTGAACAGCAAAAGGAAACTGAACACCAATACTAAAATTATAATATAGTGACACCACAAAACAGAATGCTGACTAGAAAGATTAAGACAATTAAATTGGAGTCAAGTTCAAACAAATACAGTACGTACTCCTAATTGCTGAGCAACCCATGACAAGGCTAAGTAGCACTTTCTCACCTGACCAGGCTGTAAGACCTAGTATCACAACTCCTAAAACAAACCTCGAGTGATTTTGAATGCATATGGACTTAAATTTATTCATAAACGGATTTTGTAATGAATATTCACTTCACATTAGAAATCCAGATACACTTGATTTAAAGTTTAAGGTCAAGTTTCTGGGTATAAATAGGTGTTCATTTATAGAAGAGAAAACTTTTAAGAAATTCTATAGTTACAGGAGCTAAGCAATGCATAGGCAATCTTTCCGTGAGAGCAACTCTCACAGAGGAGGTCTTCCAGGTGTCAACAAGGAAGTTCTTTCTCCTGGACCGGGGCATGTTTCCTCCCAGAGAAATTAAATGAATGTTTGTACATTCTAATTTCTATGGCGGGAGCAGTGATCCTCCCATAGAAATATAATACCTGTACATGGCCTGGTTGAATTAGCAGACAGTTTATTTTATTGCTTCACTAGTTATATAGTTCACTACTACATGGTTATCAACCCTAAGTGATAAATGACTAATAAGAAGAGAGTTGATAGATTTAAGATGCTGTGGTTCTTACCCTAGTATCCAGACCTTGTAATCCTTCTTCCTCTCACTTTTCCATGAGGAAAGGTGTGGGGAGGAAGGGAGGGAAAAGTATCACTATACACCAAACACCTAAGCAGAAGACATGGGTATTAAAGTTGAAAAGGCAGGTGCACAAGAGTCAGAAAATTCAGAAAACTTTTCTCCCACATAGATTATAGTTTCATAGCTGGTAGGGTCGGAAGCCAGTCTGTCACTGGTCATAAAAAATGAGCAGATGATCAAGTCTGACCCCCCTGCCACAGGCAGGAAAGAATGGTGGGGGTCAAATGACCCTGGTAAGGTGATTATTTACCCTCCTTTTGAAGATCCCCAGGGTAGAAGCGAGCACCACTTCCCTTGGAAGCTGGTCCCAGATCCTAGCCACCCTGACTGTGAAGCAGTGCTCCTGATATCTAGCCTGAATTGACTCTCTGTCAACTTATAGTCGTTATTCCTTGTTACTCCTGGTAGTGCTCAGATTGCCTGCTGGTCCCCCTTGGCCAGTTTGTAGATGGCCACCAGATCCCCTCTCAACCTTCTCTTGTGGAGGCTGAACAGGTCCCATAGCCTCCACTTGTAGGGCCTGCCTTGCTGCCCCCTGATCATGCGAGTGCCCTCCTCTGGACCTTCTCGATGCTGGCCACATCCCTCCTGAAGTGCAGTGCCCAGAACTGGACACAGTACTCTCTTGATTTTTTTACTTGTTATGTATTTCATGGTGCTACTGTATTTCAGTAGCAGATCCATGCATAAAGGAGACTATAAATGCCTGCAGGTTAAAAGTAACCTTTCTGTTCCCAAGTGCCATAAGGAAATAAATGTTATTACAGGTGAAAATGTAAAGACATTTTCTATTAAAATAAAAAGTTTCATGGGAATGAAGTTATGTTCCCTAAAAAACAAAAGTATTCTTGATAGGCTTCTAAAAAAATCACGCTGAAGGTGCTAGCAAGGATTCCAGGTTTTTCTCATAAAACTTTCAGATTTAAAACAATGACATCAATTGCAGCTTTTTTATATAAAAGCAAAAAAACCCCAAACAAACAAAAACGATAATTTGTTACATTAAATTAAAATACCCTATTTACTTGAATAGTCGATAACCCTGAATATAAGCTCAGCCCCAGTAATTAGATTCTACATGGGGAAACACTGCTGTCACCTTCTGTTGTACTCCCCTGCCCTCCTCAGCCTGGCTCCTATCATTAGTGGAGCCATGTCCTCCTCGAGGTGAGGCAAGACCAAGTTGTCCTGTGCCTCATCTGCATATGAATTATTGGAGCATCCCAGGACTCATGAAAAGAACACCCAGTTCCAATCGCGAGTGGTGGGCTAATCAGGGCATGGATCCTTTGGGGGGAAGGGTGTTAATATGGAGTACACATACATACAGGCAGTCCTGTACATATAAGTAGCTGCCAAAGTGATGCTCAAAAGTGGGTTTATGAAGTATCTGTGCTAAGCCTTGCATCAGTTTCAAAAAAAAAAAAAGGTAATATGCATCAATTCTGGACAAACTGAAGCCTATACTGACATTTTAATTTCAAGGTTATTGTTTTCAAATTTCCTCCACATATCCATGTGCTCAGGGAGAGCAGGGTCTGCCAGCAAAGAGAAGGGGAAGGGCCTGTCAGGGGAAAAATTTGGGAAGAAGCAGAGAGCAAAAAAGCCACTTGACCTCTCAAATTTATTTTCCCTGCTATAGCAGTGGGAGGGAGGGAGAGTCAAGGCAAACCTCCAATAATTAGATTCTGTACCTGGAAAATTATAATAAATTTATAAATTTTCCATATATAGAATCTAATCTGGGGGGTGGGGGTTGTCTTCAAGTAAATAAAGTCTTATTAAGATGGACTGCACTAACCTATGTTTGTGGTAGGTTCCCCTCAGAATGCTTGCCCAATAAGGGCTATGAGTTTTATAGTCATGCTCAGTGTTGGCTTCATTTAAATCAGCCTAATAAGCTGATTTCTATTACTGAGCACATGCTGGTTTTGGCAGCAGTTTAATGACAGACAATGTATTTAATGAGGTTTCCTTGTATGTAAATAACAGAAAGAACATTTTTCCCCATGCTCATTGGGGAGTGGGAAGGGGACCTCATCTTGTATTTGAGTAAATACAGGCAGTTCTACTGGAAGGCAATTAATAATTAGCTATATAAACTTTCACAAGAGGGTAGTTTAAAATCTCTCGGCAGTCATGTCCAAGAGTTCTTAAGTCTGCTAAGCCAAAACAGGAAATATTTCAATGAGGAATAATCTGAACCTATCAATAAATGACTGTATGCAAAAGCATGATGAAATATTATCAGTTTAAACAACTAACCAGTGCATTACCTTCAAAAAGTGGGGTTTGCTGGGGATTTTTTGTTTCTTCATTTGTAATTTCACTGGATACAAGTAATGATTTTATATCATGAACACATATTAGGGACATGCAGTAACTGAGTAACTGTTAGCATCATGATCCAAAAGGTCAGTTTTTATAAAACTTACAGTTCTTTATGTTTGTCCTCTGCCAGGATTTGGTCATTTGGCTTTAGCCCATACCTAAAAAAAGAAAAGATAGTTAAGCACTTTGGTGTTTATCAGAATTATTGGAAAGAAACTTCATAAATTTCAAACCAGACAAAATAAAATGTAAAGATTTGGGGGTTTTAGGTTTTTGGAATATAGCTATCATCCTGAAATATTTATCTACTAAAATGTCCCTTGCATGAATGCATCCCCAACAGGGCTCTGTACCCCAGATTTCTGGTTTTTGCCACATACTCCCTCCCCAAATTGCCAGCCCCTCCAGAAGCCACACAGGCTGGATGGAACAGCTGTATGGGCTGGATCTTTGACACCCCTGCTCTAAACCATCCTAGCCAGGTTAAAGAAAACAAGATCTGCTTGCCAAATTTGTTAGCAGAGGCTATTAGATACAAAGAGATCTGAATTCTGATAAGAATTCTACATTTCTACATTTCTAAATTTCTTTATAGTTTAGTTTTCAGATAATTTACTTAGTCACAATTTTAGTAGGTCTATAACAACTTAGCAAAGCCAAATTTAGTTCAGATTAGAAAAGAATAAAGCATCATGAATGTTATTTCTTACAGTATTGTCTTCTTTCAAAGCTAAATCTTCCCTGCCAGTGAAGCCCCCTGAACCATTAATCTTTTCATTGAATTTTCTTGAACTCTCTTACAGAGAATGTAATCACTATTTAATGCATGTTCAAAACTGAAGAACTGGCCTTTTAATTTGCCAGGGTTGCTGAGAAACAAGACTGTGATGTAGTCTGCCACTGGTCATAAAAAATCTCTTTATTGTAACAAATGATCTCAAACCTCTTCTGAACTTGATTATATTCTCCTCTTTCTTACCAAACACTATACATTTGTTGCCATTTGGGGAACAATCACAAGTATTATGTTAACAAGACCAAATCATGAAGATCTGTGAGCCTGCAATGCTGAAATCAAGAATTCCTGCTCCAAAAGTAATAAATTTAAAAAATAGACACATAGTTGATACTTTATCAGTAACCTTTTTTAGAAACAAAATACTGAAATAGAACTACATAGAGTCATATGAGCTGCAAGCCAATGCTCTTATGTAGACATGCACAAGACTTAAAGTTATCAAAATAATTTCTTCCCCACAGTACATTAAACTACAGATTCCCTGAAATATGAACTGCTTGTTATATTGGTTTTGCTTTATTTTTGTTTTCTCATTCTATTCCCACAATCTTAGACACAATGGCCAGATCATATAACCATGAAACCCAACAATTTCCTACACTTAAAGCAAACCTAAGGGGTAGTAACAATAGCATTCTGGAAGTTTGTCAGTACAGTTGGATAATCCTTTTGCCAAACAAGTGACAGGGATACTGTATGATTTTAATATTAATGATTCACAGCAAATCCTACTAGCAAGTTCAAGTTGGTTATTTTTCCACCACTACTAAGAAATAATTTTTATTCTGTGCAACTTTTTATTGGGTACTTATATGATCCCTTCATTAGTTACCACAAAAAAATATTACACTAGCAGTCCAATCAGAACACAATGATGCCTCCATACAGTCATTATGTGTTTCTTTATGTCCTGGAATTTGTAAAAAAATCAATAACTAGAGTGCTTAATTGAAAATACTCCTCATAAGGAAAGATTATGACACTTCATTTAATCATTTTCCACCGTCTAAAAGAGATACTGTATAATGGAAACTAATGATCCTTGTCTGTAATTAGCATTTTGGCACTGATACTCTGAATGGGACAAACAGCTTAGAGAGATAGTGCAGTTTAGATAACATGTAAGTTTCCAAAGCCTACCACTTCTAAGACCACATTAATTATGCACTGTGGAAATAACTTCAGGTTCAATGTCAAGATTAGGTTTGTTACATGAACCAATGTTTGCTCAAAAGCTGGTAACAAACAACTGTCCTAAGACCCAAAATAAGCCATTTAGAGATATGATCAAGCATATGGAAAACAAACAGACTATTCACAAAGGCTGATTTCTTTCAAGTCCTTCTGTGATTTGGTTCTACCAGTCTAAATAAAAAGATGGAGAAAAAGAGTGTATGACATGAATGCAGAGATCAGATTCAAAACCACATGCTCATGTATGCTGCTTAGGGACCTATGTTTAAGCCTAAAGAGCTATCCAGCAAAAGCAGGAAAAGGTTAAACTTTAACCTAACTTAGATTTACACCCTACATGTTTACCCTACACCCTTCTTTAATGCTCACCTGGTGCCAGGGGACGACCAGGACATGAGCCTTCAGGCTTGACACTAGAGCATCATGTGCTAAGGAGTCAGGAACAGGCAAGATCAGGAAACAAGGGTCCAAACTAGAGACAAGTCAAGCTATCATGAGCAAACGGGTCAAGAGATCTGTAACGGACTGAGACTGAGGCAGAGCAACAAACAGCAAGCAGAAGTCATGACTAGTCACTAGTTAGAACAGAGTCTGGCAATTATTTCGGGTGGAGGGCCGCTTACCTAGTTTTGGCAGGCTGTCGAAGGCTGCATGGGTAGCCCTGCCCCTTGACAGGTGTCCTGCCCCTTGGTCACCATCTTGACCCAGCTCCATAGAGCCCCTGCTGCCTGGGATCCTGTGCTCTGCCACACTGCTCCGGGCCCCACTGGCACTGGGACACCAGTGCAGGCCCCGTGCTCCTGCAGGGTCCTGCACCTGCTCACTCCCAGTGCCCCCCAGCCCCACAGTACAGGCGGGGGGGCAGTGCTCAGCCCTGAGCACGGAAAAAACTGGTCCCTTGCACACCCCATGGCCAGCACTCCCTGCTGCAGGCACTCGCAGCCCACACGGGGCTGTCTGGAGCAGGCACAGTCAGCCCCACCGGTGGTGCAAGCAGCTACAGTACAGGGCGCTGCCCATGGGGTAAGCAAGGGGCTGCTTTTCCCCATGCTCAGCACCAGCTTGTAACCCGGCCCCACTGCCAACCTGGGCCCCAGCTAGCTCTGGGCTCGTCCGTCGGGGCTCCACACGGTAGCAGCAGCTCTGCCCCACCCCCAGCTTGCCATGCCGGGCAGCGTTTGCTACTACTGCCTGCCCAGGGCTCGCGCTCTGGGCAGCCGACAGGCGGTGGTGGCAGACACTACCCGGTGCGACAAGCGGGGGGGCTGCAGCTCCTGTCACCACACTCATCCCCGATGGGTTGCCAGAGGGCAGGTGAGGGACTGCTTTTCCCCCACCCCATGCTCAGCTTTTCCTGGGCCACTTTTCCCGGCGCTCCTTCCCTGCCCAGGGTCCTCCCCCGCCCTTCCCCCCCACTTACCTGAGGTTCCAGCGCAGGGCAGCCATCTGGTCCCAGGCCAGAAGCCTCTGCTGGGGCTCCTGGCTGGGGAGGCGGGGCCTCTGCTGTTGTGGGAGCCCATCAGGCTTCCCCTGGGTCCTACTGCTCTTGGTTCCTGTCATTTTTGACAGGAACCAAGGGCAGATAAATATTCATTTCCTAAATTTTTTAGGGGCCCCGCAGGCTAGACAGAACGCCCTCACAGGCCGGATCCAGCCTATGGGCTGTACTCTGCCCACCCCTGAGCTAGAAGATCCAGAGCAGGAGTTGTAGCTATAAGGGACTGGAGTGGTCACAATCATTCAAGTAAAGCCACAAGACAAAAACACAAGACAGAAGACAGCTAGCAATCAGGAGCCAGGGGTCTAAAGCCACAACCTGGTGATCAGAGATCAGGAACTAGGATTGAGGCTGGAGTTAGGAACCAGGAACAAGGATTCAAGCAAGGCCTAGAAACCACGAGCCAGACAAAGAGGCATCTGCCCAATTGAGCAGCCTGAAGAACACTGAGATGTAAACTGCTTGGATCCAAGCAGCCACACCCATGAAAGTAACTCAAGCCAGCTGCAGATAGTTAGGCCCAACTCCAGTAATCAGGGCTACCTAAAGGCCTAAAACTGTTTCCCATCCTGGCTCTTGCCACATTGTAATGAATTAGATCAGCCTATTTTGCTATCACTGACTAAATCAGGTTCAAATTAAACATATTTGCCAACTCGTCTTTGTTCAAAAAGGTAATTCCTGGACTAGTGAAAAAAAATAACGTGAGAACAAATATTTTTTGCAAATATATTAAAAATGGTCTTTATAAAGGGACAGATTTCTCAGTGGCAGGAGGACCCCCTCTGGAAGTGGCTTTTTGTTAAGATGAAAATGCTATGCAAATCACTTTTGTGAAGATACCCTCAGAAAAAGCTTAGCTACTCAGTGAGTCCACCAGTACATCCTGAATGAATCAGACAATGTTAAGATGTCACAAAATACTGTAACTACTGTGCTAGACTATGGTTTAATCAGTAAGAGGCCCTTTAAAATATGGACTTCATCATGGAGTTCTGCACAAGGTCTCTCCAGGGCCCCTAACCAACACTAATGATTTCAGGTGGAGCAGAGGTCAGTCTATGGCCCATGGGCCAGATCCAGCCCAAGGAGAAATGGCGGTGACTGGATCTTAATGCCTGCCCACTTCTAACCCAAGTTGGATCACTGCAGCCTCTCTGCCAAAAAATTACTGCTGACCGCTGGTACAGAGCCTTGCTGTAGGTCCATCAGAAAATATTTTTAAATGATGATTCAGGGTTTATACGGTTAACTCTTAAAAGTGATATTAGTCACTTTCATCTTCCTTTAAAAAAAAGAAAAAGTGTACTTATCTGTATGTGCTTTTAATAATTAATTTATAAAAACTAGGACAGTGAGCATCAGGAATGTCTGTGCTTACTTGTCTATTTTTCAGACAGTCAGCTTCTCTTTGACACTCCAAGAGATCTCTCAGGCTAAAAAAGCCCTGTCTGAGGCTTACTGTAAATCTGCTGCCATGGTATATTTTTTCCCATTTGATGAGAAGCAGCATCAACATTTGTGATCAACAGACACCTAAAAATATTTACAGCTATCATAGCGTATTTGATTTGGAGTTGTTCAAAACCAGCATTAAGACTTACCATTATGCTTGGTAACTACATTTTTTTTTCATTTCCTCAAACCTGGTTTACCCAGAGAGAGAGAAAATAGTGACTGAACTGCTTTAAAAATATTGGTGAAAGAACTGCTTTAATTCATTTAAGATTTTGGCAGCTTTGGCTATTCCCATAATCACTCTGAAATTCTAAAGTAGCCTATTATATTCCATGAATGTTAAAGAGAATCACTAGCCTAAAGCTGAAAATCTGAGTATTAAGGATTATAGCACATTTATATCACTACAGTAAAGCCATTTAGCCTTAGCTCTACAGGCTGAACATTCCTTTAAAACACACACACACAAATAGCATGCATTATATGAATTCTAGCAACTAATATAAGTAATTTAAACTAATGCCCATACATCCTGCCCCAGATACCAGGTCTCAGACATAACCCATTTCCTTAAAAGCCCAAGGAAAAAGCTGCAGAATGACTTGAAATGTATCTGTCCCACTCAAATTGTAACTTCATAATCCTGCAATCACCTCTACCCCATAATTTTATCCTCAGTCTTCTTCCTGTCCAACCTTGTTCCTGTACAATCCCTTGAAGTCTCTACTTGCACTTTTGACTGCTCCCTGAACAGCACATTCCTGTCCTCTGCACTATGCATTTCTGATCCCAACTATCCTATGTCCATTACTCCCTCCTGCACCTCATAGGCTACTGGATATCTCCACAGTCTGCCAGCATGCATCAGCTTCCCACTTCCTTTATTTAAGCTTTCTCTTAAGTCAAACCATTGAACAGAAAAGGACAGTCATATTATCTGATAATATGCTGGCTTCAGTCATGTGGAAAACAAAGAAAAACAGTTCAGCTTTACTAGGGTTAGCTCCATTTCCACCTGCAAAGGCTAAAAGAATGGACAGCCATTCTATTTGAAACAATCTTCTGCCAGTGGCCAACTGAAAAATAAATGGAGGAATGGTTGCCATTTTGGGAAATAATCACAAGTATTATGTTAACAAGACCAAATCATGAAGATCTGTAAGTAATAAATTAAAAACAATAGACACATAGTTGATGTGTATCCTTTTTAGAAATAAAATACTGAAATATAACTATATATAGTCACACACACACTTATATATATACACATATACACACATATATACACATATATTTCTATTTCTCTCTCTCACAGATGCACATGGGCAGATGATCCTGTTGGTTGCCAGAAAGAGATTCCACTTACTTTCTACTACAGGGGTGGGCAATTATTTCAGGCGGAGGGCCGCTTACTGAGTTTTGACAAGCCATTGAGGGCTGCATGACAGGCAGCCAGGGACAGATAAATATTAATCTTCTAAATTTTTTATGGGCTCCATGGGCCAGACAGAATGGCCTGGTGGGCCACATCCAGCCCACAGGATGCATTTTGCCCACCTCTGCTCTACTACCTGCTGACATGAATAACGTACATACTGGTCCAGCATCTTTGTTACATACCTCAACCCTCTACCCAGCCTTTGGCACCCACAAGCCTTTTGCCAATATCTCTCCCTCTCTCATACCCAAATTTTCATCCTGTTTCTCATCAAAAGGTGGCTACATTAGGAAAATTATTTTGTGTTCATTAATGTCACTGAAACAGTGGTGACCAGGAAAAATGACTCATAATCAAAAGACACCATTTCCCTGCACCCTACAATCTTTCCCTGAACTAGTATCTATTCATGTCCTGTCACCACCTTCATCTCTTTGCTCCACCACAATTCCTTAAAATCTCTTCCTGTTCCTGTTGCTCTCGCCCATTCTACTCCTCATATCCCCCTTTGCTCACTGCCTACTCTAAAAAGTTCCATTTCTTGTAGCTTTACACTTTCCTTTTCACTGACAGGCCCACATATTCATGAGTCATAACCTAACCCAAGGGCAGGCTGGCTTCAGATCAACTGGAAAGGAGAGATTGAATATAGTCAAGGAAAGACAGTCACACAGCTGTCTTAACTAAAAGCATTCTGTGGCTTCAGACTCTTCACTTTACAAAAGGCAAATATCTACCGGTTGGAAGTCAGAAAGCAAAGCATTGAATTCTCTAATAATTAAACTATAAACATTGTGAAACTTTGGTTCCAAAGGTGAAGAGCCTCTTTAAACAAAAACTTCTCTCAACAGCCCCTTCTACCTTATTTCCTTTAAACCTAGAGCTGATTGCAACTGTGGTATTATTTTATGATAAAAAATAACACAACTAGGCAGGCCTGAAAGTTTTGAGTACATCATAGAACAGATACTTACGACACAACTACTGCTTTTTAAAAAGCATCTTAAATAAAGGAATTTGAACTCATAACAGAAACCCAGATTGAGCTTGTTTTAGTTTAGAAAACACTTTGCTTAGGACTTTCTTTCTTGAATGTGAAAGTTTTAGTGTGCTGCAGATACTTTAGCAACTCTGCACAGAATTTGAGATGGAAGTGTTTCTCATATGTCTACTTTTCCAATACTGGCTTTTCCCCAACTCATGTAGTATTTAGTTTACCAGCATCATGCCCTCTACAGATTTAAAGTCTTTGGCTTCTGTTGTTTGTTTGTTTTTACATCAGAATTGGTTTAAGTGGAGTTTAACCAATGTTGTCAGCAAAAGTCCTTTTGCAAAAGATTTCTGAGGTTCCACCTTATCAGAATTCAACACAGTAGTAAACTCAGGGAATAAAGTTATACCACCTATTATTCAAAAGTTCAGCATTCCCTAGGCTTGCAATAATTATCATGCTTGTTTTGACATTATCAGGATAACCAGTTTATTGCATTACGAATAAGCATTATTTTTAATGTAAGCAGGGTTCAGCGTAGATTCTTCTGATTCAGCATTCCAATCCCAACAGACTGTTGAACCGAAAAGACTCTCCATAAACAGTGTGCTTAGAAATCAGGATTTTAGCAGCTACTAATAATGTAAGACAGGTTTAAGGGGCTTTTGAATTTAAGTCAAAACAATAATAGGTTTAAATGATTAAAATGGATTAAGAAAGCCAGAAAAGTTCAGTGCTAATTAATCACCACACTGAGGCAAACTATGATCAGTTAATAAGGTCTGAGCTATCTGTCTAGATAGAAGCATACAGTAAGAACCTTTTCAAATCAGTATAGTTTATTGTAATTAAACCAGAGGACCAGGAACTGAAAAATATATGTAAGCATTCACAAGTCTATGAAAATATTTTCAAAATTCTCATTTTTGGAATGTATAATTGTAGAAGCTTTGTTCCCTCTTCCCAAGAGCTTCTTTTGAGAAGGAACATAAGAAAGCTGTAATTATTGTATGCACTACATCTATTGCAATCCTCAACAGATATTTTCAGTTCCCCTCAGTGGCAGAACGTATTTCATGTTACTCTCTTATGTTCAGGCATCTTTCAGTATTACGTCATTAGTGCCTAAGTTGCTAGTTTTATGCAAATACGGTTTCATTATTTAATCAACATTTGAAATAAAAGTGTAGTCCATGTATTGATTTGCTTATTCTTTTGAATATTCCACATTCAAGCTGTGCCATTAATCACTTAAGTCATATTTTATTGTTTATGTTCTGGAACCAGAGCCTAACTTCATGCACTGCTTCTTCTGCAACTATAAAAACAAAACAAAGTTTGTTTGAATGCATTTTAACTATAAGTACAAGCCTCGTTTCACAACAATCAAGAAAACTAACTTTGTTCACATAAAAATTCAGAAAAAGATTAATAATAAAAAAAAAAGTGTGCAAGCAGACTAAGCAAGAGGCTGTTCATTCCACTACTACTTTGCCATTGCAATGGCAGAGCTTTAGTAGTGACCATGTTTTTCATCTGTGGCATTCCCTGCCCGAACCCGTTCTGCCCTGCCACATGGGGTCCTGCCTGCTGGGACAGGGAGCCTGAGACCACAGTGGGCAGCTGGCCCCCTCCCCACACAGAGATCTAGGGAGCATGGGGTCCCCCTTGCCCCTCCCCCCACAGAGCGTGTGCAGTGGTTGGAAGCTGCCCCCCCCGCCCAAGCCCACAGAAGGCAGTCCACGTCCGGCCCCCCACAGACTCCATACCGGCTGTGCTGTCCATGATGGGGGGGCGGAGGAAGCCAGGCTCCACACTCCGCTATGTGGCAGCTGGGGCTTGGGCGCTGCTGTGGGGGACAGGGGGCTGTGGACCTGGGTCTCTGGCACTACAGCCCTTGCAACTGGGCTGCGGGGGGGAAGGGGGCAAGGGCCTTGCATTCTGTACCTGCATTCTGTAAGCTAAGAGGACAGGGGGAGCTCTGATTTTCCATTATAAAAAAAACCCAAAATCAAATACCAAAAGGTATTTAGAATTTATCTTATTATAGAGATTGAGGCAAATTGCTTTAAAGTTGTAAATATCTCAATAAAACATTGTGTTCAATTAATGCCATTATATATATATATATAGTGGCATTTCATTTTAATTGCAGATTTTGAGGGTTTTATCGGAGAATTTGCAGTTTAAAAAAAACAAATCAAAAAAAAAATCAGAGAATTTGTTTTGTTTTTTTTCAATCAGAGAAAACCAGGATCCCTGCTTATGACAGAGGTGTCAAAGATGCACCCCAGAGGCTGGATCTATCCCCCAGTGATGCCCTGGGTCTGAGTTGACCAACATTGCATAGGGCCTGGAAAGCATGCCACAGGTTTCAAGATCTGTGCCACACAAGGTGTGCTCTCCTCCCCCATAGCTGGTTCAGGAACCTTGCTGCATACAGTGCCCACTCCAATTGACCAAGGGGAATAGGGAGTGCCTTGTGTAGTACAAATCCTGGATAGGTTAGAATGGGTGTGACATGTGGTGTGGGTCCACAAGTGGACACCTGTAACAGGAAGCCAACTGCTCCTGTTACCAAAGAGGAACTTACATGTGGCAAATCTGAGCAGCAGCCACGGAGCAGAGAAAACTGCATATTAGAATTAAGGAGAGGCAGCTATGCTGAAGAGGAACAGTCACTTGATTAGAAGGGGCCATGCTCCGAGGAACTTAAAAAAGGAAGCTTAGGAAAAAGAAGGGCGGGGAACGGTACTCTATAGGGGACAAAGGTATCAGTAGGGGATAGGTGCCTGAGGGACCCTGACAGGCACTAAATGCCTGAAACAGAGAGCAGTGAAAGCCTGATGGAATAAAGGCTGAAAACATGTTTGTTTGTTTATCCCACAATATGCTTTTTCCTTTTTCTCTCTTTTTTTTTTTGTTCATTTACGCCAAGCAGTGTGAGCTTTTGTTAAAGTGGCAGCTTTTTTTACATTCCTGTTTGAACTGGTTGTCCAGATGTGACTATAAGAGGCAATGACAAAGCCATAAGATGCCAGGGAGGTATGGCAGAGAGCCATGCTAGAACAGGGACCAAGACACAGAGGGCAAACAGCCCAAAACAGAGGTGTCCTTAAGTCAAAAAGGCCATAGGGCAAGAATATCAGGACCAGGAGCCTGAACCCAAGAGGGTGAGACACCTGAGAAGGGCAAGACGGGCTGGGTCCTCAAAGTTGGAGTCCAGAACAGTGAGCCTTGGGCTATGGACCCAGCTAAAGGAAAGGGGTAAAGGCTGGAAAGGCTAAGGCCCTTGAGCCAGGCCTAGAGGCCACAGGACACCTGACACTGTTTTGGGGGATGAGCTAACCCGTTGCAACGATTAACCAGCAACACCTATGAAGCATGGACATGGTTGTGGTGGAGGAAGGAGACCACAAATCTAACCCTTAAGGCTGTCAGAGCCTGCGAAAACAGGACACGAGGAAAAAACAGAGAGAGCAAGGCCCAGGAGACTCACCAACCCCATGTAAACGGTCTCCCCTCATTAATTTTCTTTACTGTAACAGAGCACAAGTTGCAGTCTGTCACTCAGAGGGTCTGGGCAAGCAGCAGAGCACCCTGCAGGAAGCTGCACTTCCAATCAGGCACAACTGCCTGATTGGAAACAGGGCCCAGCTGTTTGTGATAAAAGCAGGCCCTGAGCAGTGGAGCCAGCAGTTCGCTGCTAGCAGCCAAGGAGAGAATATCACCCATAGTTTCATAGTTTCTAGGGTTGGAAGGGACCTGAGCAGATCATTGAGTCTGACTCCCTGCCACCTTGTTTGTCTAGCCCCCTCTTAAAGACCCCCAGGGTAGGAGCCAGCACCACTTCTCTTGGAAGTTGATTCCAGATCCTAGCCGCCCAACCATGAAGTAGCGCCTCAAAAGAAGATTTGCTTCTTTTCTTTTAGCGCCTAGCCTAAAAGAAGATTTGCTTCTTATCTCACTCACCCCAAGTCACCTCAGCTGGGACTTGAGCCCAGATCTCCCACATGGTAGGCAGGAACACTGCCACACAGCCACCACCGGAACTGCTGCTTATGTAACATCTTGGAGGTACAAGCCAGGTTCTATGGGGATGCTGGAGACTCCTGGTCTTGAAGCATGACCTAAAACTACATCCTGCTGAGGCTGGATGGTGTGGTGGGGCTGCCAGTGGTGGGGCAGTCCCAGGAAATGGCACACCTGTGTCTCCCCCATTAAGGGCGAGTATGGGTCACCAGAAAGGGGAAGGCTGGGGAAGCGCACCCCAAAAGACAAAGCAAAGGCCCAGGTTAAGTGCGTGGAGCCTGAAGCCGGGTTCAGGTCATGAAGGGGCCTGAGATGGCCCAGGTGCACTGTGAGATATGAGGTTCATAAGGGGAGCTGGGTGTGAGGCTCCAGAGGCAAGAAGGAGGCCCAGTGTTGGGCAAGAGATGAGGCCCCAGTGTGGGGGTGTGTGGGGACCAAGAGGGTCTTCAGCCAGGCAGGAGCCAGAGGGAAAGGGAGCCCTGAGTAGGGGTGATTGAGAGCCCAGTGCAGGGACATAGGGATTGAGAGTCCAGACATGAGGACAGAGAGATTGCAAGCTCCAGTATGAGGGTATGGGAGTGATGGACCAGATGTGAGGCAACAGAATGAGGGCACGGGAATAAAAACCCTAGACTGGGGCACTGGTTTCTTAGGCCTGGTGTTAGGCTATGGATACTATCTGCAAGGCATGGGACATGGTATAAGGGGAGGTTCAGAGCTGTTTATAGGCCCTTGGCATAGCGTAAGTAAATGGGCAGCCACTGGCCTGGTTAACAACTTTCAATTGTTTCATCAAAGGTGTAGCAGGAGAGGCAGGGAGGCAGTTAGCCCTCAGACAAGAGGGCAGGCCAACAACTCAACCAGCCCTGGGACACCCACTTGTTACATCTACCAATGAAGGCACAGCAGGTGAGTGAGTAGGTTGCAAGCTGGGGAAACCCAAGTGGGCCATGGTGGCGGCCCTTAGGCACCATCTCGTCATAGCACCATAGGTACTGGATTCACCCTGAGGAGGGAAACAGGGGAATCCATGGGCCTGATCTGACCCCTGAACCAGCCCAGTACCACTCATTCAGCTCACAGGACCAGGTGAGTTTGACACGTCTGACTTACTGTTCTCCTGCTGTTAGTAGTTTAAATGTGACGTAGCAAAAAATGAAAATATTTAGTGTAGGGAACAATCCCATGTTGGCAGGGGGTGGAGAAAACATCAAACTGGTCTTTTCCACCTCTAACTTTGATGAAAACAACACCAGTTTAAATAAATAATAAAGCTAATAGGATGCAAAGACAAAAAGACAGTTTATACTGTTCATTTTGGAAGTGGGTCAACAATTGCATTTTAAAAGGAGAAAGACGTTAGTTACTGACACAGCAATTCATAATTTCTTTTAATTAGTACCTCCATGAATAATAATTTGGTAGCAACCTAATTCAGAAGGACAGAACCCAAAGTCTCAACAAAAAATATAAACTTAGAATAGAAAGATAAGAAAAGCAGAAGGATCCTTAGCTTTTCTTAAGGAAGATATGCAACCTGAAAATCTGAAAGAGAGAATTCTGCAATCAAAATCTACACTTCTGGCTACAGCTCTGAGAATCTTTTCTTCATATATTCATCCAACTTCCTATTTCATATCCTCCTAGCCCTAGTTCAGGATTACACACTTCAAATTTCTGGACATTTTACATTAATTTTCAATTAGCGACTTAATTTTTCATTTGGAATGGCTGGAAACATAGTGTAATATGTAGTAGCAGGTTTTACTCTCAAGACCACCATTTCTCAGAACACGTTGCCTTTCTTCAGTTAAAAACACACTTTGGTTTGTTTGTTTTTTCCCAGGTATCAGACTAGGTTTAAAATGTTCAGAGCAACAGAGTGAAATTTTTCTCATTTGTACTTAGTGTACCTATACATTTTAACAGTCTGAATAGTAAGTTGTATTCATACTGCTTTAGTTTAAAGTATAATTACTTCAAATTCAAGCCCCAACTTTCAATTATTTCAACTCTGGAAGCAGGGGAAAAAAATCCTTCAAGAATAACAATCACATAAACAGTTCTATTTAAATATAACAAAATAACAAGTGATAAGGGACTGAAGAGCAGTCTTTTCTCTTCCCATTTTTCCATGCCCTGTAATGGAGACATACATGCACATTATTAATGTAGTATTCTTCCCACATTCAACCTAACCAAGATATAACTTCAAACACTTGTGCTTCAATATCATCTACTGGCAATCAGTAACAATCCTGTGAATCACTGTCTTGTTTTAAGCAGCAGTGTAAATGGGAATGCAATTGCAGTTTACAAGTAACTACCTTGTAGGGGAGTAGGTGTCACTTCGAAACATGGGAATACTGGCCACAGCTAAGATGTGGGAGTTTTGACTGGGATTCACTGATGCTGTTGCTGGTACTTAAGGAACTCAGATGTTCCTGGCTGCAGTCTTGCTCTTCTACTCAGGAGTCTTCTAATCAGTAGACTGCCAAAACTGGCATCAGGAAAAAAAATGTTTTTAAGACTAGGTCATTTACAAGGACTCGGAAGGGTTCTGCTTTACTCTGTAGTGCAACAAACAATTCTTTTCCTATGGGCATATATTAACCAATTACTCCCCTGTAAATGTAGTAGTGAAGCCCCGGTAGTGTCCTTACCTCCCCTCCTTTAATCTCTGGCATGTTATTGGGTTTGTTGTTTTGCGTACTGTGCTTTATAGCCATGTGAGTGTCTGAAGTGGTTATTTTAGGAACTCCTTGAGTAATGATGGCCTGCAAACACAAGGAACTCAGTTCACTGGTGCAGGAGGCCCATTACAGACCTATGTTCTCTATAGTTTATCATCAAAATGAAACCAAATTCCACACAGGTGCAATCATGTAACCCAATGGTGCCTAACTTTTTCACCCTGCAAGCTGCATGGGTGATGCCTGGTCTCTCCCCAAACCCAGGCCAAATCTGGCCAATAGGCTAGATCCAGCTTGTGGGGCGGGGAGAGGAGATGGGGGTTGCAGTGGGGGCCTGATCCAGGTTTAAGTGCTTTTCTTTGAAGTGAATGTTTTTTTATATATAATTTCAGGTGAATATAAAAAAAAATTATCTCTGGCCACTCAACTTTGTTGATGTGCAACTATATTAATCTTTTAAATAGGGATTTCTCTGGGACATAAATGAAGAACATAAACATTATATTTTGCTGTCTCTCACAAGACAGGTTCTGTTTCAGGGTTAATTTAAAAACAAACAAACAAGAATGTTTATGGCCCATTCATTGTTTAAGGAACATTTATTCAAAGACCATCAGAATCAAACATTCATAAGCACAGAAAGTTTGTTTTTAAGATCGGGATTTACGTTTTGCTGTAGTTTGAAAAGTTCTTTGAAACTGCCAGAAATTCTCTCAAATTTCCACCTCTGAAAGACTTGGCTGGGATTAGATAGATGTTTGGCTGGGGCAGTTTAGTCAGGGATGATTCTGCCTTGAGAAAGGGGTTACACCAGATGAGCTCATGAGGTCCCTTCCAGCCCTACATTCCTAGGATGCTATTAAGAGATATTTTTTACTTTGACTCTTTGCAGTAAAAATGACAAAACCACTTCCACATGAAAATGTAATATGCTGAGTTTTAAAAGTTGTGCCAAAGATCAAGGTATCATCCCCAAAAACACCTAATCTTGGTGGATAAACTGAGGACCCAAAGTCAAGATCCACCCTTCTGTTGTAATTCCTGCAATTTGCTAACCCTTCAAATTCTACATTTTAATTTCCATACCATAAAACTTATGGATATCATGACCCCCATCATTTTGACCGCAACCCATTTTCTCAAACTCTTGGTATTCTGAACAGCCAACATCTACAAATATGCAAAATCATGACTCTGTGCTCTTCAGAATGGCAAAGTAAAGCTGAAGTATAGCTGTTTCAAAAGGAAAACCAGATCACTGACATTGTTACTTTTAGGAAGCTGTGGTCTTGTGCAACTGGTTGTATAAAAGGAAGTATGCAAAGTCACGAGGATAAAAAGCGTCTACTGTAAACAGTACTTGACATGCTGCCATCTTTACAGGCAGGACTGAAACACTGGCTACCTTCTTATAAAGGTCATATAAAGCAAACAGTGCATTTATGATACATATACATTGAAACACCTCATAAAGAAAGATGGATGAATGAATGAATATTTTTTTTAGGTAAGATTGGCTGTAAAGACATAAATGATCTTATTGTATGCAACGGAAGCCAAATGTGATAATACAGGGTTATACTAGCAGTAAAACATATGGGCACTAGAGCCTATCTTTTTGCAGATGACCCTATTAAGCATTTTATCCCCAAAATGTGTGCATCACTGAGACGCAATAAAGTGTGAACAGTCTGAAATAACATAACCCACTAATAAATGGGTCTAGGGAAATACTCCTATCAAATTTTGTCATTTTCCTAGCATCTTTTAAAAGTTAAAGGAATTCCAAACAGTAAGGAAACAAAGCTTTAATAAAAATCTTCTCTCACAAAAATATAACCCAAATGGCAAACCACTGAAATAAAAACAAAAACCTAGTACAAAATGTCTGTTATTTTTAAACTGGACTGCTAACTGCAATATAATTTTGCAGCAATTATGAGACTGTTTTACTTCATTACTATAGCAACTAGAAACATTCCCCATTTGTTGTCATCAATTTTGGTGTTAGAAGGAAGGAAAGGGCTATAAAACCAGAGCCACACTAGTCTTAAAAAGGAATGTCTGCATTTGTACCAAAACTTACAACTTAAATCATGTTCTTATGTAATGGATTCAGTATAAAAGAAAATACGCTCTTGCAAGTCTAGACCACAGACTCATCAATCTTTTGGCTAGAGAATGATTCAGCCCAATCAATGGCAATTCCTTTTTTGTATAAAATATGTGATGTTTTGTAGCTTTTAATGGTTTTCAGGGCAATATCTCCTGTCACAGAAGCTCTGTTTTTTAACAAAAGAGCTCTTACTTGTTTCATTATGAAGACAAGGGGAAATATGTGTTTTAGTAGTTTGAAACAATTTTTAAACATCTGTTTTAGTGATATTGTGAATATCACATTAAATATGAAAGTTAAGAGTAATTAAATTTAGAATGTTTGCTTTTTATCCATTTTGGACATGGAAAACTGGCTTGATGATATGCTTTACAAATACCGTGAAAAAAATAATCAAGAAAAATGTTTTACTTCTGATTTTATTTAATCAGTTTTTAATGTTAGAAAACTTTGAGCTGAAACTATCTATGCATCCCTTCACATTGTGTGCAAAAGAAAATAGAAAATTAACTGCTTAAGAACAAGTTTTCTACTTTAAAAGGTAGGAAAAAATAGCAAATGTTCCATTGCATTAAAAGAATAAAAACCCCTCTATATGCAATATATTTGAGGCTACCATGTGGAGGTATGTATTTCCTGAAAATTAAGTAACTGATGTATAAACAATAATAAAGACAAAATTATAAAATTTAAAACATTTCACATTTACTGACATTCTACGCCCTGTTGCAATTTACAAACAACTACATAAAAGCACCCCCAAAATGATTTCTCAACTTCAGGATGGCCCAAAAGATTAAAAAACCAGAAAAGAACGGCCCATACAAAGGTTGATCTTTCCATATACTCCTTTATAAGATGCCTATCTGAAGCCCTCGTATTATTCATTACCACCACAGTTTTGGCAGTGCACAAGCAGCCACAATTACGTTTACAAACTTTTCTAAGCACATTAGTGATGAAAGGCTCCTCTCATGCATAAGTATATAAACTGTTAATAATTTATTAATGTATTTATTTATGAAACATTATTAATATCAATACTTTGATTTAATAAATATAATGCTAACATATTTATACATTTTATAAAATTAAAGGTTTACTCTATCCTGAATATTAGAAAATTCAGTCTGGAACATGCGCAGTTGTCAGTCTGGGATTAAGAAGGCAATGGATCCACGTTGCAAGGCACCCTTCAAAAAGGAAGCGGCACAGCTTTCAGGTCAACTATAAATAGGAATTTTTAGTAAGCACTATCAGCATGTTCTGCACTAATGAAAACAGACCTGAACTTAAAAACAAAAAAAATACACCAGGGTGCTAGTCCACCTCTTCAGTACCCAAAGGACTGCCAACACATCCAAGATCTTAGTTTGACTCTATTTCTCAGAGTTTCTGAGCTTTTGTCCATTTAAAACTACTAACACAAATTCCACTTCTCAAACCCCATGCCTTGCTTGATTCAGAGGCTCCATGGAAAAGTCCCTCTACTCCTAACAGTCCTTTCACACCTACACTCTGCTGCCTGCCCCAGAGTTACCCTGCTCCAAGGCTCACACAGAAACCAACCCACCAGGGTTCCTTGTAGACTTCCTAATCCCTGAAGATTTCCCCTTCATCAGGCTACTTGCTGCTTTTATATGAACCTAAACTTTGGCTCTTCAATCTCAGCTGGGATTTTATTAGATAATGCCAACTTTCTGTAGACAGCCTGCATCCTGTAATAAAACTACAATTTAATTTAATGATATTACGTTCCCATTTTTGATGGCACAGTTTGAATGAACTGATTAAATCTTACCTTCTCCTAGTGACAAATATATTGTGGAGGAGTAACAGGGGAATATTTGCCTACTTACAGTTTAACATGGACAACAAGCTGTTGGCAACCAATGTACAATTTTTTTACTTCCATCACAACAACCAGCCTAGGACCATGACTACATAAGAAAATTTAATTGTAAAACTTCTGTCATATAGCTTCCAGTACTGCAATACCCATATCATGTGCACACTTGACCACCACACATTTTAACAAAAAAGATTGTTTCAGCAGAAGCCATTACCATCATCTCCCACACAGCCATACCACCTATGGAACAACATACTGTAGGATGTCAGCATTATGCACAGGGATTTCCTGAATCAGGTTTAAGTTCCCACATATACCTTTCCTTCTATTTTACATAGGTCTCTTCTCCAAAAACTCATATATTTTCTCACTCTTCCCCAGAAATGTGAATCATGAACTTTTGTTAGATTTAAAGACAATAATTATTTTACACTTGTACAGCTTGTTGCAGTGAAAGCAAGACAACCAAGGGGCAAATCACACAAAATCCCTTTAACTGATCAGTTGCATGTAGTCAAACAGTGTTTCTGGGACCGTACGCTGAGCAACAAATGGTCATCATCCAGGTGTCAAGGCCAATAGTACAAGATTGTGATCTTGGACAAAATGCAGAAAAACAAACAGATCTGATATAATGGACTTCTGTAACTGCAACTGGACGAGAGATTGCGTGCAGAATGAGGATATGCACACCCTTACACAAATACTTACAGATTATGTTTCACTGACAAATAAAATGTTGGCTAGTTGGGGAAAATAAGGGATGCTCAAATCTTCAGAAAATTAGAATTTTTAAAATTAAAATATAATTAGTGGGAACAATTTTCCAGGACAAAAGTGTTCCTATTATTAAGGCTGCAATGCCAGTGACAATTTGTGGGGATTTAACCTACACTGTTTTTCTGGTTGATGAAACAATATACCAAGTATTTAGTGAGCAGCAAAGAAAGATGTATCTGGTCTTTGAACAGTTGTAGGATGGCTGTTGAATGTGCTTTTGATACACAGAGAGGACACAGGAAATAACCCTGATTAGGGTCGATCTCAGTGAGCCAAATATCCCTATTGTTATTGCTTTGCCAATATTATGCAAAAATACAATTTGCAGCAAAGTGTACCTGTAAGTGGAACACTGAGATGGAAACATGATTCACTGATTTCAAACAGTCAGACACAGACACAAAAGAAGTTATAGGAACCAACTGAGATGCTGTACAGCAGAAGTGTCAAAGACAGGACCAGCAGAACCCTACCACTTGGCCCCTCCCCATGATGGCCAGGTGGTGGGGAGGGGGCATGTCTCAGGTTAGACCTATGCGCTTGTGTTACATGCCTAGGGAACACCCAGAGACAGTCTGCAGACCTGATTCAGCCCAAGGACAGGACCAGCACCACTTATCCAGCCTGCAGGGCATGGCAAGTTTGACATAGTTGCTGTACAGTTAAAGGAGACTCTAAAAGATCACTTTCATGCACTGTTGTAGTAAGGCACTGAGCTCTGTTTATGTACTACTTAAAACTAATCGGCTTGAATATGGATTTTCAATTATCTATAAGTGATTTTTAAGGATTTGGTGCAAAAATTGCTCATTTGGGCTGTAATAAAATTTAAGACTTGGTAAATAAATCATGCTTTTGGGGGGAAAATATTTCATTGTACAGTAACAAACAGGGAATACTTAAATACTCAGATTTATTAAACAGCTTATTTGGAACACACCCACACCAACCACCACCAGGTCCCAACTGGTTCTACATTAAATCACAGAACTGTTTACATATATCCACAGCAGTTCCCTCACAAAAACAAAAATATATTGTTTTTCATTGTCCAAGTAATTCCTCTTTCTGATTAAGGTCAGTCTCTGAGCAGGTATGCTGTGGACAATTCAAAGATACATCCAGCAGGCACAGTGGATAAACAAAGAATACAACATTATTAATGTTAACAGAAAGGAAAGGAAAAAATTTCCATAAAAGTAAATAGAGGGACAGACTACCTTTGGGACAGCTTCAAGATTGCTCCATAGTTCTCAGCATGGTAAGCAGTATGTAGAATGCTGTCAAAAGCCTAGGGCAGGAGTTGGCAACCTATGGCCCCTGGGTTAATTCCAGCCCACGAAGAAGCTGAAACCAGCCTGGGAAGATCTAACTTGACCTGGGGAAGCATAGAGGTTCAGGCATCTCAAAACTGCACTGAACTCATTCTTTCCACAGCCCCCTCCTCAACAACCTTCCCTACCGCTCTCTTGTACCTGCACTTACCTAGCTAGAGAGGGACCAGATATCTGCAGTGAAGGACATATCTGTTTGAGCCCTCCAGGGGTAGAGATTTGCAGCTGTGGCAACAAGACAAAACACAAGCTCTGGCCCAGGGCTGCAAAATGTTGTGAACCCCCTGAGTCTAAAGCCATAAGGGAAAAAGATTGTATATACAGTATCCCAAGCTCTAAGTTAAAAAAAAAAAAATCAATATTGCTAAGCTAGTCAGGCAGTTGTAATTATAGTTCTCCTGACTGCTGGAGAATTCATTATTGAGGATCTCAAAGGCAGAGAATTACAGCTGCTTGCACCCATTTGCGATTATCCCCTTATGTAGACAGTGCTGTCAACAATGATGCCAGCAGCACCTAGTCTCCTGCAGTTACAACTGAAATAAGACTGCCCTTCCTAGAAATATTATCTTGACTATTACTGAGATTGTGCCAGAGGACAAAAGGATAGTTGGGGCTAGGTAAACACAGAGCACCCCAAAACAGTGGGGCAGGACCAGCTCTACAAGCCAACGTAAGGTAACCCTCTTGAGGCCCCAGCAAAATCTCTCAAATTCTAAGTCTCAAATTCAAAAAGAGCCTGACAGCAAGTCTTTTAGACTTGGGCAACTGAACCAGATAAACCCAAGGCACTTTTTTTTGCAACATTTACTCAACAGATTTGCTCAAATATTTCATAATCTGATTGGCCATGTATTGGATTGGTTATTTGCTATAACCCTGGTACTCACACCTGTTTCAGTTAATGTTTCCTTTTGTGATTAACTGATTTAGGTTAGTGGAAATTCCATTTTGCCGCTACACCCAATGGCTATCAACTTACTGTAGGATTCCCTTATTTGAGTACCAGAACACATTTGTGATTTCCCAAGTCAGTTCCTCTATTCTCTGGACACCTGCATACAGCCACCATTTTTTAAGAACAAGGGGAGGTTGGAGCTTAAGCATAAGAAAGAAAACACAACCCATACATTCTTTTTTAAATATTTTTTCTTACTGGACTGAATCTCTTAGCCAGAACTAGGCATATAGTGTAGCCTGACTGCCTCTCCTTGTCTTCATCTCCTACAATGGTGCTTGTCAATGAGTTTTCTGTTGCTGATTTCTGCTGAGATTCCCTCTTCTGAATCTTCTGTCACTATCTGGGTACTGGTAAGGATAAAGCCAAACACGGTCAACAGATTCAGTTAGTGGGAAGGGTAATGGGTGGCAATCTGAGACTTTCGTCTGGCATTGCTTCTCATCTCAGTTGTATCCAAGCTCTTCTATCCTCTCTGCAATGTCCATCTTTATTCCTGCACTTGTTTTGCACATAGCCTTAAATGGTCAGACTGACCCAGGGCTTCTTTTCTGATCCATACTGCAGTCCAATGTCTACCTGAAGTTCTGTCTTTGCACAAACATGCCTGACTGCTTACAAAAGATGGCCTAGCTTAATGGAAAGGAAATCGCACCACATACTTCCCAGTCAAGGTGACCCCTTAGGCAGCAACTTTCAAAACTGTGATCAGAGTTCTGCTGGGAAGGACAGAAGTGTTGCGGGAATGTTGCTGATGGGCTATTAACCAGCAAATAATGCAGCATCCACAATGGCATTTTATTGGCTTAATAACGCTCGCAGAGGACTCGCACGATTCAGGAAGATGGTTTACTTCTACCTACAGGACTAAAAACTGGTTGGTGGACAAGGAACAAGCATGGCTACATCACCTTTAGCCAGGAAAATATTATAATGCAAAACCAGCCTAAGCTCTCTTGCATCCCAGCGAACAGCTAAATTAAATCTTTGTAACACTTTTGTTTTACCAATCCCCAGTACATTTCTCTCATTGCTGAGAGAGTATCCATCACTGCTGTGCAGCAAGTTCTGCAACAATTGTTATAGCAGTAATAAGAGGATTTGGGGGGGGATTAATAAAACTTCTGGAGATTTGATGCAAATGTTATTGCATGGCACTATATGAGAATGGTGTGGAGTTTTGTTTTGGTTTTGGTTGTTTTTTTGCAGGGGGGTAGGGTATCATTACTTACAATATTTGGGGCCCTTTTCATCAGGCATCAAAATGTTCATACATATTCAAAAATAAATCATTCTTTTATTCTAAAGCAGTCTTGCTCTTGCCTAAGTCATGTCATTCTGATTTCTTTTCAAACTTACTACAAACAGAACTTTAAAATACAAAACACAATGAAACAATTTGTTTCACAAAAATATAAGTTAAATACCAGAAGGGAACTTTCACAGAAAAAACACAAGAAATATGAAGTAGATGGATGAAGAAAACAAGTAGTCAAGAAAAGTAAACTTGTAAATGTTCTTCAGTCAAGGTTGAGAAATGGATTTGAGTCCAACAATTCTATTAACTACTAATGGTATGAAATGGAGAGAACACTGAATATTAATCAATTCTATACAACAGAAAGCCAAATTATGAAAATGGCACTTTGAAGGATAGGCCTAAACCCATTTGTTACTTGCTAAATGGGGAAAAACCCCACTTTGCAGGGGAAAAATCCCCACTTTGGCAGCTGGAAGGAATGGGACTCATACGGAAGGATTGTTAGAAATATTATTAAAAATGCATTATCAATAGCAGATTTAGAAAAAAAAACACAGCTGCTAGCCCTCCTTGTCTCCTTAATGGGAGAGAGAAGCGGGGGGTTGGAAATTGAAGGGAAAACCACCAAAGGCCCTTTGTACTAAGGTATCACTCTCTCTCTGTTCTGCAAATTTACTATCTCTTTGTTACACTAAATCACACTTTCTTTCATGACCCACACATTCTTAGGCTAAGATAAGAGCAAATGCCATTTTAGCCTTCAGGTTGAACCTTGAGTAACCTTGGATCCCATCTACGCACGCGTGATAACCTAATGCATATTAAGCCTATCCGCCCCGCATACTTAAGTAGTTAATTATAATGCACATGGGACGTATGAAGCGACATGTTTACATATATGTTTGTATGAACCGGAAATGAGTTGTAAAAGTTCCTCCTTCTGCACAGGAGAGAGGTGATAAAAGCCTGCTAATGATTGTGCCCGGGTGCAGAGTGATTGATCTTTTGTCTCTCTCTCTGACCCTATTTGCAAATATATACCTTTTGTGTTGCTAATAAAATGTGTCTGTAGCTGAAGGTTTTTTTTTTCCGCCTCCCGAGAAACGAACCACGATTTTAATTCAATAATTGGCGCCCAACGTGGGGCTTCTCGAGGACTACCCCGGAATTCAGTGACGGAGCACCTCCGGTACCAGGGGTTTGTGCGCACCGAGCCGACTTTGGACTCGCCCTGGTATTTGAGGTTTAAGTCCGAATATCCGGGAAGTTAAAGGAAGTATCCTATGTAAATTCTGAGTTTCTGGAGAGGCAGACACACTTTGGAATTTGGATCGAGATCTCTCGGGTATCTGAGTGAGTATACGAATTCCCTTTGCCCAATCTGGTGTACGGATCTAAAACAAAGGATGTGTAAGTTTGCTGAGAAATTCTAGGCTTAGCTCTCATTGTAAATCATCTGTTGTTGAGATCTTTTTGGTATTTGGTGTGCCTTGAGCGCATTTTTGTGGGCAAATGGGTACGAGTAGCTCTTGTGTAGAAAACAATATTGATACCCCTCTAAAAGTCTTATTACGTCATTTTAATAAATTTGCAAAGCCGGCCGATTATGGAATAAAAATGAAAAAAGGTGATTTAACTAAGTTTTGTCAACTCGAGTGGCCAACATTTGGGGTCCACTGGACCCCGAAAGGATCCTTTGTGTTAAAAGAAGTGCTAGCTATCCATGAAATTGTTATGCAAAATGGGTATTGGAATCAGTTTCCTTATATTGATTGTTGGTTGTGGGTGGTTCAAAATCAGCCACCTTGGATTAAGAATTACTTAGCAAAGTCTCATGTGATGCTTGTTAAGAAAAAGGCTCGGGGGGGCCGCCTGTACTTCCTGAGTCTAATGAGGGGGGGGATTCTGAATTGGCTAAGTACCGGACCCGTGCTCCGGTTGCCCTGTCGGGTAGCGAAGATGAGTCAGACACCTCCTCGGCATCCAGTCCTTCTGCACCACCGCCCCCTCCCTTCGAGAGACCACCACCGACGTACCAATGCATACCTAATGAGTTAGAGTGTGAGCCTCAGCCAAGTGCCTCATCTGAATCAGGAAATAAGGGTTATTATTTGCGCAAGCCTGTAGAGTCACAGCCGGTGTTGAACTGTCCGATGCGAGAGGTTATTGGGGAAGGAGGCACTGCAACTTTTGTCTACACCCCATTTAGCACTTCAGATTTATTTAACTGGAAGAATCAGAGCCCCTCTTTTCGTGAAGACCCTGAAAAGATGAGGGATTTGTTTCGATCTATTGGGCAGACTCATCGACCCACTTGGGCTGATGTCCAGATGATGCTCCAGACCCTCCTAACCCCGGAGGAGAGGAGATTAGTGTTAGGTACAGCAGAGCGTATTGCGGCAGCCAGAGTTGAGTCAGAGGGTGCTGCTGGTCGTACTCTGCGTGATACCTGCCCTGTAGAAGAGCCGAGATGGGACAATCATACTGCAGAGGGCAGAGAGTTGAGTGCACGGTATTTGGGAATTATAGTGGAAGCAATGGGAAAGGCAGTGCCTCGGATTACCAATCTGTCTAAATTGTATGAGGTGAGACAGGGAAGAGAGGAGGATCCCTCAGCTTTCCTTGGGAGGCTGTATGAGGCGTTTCGCAGGTTTTCGGATCTGGATCCAGAAGCCCCAGATAACCAGCGCATGGTAAATCTTATGTTTATTGGTCAATCTGCTGCTGATATCCATAAGAAGTTACAGAAAACTGAGGGAGGTGCTGGGAAACCGATTTCAGAGCTGGTGGAAATTGCATATAAGGTGTATGGGAATCGTGAGCAAGTGCAGGAGCACAAGGAGGATAAAAAGGCTCAGCGACAGATGGCAGCACTAGCAGCTGCTATAACTGGAGGGAACCCTGGAAAGGCTGGGATACAGAAGAGGAAGGGAGAAAGAGTGGGAGCAGATGTTTGTGCTTATTGCAAGGAGAAAGGACACTGGAAGAGAGAATGCCCGAAGTTGAAGGAGAAGAGAGAGGGGGAACCGAGAGGTCACCTCATGCGGGCAGAAGACAAGGGTGAGGATTCAGAATGAAGGGGACAGGGATCTAAGACCACTACCCTTCGGGTTGGAGCCCGAGAAGATCCCATGGTAACCATTAGGGTTGGTGGCAAAAACTTTGAAGCCTTGGTGGATACTGGGGCTACATTTTCAATGATTCCAGAAAAACCCCCCCGTGCAGGAACTAGTGAACAGCATGTACTTGTAGAAGGGATTGAGGGAATGCAAACTCGACTCCCTGTTTGTAAACCACTCCTCACCAAGGTGGGAGACCATTTGCTCGAGCACTCCTTTGTGTATTCTCCAAGTTGCCCGGTTGCACTCCTTGGGCGGGACTTACTCACAAAATTGCAAGCTGAGATCTTTTTCAGAGACGATCAGATGGTGGTCCAGCTACCTGTCAAGCAGAGCTCGAACTATCAGATGGCTCTCCTGGAGGACCGACGCCCTGCAGTAAGTCCAGAAGATCACATGACTGGAGTAGACCCCTCAGTATGGGCTGATGGAACCCCTGCGCGAGCTAAGTTCGTCTCCCCGGTAAGGATCGTACTCAAGGATGGGGAGGGGCCCGTTCGGGTAAAGCAGTACCCACTCAGCCGAGCGGCCAGAGCTGGACTCAAGCCGTTAATAGAGAAATACAAGAGGTACGGATGGCTAGTGGAAGGGTCTTCACCCTATAACACCCCCATTCTTGGAGTGCCAAAGGCAGATGGGGTCTCATACAGACTGGTCCAAGACTTACGGGCAGTAAATAAGAAAGTCCTTTCAGACCATCCTGTAGTCCCGAACCCTCACACGATTTTGACACAAGTACCGGGGGAAGCTGAAATATTTTCAGTGCTAGATTTGAAAGATGCTTCCTTCTCTATTCCTCTTCACCGAGAGAGTCAAAAATTGTTTGCTTTTGAATGGGAGGATCCAGATACTTTCCATAAAGCCCAACTCATGTGGACAGTTCTTCCACAAGGATTTATAGCAGCCCCCCATATTTTCGGACTTGCCCTTCAGAAGGACTTGGGGGAATGGAAGGGATCACACCCTGCAGTGACTCTCCTCCAGTATGTGGATGACCTGCTAGTTGCAAGCCCAAACTTGCAGCTCTGCGAGGAAGCCACCAGGTCACTCCTAAACACTCTGGGAAAAAAAGGATATAAAGTCTCTAGAGAAAAAGCCCAAATATGTCAGCCTGAAGTCACATTTTTGGGATATAAGCTCTCAAAAGGAGTCAGAGCCCTGAGTGCAGATCGCATACAGGTGATTCAAGGTCTAACCCCACCTATGTCACCCAAGGAGCTGCGGGCATTCCTAGGGCTAACTGGGTTCTGTCGACTATGGATACCAGATTACGGTGGGAAGGCTAGACCACTGTATGAATCCCTGACTAAGGAGAGTCTCACTAAATGGAAATGGAATAAAGAAATGCAGCATGCTTTTGATCTGCTGAAGGCAGCATTAACCCAGCCCCAGCCTTAGCCATCCCAAACAGTAAAAAGCCATATCGACTGTATGTTCATGAGAATCGAGGGGTTGCATCAGGGGTGCTGACACAGCCATCGGGCCCGACCTGGAGACCCGTGGGATATTATTCAAAGGTTCTAGATCCAGTTGCACTCGGGTGGCCAGCCTGTCTTCGGGCTGTGGCAGCCACAGCAGTGGTTGTTGAAGAAGCCCAGAAGATAGTCATGGGTGCGGATATGGAAATACTCACTCCTCATGGAGTTCCCCAGATCCTAGGGACTGAGGGAGGGAAATTTCTTAACCCCTCCAGACAATCACGGTATGAGATATTTTTGCTCTCTAATCCAGGACTTACTTTCAAACATACTACAGCCTTAAACCCTGCAACCTTGCTGCCAGAGCCAGGGCAACCGACGCATGACTGCCTTGAGGTCCTGAATCAGACCACGCAGGTGCGACCTGATCTTGCTGAGGACCCAATTGAAGACCCAGATGTTGAATACTTTGTGGACGGCTCCAGCTCTGTCATCGATGGAAAAAGACGAACAGGATGTGCAGTGGTAACCTTGGATAAGGTAGTATGGAGGGAGTCATTGCCGAGCTCATGGTCGGCACAGGCCGCGGAACTCACTGCGCTCACCCGAGCATTACAGCTGGGGACAGACCAGCGAGTTAATATATACACTGACTCTCGCTATGCTTTTTCTACAGTCCATGCGCACGGACTATTGTGGAAAGAAAGGGGTTTCATTACTGCCTCTGGGAATAAGATTGCTAATGGCCCCCAGATTATCAAACTACTAGAGGCACTCCACCAGCCTAAAGAGGTAGCAGTCATTCATGTGCGGGCCCATGGGAAGGCTGCTGAGAAAAAGCATAAGCTTGGAAATGCAAAGGCTGATGCAGCAGCAAAGGAAGCTGCATTTATTGGGGGAGAAGCGGAAGAGGTATCCAAGCAGGCCATGTCCCATGCCATATGGCCATACGTTCAGGATTTAGTCCCACAGTATTCCCCTGAAGAAGATAAAATTGCACAGAAAGCTTGTGCAGAAAAGAACTCCCAGGGGTGGTGGATAGTACCAGGAGGGAAAGTCATGATACCCAGGCCATTGCTTCGGGAGATGCTGCAACAGCTCCATGCAAGAACCCATATGGGAGGTTTGGCCATGGGTGATCTAGTGATCCGCCAAGCAGTAGCCCCAGGGCTATATGTAGAAGCTCAGCGCATTGCTACCAAGTGCATTACATGCCAGAAAGTAAACCCTCGAAGGAAACCCCCTGTGCCAATGGGAGGTAGACCCTGGGCAGCGTACCCTGGACAGGCATGGCAGATTGATTTTGCCGAGCTCCCACGGTCTGGACATCACGGGTTCTTACTTGTCATGGTAGACCAGCTCTCTGGTTGGGTCGAGGCTTGGCCCACCAGGACTGCCACTGCAGCTACAGTAGTGAAGTATTTGTTACAGGAGATCATTCCCCGGTATTCCCCCTGCCTGAGTCCATCGAGTCGGATCAAGGACAACACTTTGTGGGAAAAGTGGTTCAAGAAGTCGCACAAGCTCTCAAGGTTACTTGGAAACTACACACACCATGGAGACCACAGAGTTCAGGACAAGTGGAACGCATGAATAGAACTTTAAAGACTTTGCTCACCAAAATCTGTATTGAAACACGCCTTAAGTGGCCTCAAGCATTGCCGCTAGCTCTTACTTGCATTCGAAACACTCCCCGACGGGGCCTCAAATTGACCCCATATGAAATTATGTTTGGCAAGCCGCCTCGAGTCTTACCTCCTGGGATGCGAGAGAATGTAACTTTTGAATTAGGTAATAGTGAGCTTCATACATATGTTATTGCCTTGCAGTCTGTCTTGTTTTCTCTTCACAGGTATGCAGCCTCCTTTCAGCGTCTGCCTTTAGATGTACCAGTACATGACTTCTCCCCGGGAGACTGGGTCTTGGTGCAGCGGTGGAAAAAGGAGCCTTTGACTGAGAGGTGGAGTGGCCCTTTCCAGGTACTTCTAACAACCCACACCGCTGTAAAGATTACTGGCCATGATCGTTGGATACACCATACCCGTGTGAAACGACATCCACAAGCGTCAGAGGACAACATCTCCCAAGACGAACTCACTCCGGAAGCTGAGTCGTCTTCGGAACAAGAAGCCAGCAAGTGGAGCTGTGAACCTACTGGTGATCTCCAAGTGCGCCTGAGACGGCTTAATCAAAGCTCAGAAAATTAGACAAGGAAGTAAAAGGGAAAATATGGTGGGAATCTTAATGTGCCTTGTTGTTATCTGCATAATGAAAGAAGCAGAATTGACCAGCCTTAACCGCTGGCTCACACCCTCGCTTTCCCAAATTGCTCCCCCAGGGACAAATTTGTATGTTGATATGATGGAAAGAATTGCAGGTACTTTTAATCTTACCAACTGCTGGGCCTGTGGGGGGCTTCGGGAGGCCGGAGGCCAGTGGCCTTGGAGGGCTTTTCCTTTGGCCCCGAAATGGCTAGTAAGTAGTAAGGCAGATGTTAAAAGTACTAGTCAAAAATGGGATGAGAACCACAGTTGGGAACTTCCCCAAGTGGCGTTAGGAGAGTATTGCATCAGTAATAATGGTACAGGAAAAAGGTTGGGACACAGCCGTTGCATATGGACTTTAAAAGTAAGGTGGATGAACCTTACAAGATTAGAACGGCTTTATTATCCTAATAGCCCAGGGTATAATCGGCTAGTGTGGCAGCATCCCAATGGAACAATTGTGTGGTTTAATAAGTATTGGAGTGCCACAAATCAAAGTGATGATCGGACAGATTGTACAGACAAGAACCAGGATGGGCTATGGGAATGTTCCATGAAAGGAGGCCACGCAGTTGCTAGTCCTTTGGGTCCAGAAGGAGGCTTGGGGTTTCCCGAGATGCCCTATGGTTGGGCCCCTCCAAATGCCACCAATAGAGAAAATAGGGCCTTAAGAGGATACTATTGGATTTGCGGAAGACGGGCCTATACAATACTACCACAGGGGTGGACAGGAACTTGCTATATGGGAGTAATTGTACCAGCTTTCTTTTTGTTACCGTCTGAGGTTGGAAATAAGCTGGGAGTCTCTTTGTATGATGATTGGAAAAGGGCCAAGAGAAGTATTGATGTAAGTTTGACACAGGGTAGCTCCCAAAAGTGGAAGGAGGATGAGTGGCCTCCTCAGAGGATTATTGAGTATTATGGACCAGCTACATGGGCTAATGATGGGAGTTGGGGATACCGGACACCAATATATATGCTGAATAGAATCATCCGGTTGCAGGCAGTCTTGGAAGTAATTACTAACCAGACCGCCACTGCTCTCGAGTTATTGGCCCGACAAAGTTCTCAGATGAGAGCAGCCGTATACCAAAATCGGATGGCCTTAGACTATTTACTTGCAGAGGAAGGCGGAGTCTGCGGAAAGCTCAACCTTTCTAATTGTTGCCTCCAAATAGATGACAACGGGAAAGCAGTCTTAGAGATTGCCGAAGAGATTAGAAAAATAGCCCATGTACCAATACAAACGTGGGAAACCACATGGAATAAGGACTGGTGGTTTCAATTATTTGGAGGACCCTGGTGGAAAAAGGTAGGGTTTGTGCTTTTGTGTGCTCTAACTGGTTTGATTTTTATCCCTTGCCTTATTCCTTGTCTCACTAGATTGATAACCACCACGGTAGAAGGAATGCAGGTCGCAGCAGTCCCTCTAAAAGCACAGACTGCTGCAAAGGTCATGGTCCTCAGAAAAATTCCTCGTAATTATCTTGATATGCCCGAATGAAGTAAAGATCAGAAAGCATCTCGAGGGGGGATATTGTTAGAAATATTATTAAAAATGCATTATCAATAGCAGATTTAGAAAAAAAAACACAGCTGCTAGCCCTCCTCGTCTCCTTAATGGGAGAGAGAAGCGGGGGGTTGGAAATTGAAGGGAAAACCACCAAAGGCCCTTTGTACTAAGGTATCACTCTCTCTCTGTTCTGCAAATTTACTATCTCTTTGTTACACTAAATCACACTTTCTTTCATGACCCACACATTCTTAGGCTAAGATAAGAGCAAATGCCATTTTAGCCTTCAGGTTGAACCTTGAGTAACCTTGGATCCCATCTACGCACGCGTGATAACCTAATGCATATTAAGCCTATCCGCCCCGCATACTTAAGTAGTTAATTATAATGCACATGGGACGTATGAAGCGACATGTTTACATATATGTTTGTATGAACCGGAAATGAGTTGTAAAAGTTCCTCCTTCTGCACACGTGGTCAGGAGAGAGGGGATAAAAGCCTGCTAATGATTGTGCCCGGGGGCAGAGTGATTGATCTTTTGTCTCTCTCTCTGACCCTATTTGCAAATATATACCTTTTGTGTTGCTAATAAAGTGTGTCTGTAGCTGAAGGGTTTTTTTTCCGCCTCCCGAGAAACGAACCACGATTTTAATTCAATAGGATCAAAACCTGTGACAGTTTCATGCCAGAGGTAATGCTAGAGTGGCAGGGCTGTTCTTGGGATTTTCATAGTTCTGTTAATACATTAAAACTAAAAACAAAGATACAGGCAGAACAAAAGCCATTAAGAAATATGAAGCAGCTCTTGAGAGGGAACAAAAAGTTAAGCTCAGAAAATATTGTACTATATTAGGAGTAATGCATGAAGCAAAAACTACCATTGTGTATACAAACTGCTTAAGCAAGCCTAGGAACCTTAGAACAAGCTGAGGAATCAGAAGGAACCAATGAAGAACAAACTAACAAAAAAACCGATGGAGTTCAGAAAATATAAAACCTAAAGGCCAAGGGAAGAAAGCATGTGCAGCTTAGATTAGATAAACAATAGTTTCCTGAAATACCCATATGGATGTTTTAAAGCAGGAGTGGCTAACCTGCAGCACGGGTGCCATAGGCAGCCTCCATGTGTGGCACGCAGCAGATCAGGGAGGGAGCAGGCCACACAGGTAGACGGAGCAGGGAGCACAAGGCTCAGAGTAGAAAGCAGAGTAGCAGACCATGAAGAGGAAGGAGTTTGGAGTGGCACTTAGGTAGGGCGTGAAGATAATTTGTGGCAGGACTACCAAAAAGGTTTATCCACCACCATTTGTAAAGGATACAGCAACTGCTGCCAGTGAACAAAGACAAAAGAAGGTCAGAGCCAGGGGGCTGAAAATCAGTTTAATAATACACTACTAGTCTCTTCCAGGACACACAACACCTTCAGAAAGACTAAATTAAGAGCTTAACTTTAAGCAGGTTTTTTACATCTGTGTTAATTAAATATCAGTAACGTTAATAAGTTATTTAATGTGAAAAATCTTAAGACTTACTTGTCAAGGAAGTCCTTGTCCACTACTGCACAAATGTCAAGAAGAGGATTTCCCATCCCAAAAAGGACATTTTCACTACAAAAGAACCAGTATTAAAAAATTAGTTTCATGTTTCTAATTTTATTATAAACACTAAAGTAAATAAGAAACAAATTAAAAATACTTCAGGGAACAAGACTGTTTCTTGAATACTTATATTAAAGGACAGAAATATTTAAGTTTTGTCCAGTTGAGAGCTGCACAGGTGACTTGATTCAAAAAGCCAAACCTGTAATCAGTGTTCTACACTGAATAGAAATCTCAAACAAGTTAGGTTCTGTATTCACTTAAGTAGCATTTCATTCAGATGAAGGATGAATACGGCATATCAACTGACGTGTCCACAGGGGTGTAGGGTGCACTTAGGTTCCATCCTCGGATTTTATAAAAGCGCAGTAGAAGATGAGATTGTAGAGTTCCATAACCAAGTTTAGTTGATAAAGTTGCTATCCAGGCAATAATACACTTAACCCTATAAAAAGGTTACAGTTAACAGCCAAACTGGCCTCGGCACTTCCACTTAGCTGGTCTCTTATAGTTTTTCTATAATGTGTGATACAATCCATGATGCCAAACAGTAGGTTCTGAATAGATATGAATAACCAGAGGAAATTATTATTATTAAAATATTTGATAAAGGCTAATGTCAAAAGTAGTATTCAGTGTAGTCCGACTGACAAAGTAGTAATACCAAGGAACTAAATACACGGCATAGAAACAAGCTGTTGTGAATGCAGCTGTTCCCAGTAGACTTTCTAAAACTAGATTCTAAGCTACCACATTGCTAACTAAACCAACACCTGCTGGCTCTTAATACCACCATGATCTAGCTACTCAAATCATAGCTGAAAACCTAATACAAAGAAGCCACAAAATAGGTCCCTTCCTCCCCACTAAATACTCACTTTTAGAGGTAGATAACACTCAAGAGAGATTGCCAACATATTGCCACAATATTTAAGGCTTAAAAACAGAATGCTCTGAAGTCAGTCAAAGCAACCTGACCTAACTATCTTTCATTCTGAGATCCTAGCTCAAATAAAAGTTAAGCTAAAATTGAGCTTCCACAGCAGCATTTCTAACCAATTTTAGGACCACGTATAAAAGGTACACAATTTCACTGATTCATCTGGCAAGCAAACCAAATGCATTTTACTATCTCCTACTCAGGACAATAAAAGCCAAAGAACTGAAGATGAAAACAACTAGGGAAATTTTAAAGATGGAAAAAAAAAACCCCAATAAAAAACTGCAAGTCCAGGAAGCAGCTCAGGCAGTTATTACTTCCCTCCACACTCTCCCATCCTAAACTGTTTGCAAATCCCCTTCCTTTTTTCCTTTTTTCCTACCTTATGCTGCTTTGTACCTCAAAATGGACATGAACACATGCCATTCTCCCCTAAAAACATTAATTATTTTCCCCAAACACATTCTGCCATCTTTCAAGTCAAACTGCACCACTTCTCCATCAAATGCAGTGAGAGTTGTTTCTACTCGGTGCCTTCATGCTTCCCCCAAATCTTGTCTTCTACCACCCACTTCAGGTCTCAATACAAAATCCTGCTAAGCCATTTAAGATAATATTACAAATACCTGCAATGATGTCCCTTTTCTCTATCAAATTCTCTCATTCTGCTGTCACTGTTGTCATGGTATATTTGAGCCAGGTCTATACCCCAAACTTTTTAGAAAGTATGTGCGCGAGAGTCAGGGTGTAGAGTGGTATAATTTGTGACCAACATAGCAAAAGCATGCAGTGTAGATGCACTTACACCAGCAAAACTGAGTTTCTGCCATCATAGCTTATTACATTATGGAAAGGGACAGGCAAACAAGACTGTACCAGGAAAAGTCCAGTTTTGCTGTTATAAGCTAAATCTCCAAAGGAAACGTTTACTAATGCAACTGTACCAGCATTCCTGCCTTGGGCCAAATGTTATTCTCCACCTTGCTCCAAGATCCCTACTACCCCCTAACTCTGTTTCTTGATCTGGTGCCAACGCTCCTCCTTAATGCCTCTTTCACACTGAGAAAGCTATTATATCCCTGATCGCCAAAAAAACAGTTCTTGCCTTAATCAATTATTACCTCTCTAGCTACCTCTGCTCCAAAATATCCAATTATACAACTGGCAAATATTGTTCCACGATATTCACTATTCATATTACAGCAGCACCTAGAGAATACCAGAAAATGAAAGCCTCCTTGGTAATGGGTGTTATAGGAGCATATAGTTCTGGCTCCAAATAAGGTAAGAGCAGGAGTCAGCAACGTTTTTGGGCAGAGTGCCAAAAATATCCACAACCTTGACTTGTTGGCATGCCAGGGCAAATGGCATGGGAGCCATGAGGGGCCCCATCTTTGTTGTGGCAGTGCAATCCCAGCCCCTTCCCAACTGTCTGCCCTAAGGTGCACATACCAAGCAAAATGCCTTCACATGCCATGCTCTGGCACCTGTGCCAGGGTTGCCTACCCCGGGTTAGAGTCTAAAAGGAGGAGATATACAAATGGGTGGGAGGAGGAGGTAGGCAGAGAAGTGACTGGCACAAAATCACACACAGCCGATCAATGGTACAGCTGGAATAGAGCGCAGGTCTCCTCACTCCCAGTCCAGTGTGCTCCATGCAGTAAATGACACTGAATGAATAATGGCTATGAGTTTGGTTTCAATATAGACATCTCAATGTTGAGATATCTTGCATTCTTAGCAAGAACAAAAATTAAGGTTGTAGTGCTAAAAACTTTATTTGGACTTGGCCAATATATAGAAGAATCAGGTAGGCAAGTATAATCTCTGGTAATTCTCAGCCTCCTCTTTGTTGCTTTCATTACTGATCATATTCTCCATCTGGACATTTTAACACTGGAAGCTCTTGGACTAATGTCCTCTTGGTTCTTCTCCTCCAGCACCCCCTGTAGAAAATCCTCCTGTCATACCATCTGGGTGTTACATTCTCTCACATTGCACGCCTTCACCCCTCCTTTTATTCCCTTCCTTTCTTTGAGAGAGCATAGTTCCACTTACCATTTCCATATCAATTCCTCCTACCTCTTTTCACTGACTTGTTTATATGTTCAGCCCCACATCTCAGTAAGAAATTCAGACATCATAAGCGTAATCACCTCAAAGCTTAACTCACAACTTTCCCATTCTCTCTTACCAGTGACACCACTAATAAGAACCATTCTGTCTTATTGGTGACACCACTAGTAAAGCACTGAAGTCCATACTCTGAGGATCATCTCCTATTCTCTTTTTTCCATTGTCTCTTAGATCCAATATATATTCAAAGCCATGCCATTTCTTTCTCCAAAATCATACTGAAAGTCTACAACATCAGATCCTACCATTTCAAACCCTAGCCTCTAACCCCTTCCGTAGCCACACCACACTCACACTGCCTCCTTCAGACTATTCGGATTGCTGCTGCTACCACTCCTTGTGCTGCCATTGCTACCAAGATAATTTCTCAACCAAATATCACTAAAGAAAATTCTCGTATCTTTCCACTGTCTCCCTTCCTTCACCACATCAGATTTAAGTATTACGTCTTCACCTTCAAAGCCCTATATCAGGGTAGACAAAAGACAGCACACCAGGGATTTTATCTGGCCCATATCCTCCCCCATATCACATATACCCACACACCCACAGCCCCCCACAAACCTATACCCCCACAATATACAAGAATAAAACTTCATTTTAATCTACTTTAATCAATCACCTCTATGTACACTACACAAACACGTGTAAACCAAGACAAAAATATATTTTGAAATCAAATTAATGAATGTTTTAGAGGTTCGCTTTTAGAATATAATTTGGTATTTTTCTGGTTCCGAGATAGCAAAACCCCGTGCTGAAAAGAGTACTTCCGGGGGGCAAAGGGAGGGACTTCTGGTGGCAAAGGTCAGGAGATAGGGGGCAGGACTTCCAATCACAAGATGGCAGCCAGGGGGCAGGGCACCTGTCAAGGCATGGGGCTACCCATGTGGCCCTCAACAGCTTGCCAAAACTGGGTAAAGCAGCCCTCCGCCCGACATAACTGCCCACCCCTGAACTAAAGCTGGTCAAATAAACTTTAGTTCAAGTGCTGCTGCCACCCTTTTCAATTTTTAAGTGTGGGGCACTTTTAACCGGCATGGAGCCGAGTGGGGCAAGGGGGGATGCAGGCTGTCTGCTGTGGGCTCTGGGCTCTCTGCTCTGCTGCCTTTGCCCCGAGGGCCCCACATCAGCCATGTGTACCCTGTCCACCCAGCAGCAGGAGGCACAACTCGCTGCCCTCACTGCTGCTGGGTGGGTAGGGGACATGAGGCCGATGCAAAGCCCCTGAGGCAAAGGCAGCAGGATGGAGAGCCCCGAGCTCACAGCAGGCAGCCTGCATCCACCTTGTGCACAAATCTGGGCAGCCACATGCCCTCCACCAAGGGTTGTGCACAGCGATGGGGAAGCACCTGCTTCCCCCACCCTCCCTGGACTAGCCACCTGTGGCTCCATCCTGCTCCCTGTGCTGAGTACTATTCACCACCCTGGCTGGGCAGCACTCCCAGCCCCTGCCCCACTCCCTTACCGTGGGGGCCTCAATCCCAGCACCCTTTGCCTTCCAGACTTACCTGCAGGGTGCTGTTCTCCAAACTGCCTGGCTACATTTCTGGCATGAATACAGCTCTGCACATGCATGTGACATCTGGGGGCCCCAGCCAAAAGGCATATTATATTTATCGGTGACATTAATCAGCTAAACCAGTCAACAAAGCTGATAGCCAATAAAGTTAATTTTCCTTTTATCAGTGCTGATCGTGCAAAAACATTCTTTATCGTTGTCAGTTACAACTTTTACCACTTGTTTCACTCCTTTTCCCTAGTTTTGTCTTGCTCTGCTCAACCTACTATAGGCATTATCCAAAGTATTATTAATATAAAATTTGGAGCTAGTAAGTTGTCCAAACAGCTTCCTCAATGCTCCCTGAAAACACCCGTCAAGTACAATTTGCTTACCCACTCCTATTATGCATGTACCAAACTCAGAAATGAAGCAATGAGTGGAAGTTGAAGGGCTCTCCCACTGCCACTCTAGAGACCTCCATCATCAGTGAATTTGAAACCAGATCCCTTTCCAGGACTTCACTCGCTGCTGGTTTGGCACATACCAAGTGACAGTATGTAACCAGGACATGCTCGATAGCATAACAGACATTAGTTTTTGAGGAAATACTCACTACTGAAATCAAGATGCTTTTGGCTGTAACTGAAATGTACCACCATATTTTCCAGGCAGATGATAGGTATCAATTTCCTATATGCTTCCCGTCCTTCACGCTACTAAAAAAGACACTGCCTTAGATATTTCAATACTAAATTCATGAAAAATTCCAAATGTCATATTAAGTTTAAAAAGTGTTAATTTTAGTACAGATTTTGCTTCTATATAATCATTAAATTTGGATTCTGCTAATTGGAAATCAAAGAAAAAAAAGGAAACAAACCAACTTGACTGATTTTCTAGATACTTACTAATAGACGGTAAAAAGAAATGAAGCCTATGCATTTCCAAGGTGTCGGAGCCGAGAGCCCCGGTGTCACGGTGGGCCGAGTGTGGATCAAACAGGTGGGATTAGTGGCGAGGAGTCAGAGCGGTCGGGCAAGCATGCGGTTTCAAAACAGAATGCTTTTATTGTTTACTTACGCCACGAGATGGTAATGTAGCGTAGGTCAGGTCAACTTGGTTACAGAAATACGATAATACGATAACGGTGAACGAGAAACGATGCCGAGTCGGTAACAGGAACAAAGTCGATGAACAGGAACGAGTCGAATAACGAGTTGATCGGAAACACAGAACAAAAAAACGAGGCTGGAACGTGGTAAACAAGTAACGAGAAACGGATGAATAATCAAGACCGAGTGGCCAAAATGAGTCGAAGATAACCGGAACGTGAACGAGTAAACAATGATCAATAACGAATGGTCGAGATGAGAAGAACGCTTTCTAGGAAGGGGTACACTGGGATATGACAGTGGCGGGGAGACCAGTGGAGCTCTGGGTTCGCAAGAACCAGGGCCGTGTCGTTTCCCTGAGACAGTCTCCGCTGTAGCGGTCTCTGCTCAGATTGGCTCCTGTCTGGTTTGGTCTCCGGCGTGGGTGGAAACTCACTGGCCTTAAATATGTTTCAAGTGGCCAATCAAATAGTTCCCCTTTTGGAAAGTTCTAGTGCATTCTGGTGCATGTCTAGGCATGCGCATAGTGCCAATTCAGATTACCTCATTGAACTTTTATGATTGACAAGTGTGGGGTCAAGCATGGGGCATGTGTCGGGCATGCTCACTAGCCCTCTGGGGATTTTCCACTTACTTGTCCGTGCATGTTTGTGCTTAACACTGTGTTATCCAGCATCTCTTTTAAATTTGGTTCTGACACAAGGTTTCCATTTTCTTTCATAGCTTACACGTGCAATACAGGAACTTCAAGTATATTGTGGTATATGGCACGGTTCATAAATAAAATTATTCTTATAATAAGGAAAATAATAAAGGTTTGTTCTCAAATTAAAAACTGCTGAGTTACATTTTACAGTAAATTAAACTAAGCATGACAAAATATTTTGTGAATATGGAAAACAAAATACTTGGATCCTTTAAACAAACAGTACCAGAGTACATTGTAACACGAAGGGTTTCTACAAGTATCTCACCAACAAAAGGAAGATCAGGGAAAAGTGTGGGTCCTTGAATGAATGGGGGAGCAACCTAGTGACAGATGAGGAAAAGGCTGAACTACTCAATGACTATTCCACCTAAGTCTTCACAGGCCAGATCACCGTTTAGGGAGAAGGTGAGCAGCCCTCAGTGATGAAAAAAAACAGTTTAGGGATATTTAGAAAGCTGGATGTAACATACCCAAGGGTATTGCTGTGGGAATTGGCCAATGTGATCAGAGCCACTAGCCACTATATTTGAAAACCTGTGGTGACTGGGAAAAGTCCCAGATGATTGGGAAAGGGCAAAGACAGTTCCCATATTTTAAAAAGGGAACAAGGAGGATTCTGGGAACTATAGACCAGTCACCTTCACCTCAGTCCCTGGAAAAATCATGAAACAAGTCCTCAAATAATCCATTTCTAAGCACTTGGAGGAGGAAAAAGGTGAGCACTTGGAGGGAGAAGATAAGAGCACTGCCAGCAGATCAAGGGAAATGATTCTTCCCTTCTATTCAGCACAGATGAGGCTATATCTGCACTGCAATGTCCAGTTTTGGGACCCCCACTACAGAAAGGATGTGGACAAATTGGAGAGTCCAGTGGAGGGCAACCAAAATGGTTAGTGGGCTAGGGCACATGCCTTATGAGATGAGGCTGTGGGAACTGGCCTTATTTAGACTGGAAAAAAAGAAGACTGGCGGGATTGAATAGCAGCCTTCAACTACCTAAAGGATGGTTCCAAAGAGAATGGAGTTAGGCTGTTCCCAGTGGAGGCAGATGACAGAAAAAGGAAAAAATGGCCTCAAGTTACAGCAAAGAAAGTTTAGGTTAAATATTAAGAAAAACTTTTTCACGATGAGGATATAGTAAAGCACTGGAACACTAGGTTGTGGAATCTCCATCCTTGGACGTTTTAAAGACTCGGCTAGACAAAGCCTTGGCTGGGATGATCTAGTTGGGTATGGCCTTGATTTGAGCAGGGGTTGGACCAGATGACCTCCTGAGGTCTTTTCCAACCATAACTTTCTATGATTCTATGATTATCATTTAAAAAATAATCTTCCAGGTTAGATCTAAATATTTTGCATCTTCTGGAGCCACAAGTCAAAGAAGTCTTCTGCACATTTGTACATGACAGTGAAAAGACAGAAACTGCAGGTACACAGAGGGGTTTGATCATGATTTCACATTATTTTACATAATCGTACCTTCTGTGGATGCCAGTGAAATGCATCTGAATCCCTCATATGCCATCCAGTGTCACTTGCATAGAGATGTAAATTTTCTGGAAATTTTAAAGCCATGGAAAAAAAACATTTTTCCCCAGGTTCTTTTCCAGAAAAAAAGTGGAAATTTTAGGAAAACTGAAATATATGCAATACTTATTTTCTTAGCATCCTTTTACAGTTCTAAATGTACTTTGCTACTTTAAATGCATAAAATGCATTATGTATAGCTTGGCTTGCTCATAAAATGATCATGTTTGGTATATTTATTAAATTTAAAAGTATAGTTTATTCAGACAATAATTACAAATTTACTAATTGAATTTACTTTACAATGTTTTTAATTTTTGTTACAAACGGAGCTACAAGCTGCTGAACTCTAAGGAACCTAGCATCTCTTAGTTATTGCCAGTTTGTGAGAAGCAGGCAAAAATTAAAGTTGAAAATAGAAGAAACCATCAACATTATAGTAAAACAAAGAATGCTATCATGTATTCTGGACTTAGTCTCCTGCACGTGTCAAGGAGATAGAGAAAGCACTCATTCTTATAAAAAGAGGTAAGAAAAAAAGGAAAAAAAACAAGGCTCATTCAATACAAATTTTGCTACATGAAAAAGTCTAATCCATCTTATTTTCTGAGCTATCACTATCAGCTGTTTCTGCTTCTTCCAAACCTTCATTTGTATCATCTTGACAGACTTCTGAAAACTGAAGGTTTGCCCGGATTGAGACAAGCTTATCTACTCTTTCACATATTGGTTAATTTCTTGATTTGGTGCGAGTGTTTGCAAATCTAGACCAGTTTCTTTCACATGCTGCAGAAGATGGAGGAATCTGAAGCAGGAGAGAACCAAGAAGAGTCAGAGGCCATGTCATGCAAAGGCCTGGCCACCTTGTTGCAGGAGGGATATGCTTAGCAGAGTCCCAGACTGCATTTCTGGACCAAATACCTGAAGATGTTCTGTATTCTGAAACCTTTGAAAGTACCTTTCCAACATGAAGTCCTACATGTGCTGCTTGTTTTGAAATCCAGTCAAATGCATCAGTAACATTTCTGCCTTTGAATCTTGGATCCAGGGGATTTGCAGCAGCCTGAATTGACTGGCACCAAAATTCTTCCCATCTGTTAATAAAGTCTTTCACTTTTCTTTCTTCTGTACTTGTAAGCAGAGATGCACTTAGATTCTCAAAAACAGTTGATTTTATCTGGGCTATTTGGTAAGGAATGTCTGACAAAAGTGCACTGTCTGACTGAGATGCAGCGACTGCTGAAGAAATTGGCTTTAGAATCTTCAGGGAGTTCTGCAGCTGAATCCAGAAGACATCTTCATCAAATACAGTGTTCCTTACACTTCTTGGTACTTTAAGATCCTCAGTTATTACTGTTTCTTGAAGAACTTCTTTGTTTTTTAGTAAACTTTCAAATGAGATCACCACTTCACCCCATCTAGTTTTACTACAGAGTTTGAGTGTCACTATTTTATTCTTTGCATTATTTTCTTTCTGCTGCTTCTTAAAGACTGTAGCTTTTACATGTTTTATAGGGCTATGCAAAGCTTTGGTAGCTGATTCAATTTGGAGGAGATTCAGACCGATTTGGCAGCCAAAGCTCCAAATCCAAATAGAATCGAGAGACCCATTAAAAGCTCCAAATCAAATTGAAGCCTCCAAATCAATTCAGAAAAGATTTGGAGATTCGGGAGGCAGACATGCAGGAAACAGAAACTGAGAAAAGGGAGAGGGAGGAGGGGGTGGAAAGACTGCTCTGATATTGACATCTGTAGCTGGCCAGTGATTGATCTTTCTCTGAGTTCCCTTCCAATCAGTGCTCTGGAGGAATGATTTCATAGATTTCATAGACATTAGGGCTGGAAGGGACCTCGGAAGATCATTGAGTCCAGCCCCCCGCCCAAAGGGCAGGAAGTCAACTGGGGTCACAGGATCCCAGCAAGATAAGCATCCAATTTACTCTTGAAGGTGTTCAGTGTAGGTGCCTGAACCACCTTCGATGGTAGACTGTTCCAGACCTTGGGGGCTCGGACAGTAAAGAAATTCTTCCTTAAGTCCAGCCTGAAACGGTCTTGCAGGAGTTTGTGACCGTTCGACCTCGTCATCCCTTGGGGCGCTCTGGTGAACAAACGTTCCCCCAGATCCTGGTGGTCACCCCTGATAAACTTATAGGTGGCCATCAGATCACCCCTGAGCCTGCGCTTTTCCAGGCTAAAGAGTCCCATGGCTCTCAGCCTGTCGTCGTAAGATCTGTTTTCCTGACCTCTGATCATGCGCGTGGCTCTCCTCTAGACTCTCTCAAGCTTCTCCACATCCTTTTTGAATTGTGGAGCCCAAAACTGGACGCAGTACTCCAGCTGCGGCCTCACCAAGGCCGAGTACAAGGGGAGAATGGTGTCCCAGGATTTGCTCGAGAAGCATCTATGGATGCAAGCCAGCGTTTTGGTTGCTTTACTAGCTGCAGCATCGCATTGCAGGCTCATGTTCATCTTGTGGTCAATGATGACCCCAAGTCTCTTTCTTCCATAGTGCTAGCCAGCATAGCACTGCTGAGCCTATAAGGATGTAGAAACAACATATAAGGCTGTGTGTGAAATCATCTGTCTCTCCCTGTTGCAGCAGCAGCAGCATCTGAAGGGCTCTGGCTTGGTAGTAGTGGGTCTCTTGCCACCAAGTTCTATCCAATCCTTTCCTAGTTACCCTTGCCTACCTATTGTTATCCATTCCTTTCAGCTTATTCTTCCCCAAAAATCCTCTTATTTGTTCTTGTTACCCTGTCTTCCCCACCACACACACACACAAAAAAAGAAATCTATGTTTTCCCTGACAGTGTGTCATCCCTCTGCAGGAAAACACAATATATATTACATACAGACACACATACACATTTTGCAGCACACTAAACACCATGAAGCATGCTGGAAAGGCAGGTGGGCAGGTCTTCTGGCAGGGGAAGGAGAGGAGGCAGAGGGAGAGCTGCAAGTTTCCCACTCCCACCGCAAACACAGACACACCCTCTTTCCTTGCAGTGAAGAATCTTCTGCTACTAGTGAAAGCAAGGAGGTGGAAGCTGTGTCTGCATCTGCAGCACCACCAGTAACACCAGTAACCACAACCAGCAGCAGCGTGACATTCTCCACTCCAATTTAAGTTGTCAGAGTGAGCCTCCCAGTGCCAGAGGCAGAGCTGGATCTGGAAGCAGGGGAGCTGAGTGCCATAGCCAAGGAAATTCTGGGAAAGCAGGGGGAAATCTGAGTTTTTGCTCCACACCCCTCAACGTTCCCCTGGAGGCAGGTTTCCTTCGCTGGAAGGCACCTCGGAGGAGGTTGTGGGGGCAGGTGCCTCAGCTTCCCCGGTTGTTGTGCCTCTACCTGATGAGGAGGGGGATAGGGTAAGATCGCCACCCGCAACCCAGAAGCAGGTAGGTAGTGTATTATGGGATCACTTTGAGGTAGCAGATGATCCCAGGTATGCTACCTGCCCGCATTCCCAAAAGCAGATCAGCTGGGGCAAGGACGAGAAACTTCACCACCACAGTAATGCTCAGGGGGCAGCACCCCTTTGCTCTTGTTCCTCCTCAGCCTGGCACCAGCAGAAGCATGTCCAAAAAGAAGTCCCCATCTTGCTTCAAAGTCCCCATCCCCACAAAGCAGAGGCAGACCACCCTGGACCAGTGGGGGAAAGGTGGGGACAAAGCAGGGTGCGATCCCAAGGCGAGCAAGGTTACCCAGAGCATTGAGGAGATGCTTGCTTTGGATGGCCAGCCCTTCTCCTTTGTTGAGCATCCAGGGTTCAGGTGGTTCATGGCACTTGTGACCCCATCTTACCAAATGCCTGCATGCACCACCAGAATGGTGGTGTCCTCCCTGTATGAGGCATGCTAGGAGTACTTGAGGGAGGAGCTGTGGAAGGCAGGGCCACAGGTAGCTTTACAGACATCTGGAGCAGCTGGGGTGGAGATCATGCCTACCACTCCTTCACAGGGCACTGGTATCATCAGTCAGGACATAAGTGGGCTCTCCTTCAAGCAGAAGCGATGGATGAGTCCCACACAGCAAGGGAGATCACGATGGTCATGAACCACATGGTGCAGGGGTGGCTTGTTGGGCAGGCTGAGCTCACCCACAGATTCATGGTCACCAACAACAGGGCCAATATGGTCAAGGTGGTGAATGATGCCACTTGTTGGCATCCACTGTGTGGCACACAAGTTCCACCTCATAGTCAGGGGTGCCTTGGAGGGGGACAGGGCTCCTGGTGATGGTGCCATCACTACCATGACCAGCAAGCTCATTTTGAAATGCAGGAAGGTGGTGGGCTACTTCCACCAGAGCATCAAGGGGGACAAGATGCTACAGGAGAAACAGGCAGAGCTGCGCATCCCACACCACAAAATCATGAGGGATGTGAAGACTCAGTGGAACTCCACATACCTGATGCTTGACAGGCTGGTCAAGGAACAGAAGGCCATCCATGAGATGGCCTTGGTTAGGGAGACTGGGATTAGTGGCCCCCTTAACAAAGCTGAGTGGGATACCATCTCCCAGATCTTAGCAGTTCTCAAGCCATTCCTTGAGGCCACTGAGAGCCTCAGCACTGGCGGTGCCCTCCTTAGCCAGGTGATCCCCATAGTGAAGGAGCTTGAGAATGAAATGGAGAAGTTCTAGGGGATCAATGTTCCTGGCTGGGGCAAGCTGCTTTCCCCAGGGGTGCAGGCACTCGTGAAACAGCTAAAGGAGGGCATCAAAAAAACTGCAGCTACAGTCCAGTACAGTCCACGTGCTGGTAAGCATGTGCAACCCAAGGGTGAAGGGGAGCATCTGCAACAGCAAAGCCCTCAATCACTGGACAGAGGTGCTGGTGAACAGTCAGGGAGGCAGAAGGGCAGAGGTGGGGGGACGTGGAAGAGGAGGATCCACTGTCCCATGCCAGCACTCCAAGCACCATCCAATCTCCTCCACCACAGCCACTGCCAATGTGGGCCAAGGGCATGGCTTCAATTTTGGGGTCCAGAAGCACCAGAGCCCACCATCCAGCAAGTAACACAGGGGCCTTGGTGACTACCTTACTTGCTGTGGATGTGGAACCGCTGGTTTGGTGGAGCAGCTGATGTTCCTCAAGGTGAATCTTCCGCTGCTGGGGTTCCCCAAGCTCCACATGCAGATAGAGAAAGTGCCACCCTCCTCACTCCGCACCCATTTACTTTTTTTAGTCGCTTTCACAACCTTTTAATGCCCCACTCTCAGAGCTGGAGGTGGCAGTTTAGTTTTTCACCAGCCAGCAGGGTTAGAACATCTCCCCGCTGAGCTCCTGTGCCAAGACAAACTTGGAGATATGGGCTGGGGCTATGGGGAAGTAATAGGTCCCCAGGTCCTTGGCATGACCTAAAACTGCACCCTGCCAGGGTCAGGAGACCTGATGGGACTGCTGGGGGCGCAGCAACCCCAGGAAATGCCAGGACCATGAATATCCCTGGTGAAAGGCAGGTAGAAGGCACCTGATAACCTCCTACCACTGCACATACATGTGCACAGTCCTGACTGGGGAAAATCCAGACCTGTAATATCTTTGAGAGGCCTGAAACTTATTAGTTGCAGTGAAGGTGATCATGCCTCACATGATAAAGAATGGGCAGAGAATGAACACCAGCAGGAAGAAATGCCGGGTTCTTGTCATTGGAGACTCCATCCTATGAGGACTAGAAGGTCCCATCTGTCGGCCTGACCCCATGACGTGAGAGGTCTGCTTCATGCCTGGGGTTCAGGTTAGAGACATCACAGAGAGGATCCCAGCCTACATCCGATCTGCAGACCAGTACCCCATGGTTGTCATCCACGTGGAGATGAATGACACAGCCAGGGGCAACCCTGACCCCATTATGAAGGATTTCAAGGCTCTGGGGGACAAGCTTAAGGAGACGGGGGCGCAGGTGGCATTCTCCTCTCTTCTTCCGGTGAGTAGGCAGGGACGGCGACACAAGACCTGCATTGGTGAGGTCAACCAGTGCTTATGTAGTTGGTGCCACCAGGCAGGCCTTGGGTTCCTGGATAATGACCTATGCTTTTGGGCGGAGGACTTGCTGGAGTGGGGTGGGATGGACTTCACTTCTCTCCTAAAGGCAAACGTGTCTTCTCTTCCAGGTTGGCTGATCTCGTACAGCAAGCTTTAAACTAGCATCACCAGGGGAGGGGGCCGCAGGAAGACGAGGAGACAACAACTGAGCAGGACAGGTGACAAATGCAAGGAGTGCCCAGGTAAGAAACAGGGATCCAAACAGTCTCCCAAATCAGGGGGTGGCACACGCAGCTAGGCAAGGCCTTAAATGCCTATATACCAATGCTTGTAGAATGGGGAATAAACAGGAGGAACTCACCCTCAGAATAGCCAGTTCAGACGCAGACATAATTGGGCTTACAGAAACTTGGTGGGATTCATCCCAGGACTGGGCAGTTAGCATTAGGGGCTACAGGCTTTACAGGTGGGAAAGAGAAGGAAGGAAAGGTGGGGGTGTGGCGCTGTACGTCAAGGATCCCTCCTCTGCTCACGCCTGTAGGGGGGCTGTCAGGAAAGCTAAGGCGGACATAGAGCTAGGACCTGCATCCAAAATCAAACATAATAAAAAGTCCTTTTCCAAATATATAGGGAGGATGAAGAAAGCACCGGGAAATGTGAGGCCCCTGCAAGATCCTCTGGGCAATCTGGTGGTTGCGCCAGAGGAGAAAGCAGACCTCTTTAACCAATTCTTCACCTCCATTTTCTTGGGCAGGGACCGGGACTTCCCCACCGTGATGCAAGACAGACTCAAGGGGGAACGCCTATGGAACTCAGGTTGGGGAGGACCACGTTAGAGAGCTTCTGGAAAGGCTGGACATGTTCAAATCAGCGGGTCTAGATGCTCTCCACCCCAGGCTGTTGAGGGAGCTTGCAGGGGTTACAGGGCCCTTGGCACAGCTTTATGAGCGCTTGTGGTACTCAGGCCAGGTGCCAGACAATTGGAAGACAGCGAACATGGTCACCATCTTTAAAAAAGGGAGGACCCGGGCAACTATAAGCCCATCGGTCTTACCTCAATCCTAGCGAAACTCTTTGAGAAGATCACCATGGAACACACCTGCAATGGGCCGGCTTCAGGGATGACGCTCAAGGGCAACCAGCAGTTTCATTAGGGGCAGGTCATGTCAGACCAACCTGATTGCCTTTTATGATCAGGTCACAAAAGCCTTGGATGCAGGTGTTGCTGTGGACGTAGTCTTTCTGGACTTCAGCAAGGCCTCTAACACCGTCTCCCACCCCGTCCTCATTAAAAAATTGGGTGACTGTGGCATTGATGCCTACACAGTCAGATGGATTGCAGATTGGCTGAAGGGTCATACTCAGAGGGTGGTGGTGAACAGGTCATATTCGACTTAGGGGGAAGTGGGCAGCAGAGTTCCCCCAGGACTCGGTCCTTGGGTCCGCGCTGTTCAATTTCTTTATCAGTGATTTGGACGACGGGGTGAAAAGCAACCTGTTTAAATTTGCTGATGATACCAAAATTTGGGGTGAGGTGAGCACAATAGTAGGGAGGGAAAGACTGCAGCAAGACCTGGATAGGTTACAGGGGTGGGCTAACAAAAACATGATGCGCTTCAATAGTGACAGGTGCAGGGTATTGCACTTGGGCAGTAGTAAGGGCAGTAGTAACTGGCAGCACACTTATAAGATGGGAAACTCCCTTCTTGAGAGCATGGAGGCAGAAAGGGATTTTGGAGTCATTACTGACTCCAAAATGAACATGGGCCAACAATGCGAGGTCACGGTTGGCAGGGCTAACCGGACCTTGTCATGCATCCACAGGTGCATCTCAAGTAAGGCCAAGGAGGTGATCTTCCCCCTCTATGCAACACTGGTCAGGCCACAGCTAGAGTACTGTGTCCAGTTCTGTGCACCCCACTTCAGCAGGGATGTGGACAACATTGAGAGAGTCCAGAGGAGGGCCACCCGCATGATCTGGGGACAACAGGGCAGACCCTACAATGAGAGACTGCAGGACCTGAACCTGTTCAGCCTTCACAAGCAAAGACTGCAGGGGGACCTGGTGACCAGCTATAAACTCACTAGGGGTGACCAGAAGGGTTTGGGAGAGCTCTTGTTTCCCCTAGCGCCCCCTGGTATAACAAGGAATAACAGCCACAACTTGTTGGAGAATTTAGATTAGACATCTGTAAGAACTACTTCACAGTCAGGGCGGCTAGGATCTGGAACTAACTTCCAAGGGAGTGGTGCTGGCTCCTACCCTGGGGCTGTTTAAGAGGAGGCTTGATGCCTACCTGGCTGGAATCATTTAAGCCCAGTTTTTTCTCCTGCCCAGACAGGGGGTCAGACTTGAAGATCTACAAGGTCCCTTCCGACCCTACTTCTATGATTCTATGACGGTCTGAGGGTGAGAATTAGCAGGCAGTTCAGATCTGACCTGATGTACCCTCCACTGGTCCATCCTGGGGTCAGGACGCAAAGGTGGGGATCGAAGGGCCAGGGGCCCACTGCAAGGAATGCCCAGAGCAAGAAGGTCAGGATTCCGATTGGCCTGAAGGTGGGGCCAGGGCCAAAGGTCCCAGAGAGGGTACACCACAGTGATAGGGAGTGAAGGATGCCATCTGCGAGGCAAGAGCCAGAGTGCAGGGGAGGTAAAGAGCTGTGGAATGAATGCCACCCCTAGACATCAGGGTCCTAAATGGGAAGCCTCCCGCCTGGGTAACATCTGAACCAGTTTTTCATGAAGGCATGGCAAGTGAAAGAGGGGCAAGCAGTTGGCCCAGAAACAGGTGGGCGGATCAAGATCTAACTGGCACCGGGAGGCCCTCTGTTACAGGCTACAATCCCTGTTGCATTCATCCCGCTCAACAGAAGGCAGACAAGGTTCTTTGGGTCAATCTGATATCTTATATTAGACTAACTGAACAGTTGGAGAAATATATCTTGGCAAGCTTTGGGGTTTAAAAACCCTTTGTCAGGCTGAGGAAGCATCTGCAGATGGTGTGTGCACTTGTCCTGGATGGAAGGAATACTAAAGAAGCCAGAGGCTATGCAGGCAAGAAAGCCAGTCAGTGAAATGGAAATGGAGGCATCAGGGGGGTGAAAGAGAGGCTGGGGGGGGTAGGGAGGAAGGGCAATATAGCAGGTAAAAGTGGAGAGGTACCTGGGGAGTCAGATGTCAGGCAGGTTACAGTGCATCATAAATCCAATGTCTGCACTGAGTCCATGAGTTTTGTATGGAGGAGGTTGACGAATGAAGTTCATAGGCTCATTTGTGAAAAGTGTTTTTTAAATTCAGGTGTCAGCAGTGCTTCTCTCAGGGTGTGCACCACCAATCTCACAAGGTGCACATGCACATGTGTGTACCCCCTACGCTTTGCCAGTGCTGTACTCCTTATCCTCAGTGTACAAGAATTGTAATGATCTGATACTGTAGATAATCCTACATAAAAGTCTTCCTATTATAGTTATTAGAAAACATTTTGGGGAGTAAAGGGTAGGAATATATAAACACTTTGTCTTAAACATTTTATTCATCATTCTAAAAGAAAAATATTTCATATGACTTTTCTTAATTTTTCAAAAAAATTCAATTTTTCCAATTTTTTTTGAAGCAAACAAAAAAAAAAATCCTCAGAAAAAATGGAGGAAAAACTGGGTTTTTTTCCAAATTATTCTGGGGGTTTTTCCAGGCCTTCACAACTCTATACTTGTGATATAAACCATCATCATTGTCCATACAACGCTTTTTGCTCATTGTTGTTTATCATCTAAGTTCCTTTCTCCCCACCCCAACTCCCGAAGTAGTCTAACCCAGAGATTCTTTCCATCAACCATTCTCTACCTGCCCATTGGCACATATACAACAGCACTTAAAAACTAGTGGATGTAGCAGCAACTAGCAAGAACATATTAGAAGTAGCAAATGAAATATTTGGACCATAGTCTCTTATTACTGATTTCAATGGCTTGATCCATGTAGACTCCCTTGTAATAAGGCATAATTTTGCAACATCTCCCAAGATTATGTCTTTCTCATTTGCTCAGTTTCCATACAGCTCTAGTAAGAAACTTTCAAAAGGAATGGAGAGAGAGAGAAGCAAATGACATATTTGGAAACTGTTGCTCCTTAGTATTGCTAACATCAATATCTGATATTTAACACAAGTAAGGCAAATGCAACTTATCTGCATTAAAATGTTTGGGAAGGATTAGCAGATGTCCTACAAAGTCAGTGTTCCCAAAGAGAGAAAAGATATACTTAGAAAATTGGTGGCAACTCTTGGGATTTGCTTTTAAAAGTAATAATAAACGTCTCCTTCCTCTAAACCAGAAAGTTTGAAAAACTGCTTTCAATATTAAATGGAAGTGAAAGTTTTATGAGCTAACATCTAAGAACAAACTTGGAATAAATCAAAAGTTAAAAATAAAGATGAGTGGAAGATAGTGAAATTCATATTATTCAGAGTTCTGAGGGAAAAAAAGAGGAAATAAATTCTTATGTAGAGCTGAAGAAACACAAAAGCTTAGCATGGACTAAAACATAAAGGAACCGTTAGAGACTGAAAACAAGAAAAAAAGAACACAAGACTCCTGTGGACATTGCCTTGGCTTAAGGGAACACTGTTGATAGAAGATAATTATTGGTCTTTATGTATATTGTAGGGTATTGGATGCATCTTTAAATGGTAAATTTGTTATTTGATATGTTGGATTTGTTAATAAATTAAGTTTAAAAAGAAAGAAAAGAAAAATAGGAACAGCATCAAGTATTAAACTCTTTCCAGTATTATTATCTCCACTTAAAAGAAATAAATGGATGCAGCTGAAATAGAATATATTTGCCAATTCATTTTTTAACTTTTAAGCATCACAGGCAGCACAACTGAAAACTTAACTGTTAAATACGGCAATCCAGTAAGTCAGATGTAGCATGGAAGAGCTGAAAATTGTACAAAACCAACAACTAAATTTCCTGATTTCTGGGGTTCAGATTTCACCATTAATGTTCTGGGTATCATGCAATACTTCAGAAATAAGTTTCTTAAGATATTAAAGTTGGATGTAGTCCACAAACATGCTCATACAGCTCATTGGAAATTTCATATTTAAACACAGGGTAGACAAATTCTTGTTTAAATTATGGTAGAAATATTGTTTTCCAATATGTTCTTCCTTATAGGTTTATCTGACTAAATCCACACATAAATTAGGTGCGTCTCTGGCTATTATATGAATATTGTAATTAAAAAAAGAGAGACAAACAGAAGTCCATGTAACAAGTTATCTTTTTACATCAGAAGAAAGAAAAAAGATCTAGAAAAGATCTAGATCCATCAGCTTACTTTACAGGTTGTATGAACTAACACTGCACATTAAATGCAGCCCAAATCGACTGTCAGATTGTCCATAGTAAAGGGCAAGACATTTTACTTGTTTTGACATTTGCTGCTGAATAAACTGAAAAATAACTACTAGGTCAAACTTTTCAGTAATATAAACCATTAAATATAAACTTTGATCTGCCAACTGCACTGTTTTGTTCAGAGACATTAACTGTTTGCAGAGAAGTAATGATCTTTGCAAAACTTTTGCACATAATCCTGGTTATCACAAGTAATTGAAGTAATGAGGCGCAACCAGCACACAGAACAGTCTCTTTCATCAGGAATAGCTTACCACTTGAAAATCATTTTTAATCAAATGTCAAGTAACCTAACCTTAACCGACTAGATTTCACAAAATATTATGCAAAAGTTATTAATTAATTTTAAGCATATATTTTTTCTAAATCAGATTATTAGAAAGCAGAAACAACTCAGTCCAGCCAGTTCCAACTATGAAAGTAATCGTGTTTAATTACTAAAATCAAAATGTCAACCAAGTATGTGGTCTCCAACACTTGTACACACATTAGCATGCTATCACCATAGAAAAGTGTCATCCAAATGGCAATGGAAGCTCAATGTCTAGAAACATGCAAGTGAAAGAACATTCCAGTCTTGATACAGTGAAAATTCTTGCTTAAAGAAATATTTAAAAAAAAAAATACATTGGATTTTTTTTTTTTTTTGCAGGAGTTATACCAAAAGGAGACACAAAATAAGTTATTTCAATTCTCTGTCAGCAAGACATCTCTGTCCAAAACAGTGGTTCTCAACCTTTTTTAGAACCTTCTGGAAAATGCCACCAGCTCTTAGCTTTCATTCTTTTCAACTACAGAAATATAATAGAGCGATTCTTCTGTTGCACAGAACTCAAAAAGATCACGTCAGAATGCTTTTGACATGGATTCTCTGGGTTTATCTTGTGAACGTGTAGCACTGTAGGGTGCTATGTATTAGGTGTTAGCACCCCATGTCTCCCTTTAAAGGACCTTGAGGCACCATGATTGACGGAGAATCACTGGTCCTATATGGTCATAATAAGCTGATAAAATGTGTGTTTATAAGTATAAAGTACTGCCTGTTATAAAGCACATATGCGACAGTAATTTTCCTATGTAGATGGGATCCCCCTTAAAAAAAATAAAATACTGGGTCATTGTATGTGCATAACGCTTATGGGGATTGGGGGACAAGGGGGACTTACTGAAATGGCTTGGCTTTCCAATATATATCAGATCAAACCAATGCAAGCATGTAATATTTATTATATTTTATTAAGAGCATATGACATGAGCGGACCTGTGGTATAACACATCTAACAGTGGTGTGCGTCTTGGACTTGCCCTCAAAAGCAAATCCAAAATAAGCTGCATTCAAATAATATTGTCACTGTAGTTAAGGTAACTACGCACACATATATGGAGTTGGGTTATTGTAGCTTCAGTGTTTTCTTTTTGATTTTTTAAACAATTATCTGTTTGTTACAGAAGCCTCTTAGAACCATGCCGACGACAACATTGCTAGAAGATTTGATCAATTCTATTTTGCTCCCAGCATATTTCCTATGCAATACAATCGTTTATAAAAGATGGCCATTAATCATTTTAACTTATCTGAGACCAAAAGCATTTCAGAGCTGATACTTGGTGAGTCTAGAGGTGAAAGACTATTTCTCTTGTATCTTTATTCAGCAAAGCACAAATATCCATGGAACTGTTCATATACTCCCCTAAATGGAGATTCTGAAAAGGTAGCATTTAGCTAAGAAGCTGCATATTTCCAAATAGGCTTAGAGGAGTTCCCTTAATACACATTTAATAATCCTCTTTTGGACTCACTGACACTTTCTGTTTCAAATAACAAGCCCCTTAAGCAAAAGCTTCTAGGAATAGAGTCTGTCATACAGTAAACTGTTCCACTACCAGTGAGATTTCAAGCCAGTTGCATTGGCTTAGCATAACCTGACAGTTGAACAGCATCATGCTTTGAGCCACTGGTCTGTATTTCTTAACAGGAGACAGTGACATCTGATACAGAACATATTGGGGGTGGGGGAAAAAAGATCCAGGAAGCACCCTTGAACGATAATTAAACTCAGAGCCTGTAACTTTAGACAGATCTCCTGGAACGATGGGGCTGATCAGAAATGCCTATATGATAAAGGTCACCAGTTCACTTTGCACGTTGGAGTGCAAGCCAATTTAAAGTGTCTTGAACACACACACAGCTCTAGAGGGCTAATTCTCCCTATTGCATGCTATGCTATAGATTTTTTTAATTTAAGCTTCTTGATCATTACTCATCTGGGGAACTGGCATCATAAAGCTTCCAGACCTCCAGGGGTGCCGAGTCTTGTATTGACCATCATCTTCCACCTTGGTAGCTGAAGAGCCATGTTGTAGCTGTGACAGTCCAAAAATTACAAGAGAGGCCTGGCTTTCTTAAGACAATGTATTTTATTGAATCAACTATGCAGTGGGGATGAAGTTAGACAAGCTTTCAAATACAAGACGTTCTTCCTCAGATGTGGGCACTGGGGCTGGCGTGCTTGGAAAGTGTGGCTAACTTTATCCCAAAGACAGGGCTGTCCCAGTAAAAGGCTCCCTCCACCTCCTCAGCATTTGGGACTGATCTATATTTAGTTGGGGGAAAAAAACCCCAAAAAACAACCAAACCGGAGGTCCTGGCACTGCACCACTCCACACAACTTGGGGCCAAAAGCAGCACTTTTCCACAGCAATCTTAGCCTTCTCGTGCCCCTGCGAGACGAGGCCGGGATCCGCCCTGCTGCTCTCTCGGAGCCTGCCCAGAGTCAAACGCGGAAAGGGGGAAACCTGCTCAACGGCCCCCGCCTCCTGCCGGGCAGCGCATCCTCCGGGGCAGACGCGGGCCCCACCCCGCGGGTCCCGCGCACCTGCCCCGCTCAGCTCCCCGCCTGCCCGGAGCCCCGGCATCTCCCGCCGCTCCTGGCTGGGGCAGCCCGGGCAGAGGTGCAGCCGCCGCCTCCCACACGAGGACACTGCCGCCTGGTGCCCCCCACCCACGCAGCGCTGCTGACGCGCGGGGCAGGGGACAGGGGCATCGACCTCCCCACCGCCCCGCCCGGGCAGCGCCTGCGGCTGCTGCGACCCCCGAGGCAGCGGCTCGTCCCTCGGGGCTGCGCTGTGCAGGCTTACCTGAGCGTCGGCATGCTGCCCGCCGCCAGCCTGTCCCCGCCCGTGCCCCGGCAGCCGCCGCCGCCCAGCCGTGCGCCCGGTGCCCGCGCCCCGCCGCGCTCCATCGCATCTGAGCCGCCCTGGGCAGCCAGGCAGCCCACTGCGCCCGGGCCCGCCCCCGCGCCGCGCGCACGCCGCGATTGGCAGGGAGCGCCCCGGTGGGCGGGGCCGTGCGAAAGGACGAGAAGAGAGAGCCGCGGGCTGGGAGGACTCGTGCGGCGCCTGCACGCGAGAGCCCGGGCTGCTCCTCTTGCCTCGCTGGTCGCCATCTTTGTTGCGGGCGAGGAGAATCTGCGGGGTCGCATGTGACATCCCGCAGGAGCGACACGCAGGACTGGCGGGTTTTTTTTGGGGGGGGGGGGGGGAGCGCTTGCCCACATCTAAGATGGCTGTAGTATAGGGACATAGCACCAGCCTTCGCCGTGTGACCGCCACACCGGTTTTCCTCGGCTCCGCGGGATGCCCCGCGGCCTGAGCCAGGCGCTATTCGCGGTCCTGACCCTACGTCCCGCCGCCCCTGGCCCAGCTGAGCTGCAGGGACCCGGCTCTGGGGGCTGCTGATTTCCTCCGCGGGGGTTGAGTATCCGCTGCGCGGGCAGGGTCTGCCCCGGATCCTGACAGCCGAAGACCTCCTCTTCTAGAGGACGCAGCAGGCAGCGAAGATGAGCGCGCGTTCCTGCAAGCCAGGAGCCGGCCCTTAAGAAACCGGGGCGGGCATTACAGGACTTGCAACATTGGGCAGGAGAAGAGAGCCGCCCTCAGCCTGGCCTTCTCTCGCCCCACTTCAGGAGGCGGCAGGGCTTTCAGGCACAAGCTGCTGCAGTGACTTGCCTGTTGCCTGCAAAATGCAACTACTGCCAATCCTATTTCCTCACCCTGACAGGCAGCACAACAGAAGTGGGTGCCTATCTGTAACCTTGTTTGCCTTCTACAAATGTCAAGGTTGATCCCAGTTTGAGCAATAAAATCAGACTTAGCTAGCAAAAATGTCTTGGGGTCCCCAGCTCAGATATGCAACGTAAATAGACACGAGGGCTGCTTCAGAGGCAAGAAATAGCAATAAGTTCAGCATTCCTCATTCTTCCCTCCTCCTGTTTTACAACTCACTTCCACCTAATTTTGCAGCCAGAGTAACTGCTACTCTCTGCAAATTGGGCATAGTATTAGCAACACAACACTGGCTTCTTAAATTGATGACACACAAAATGTTGCTTATGCCAAAAAATGAAGGAAGGAAAGAAGGAAAAAGCTATTTCTACCCAACCCCACATACCCAAATGCTGATGAAAAACTGCACAACTGGCTTTGCAATGTAGCAGTTCAATTTTGTGCCCCAGCTCTCTTTCCCAAGCATATAAAATGAGCTGAATTATAGAAAGGTTTACACCAACTTTTCAGGAATGTCAGTTTCTGGATACCCAAGTGGAGTATTTTTTTTTTTTTTTTACTGATTTTTTTTTTTTTTTTAAGGCCACACTGCACATATTCCATAGTTAACAGGGTAAGAGTGGGAAACTGCAATTTTTCCAGTAGATTCCTCCTTTTCTATTTGGGAGTTAAAGGATCAAATCCTTGAGCCTGCTAGAGCTGCTTTGTGCCACTGACTGCAAGGCAGCCAACAAAGCTAGTCACTGCAGGATTTCCCTTCTGAATATGGAATCCCAAAGTGGCACAGAGCCAGCAAAGCTGCTAAACACCACCTCCTCCAGTTCCCATCACAACTGAAACATTTTTGACCACATGTCAAGTTAAGAAAAATTTTATTAATAAGGTTTCTGTCTCCTCATTGTTTAGATGCAAATTTATACAGGTAGATTTGTTCCCATGTGCATTTCCTGAGATGAATATCTATGTACCTTCTGCAATATAAAATCTGCATTACTTGCAAAACACACAATATATATTACCAGTTCAACATTTTAATTTTACATGACTTTTTGAAGAAACAAATTTCTTGCCTTTGCCACACATTTAAATACACCTTTTTAAAGACAGTTCACTACCACTTTGTTGGCTGCATTATTAAGTCTATTAAAATTCAAAGAGATTGTTTTATTTACTCTCCATTAAGAGAAAGAAATAAGAGAACCTTTAGAATTAAAGTGTACCTTATTTCTTTAATTATCTGATAGGAAACTCAAGTGTACAAGAGAAAGAGTTTATTTAACCAAGTGTCAAAAGAGAAAGAGTGAGCATGAAAAGAAAAGAATATAAAAGGATGCCCTTTACATAATTCTGAAATAAACTCAATAAAGGTGAAGATATCATTCACTTATTTTCTTTTAGAAATAAACAAAGTTCAACCCTCTTTATTCTATTTTTATTACGCTTATCCCTCATTTCCCAACCTCCCTTCAGGACTTCATTGTACCTCATTACCCTATGATACCACATGAGTCCCAGATAAGTACAAGAGAAAAAAAAGAAGATAAGACCTTAGATTTTTTTCATTAACCCATGATGGGCACATACTTCTCTTAAATAGACCTCATTCCCATGATAGAGCATCTAAAGCCCTCAGCTAAGTCCTGATGTTGTGAAGACCTGCATATATGTTTAATTTTCATAGAATCACACAAAAAGTCATATAGTCCAACTCCTATTCAAGACAGGATCACTCTTCATCTATAACATCATAGAAAGATGTTTAACCTGCAATTACAAGCTTCCAATTACACAGATACCACAACATCTCTAGGTAAAATAAATTCCAGAACTTAATCCCTCCCAGAGCTTGAAAGTTCCTCTTAATATCTAACCTAAATTTCCTGTACTGCAGTTTAAGATCATTCCTTCTTGCACTGTCTCCAATGAACATGACAATAATCAATCACCATCTTTGTAAAAACCTTTAAGTATTTTAAAATTGTTATCTGATGCCTCCTCTCAATCATCTCCCCTCAAAACAAAATAATCCCAGTGTTACCTCCCATCAAGCCATGTTTTCTAGACAACTAGTGAAAGCCTCTTTTGAAGTGTAATGCTCAACACGGGAGATGGTTTCTCAGGTGAGGCCTTGCTTGTGTTGTAAAGAATAAAGAATCCCTTCTTGCAACTTGTATAAGATAGACTTGTTCACATCCCAGCATGCTATTAGCTTTTTTTTTCTAGCAATATTACTGTTGACTCGTATTTGACTGGTGATCCATTATTACACCTCCAGATTCTCTTCGGCCTTACTGAAGCCTAGCCAGTAATTTCCTAATTTTTCCTACATTTGATTATAAATTTCTAAATAGAGTACTTTGTACTTGCATTGCTGAATTTAGTCCTTTTAATTTCAGGTTATTTTTCTAATTTATCCACATCATTTTGAATTCTAATCCTGTCACCAGCTGCTTGTTACCCCACACAGCTTGATCTGATCTACAGATGTAATAAGCATACCCTCAATCCATCCTCCAGGTCATTAATTAAAATATTGAACAGTTCTGGACCCATGACAAGTCCCTGGGGATGTCATGGGTCACTTGACATCTCCTTATTTAACCTTGAGCCACTGATGGCTGTGTCTGTATGTTCTGTGCAATACAGAGTCCCATTGATCTGAACACGGATACCCGAGTACATGAAGTTAAGCAACGGTACATGTTTTGCAGGATTAAGGACTTGGAAGATAATTTTCTTCAGAGGGTAAAACTTGCTGGCTATTTCCACACATACATCTATCGGTCCTTTAACAAATAGTTGGAGAGAAAGCTTCCCCCACAACTCCCAGTCATGTCTCTCCATACCACAATATAAATAATTTGAGAGTATTTGAATAATTTCTGAAGTCTTTTGAAGAGGTGGCATCTAACATCAATCTACTTCAATAGGATAGGGCAATAAGAGCCAAACTTTTTGGCATGCATGTCACAAATTAAACCACACACTCTCTCTCATTGCCACTCCAATTCCCTTCCCTTTCTGGATCTGCCACTCTGCTCTCTGCTCTGTGCTCCCTGCCCTGACTGCTGCTGCTTTCTCCTGCCTTACCCCATCTGCCACTGTGCTGCCTGCCTCCTCTCCAATCTGCCACCTGCGGCATGTGTACTAAAGCTTAGCCACTCCTGTGATAAGGTTTTTTTCCCCATGCTTTGGGGGGAGGGAGGGGAGAAACCAATTAGCAAATTTTTGCAGAAATACATTTACTGGACTGGATCTATGCTGCTTATCCTTAGACTTGCAAGTAATGACTAAGTGAAAAACACTAAAATATTTTGCTTACTAAATCATTCAAATGCAGTATCACCACCTTTACCACAAGCTGAGGCTTTCCTTCTTAGAATTCCATACATAACGTAAGCAAAAATAATGTAACAAAATAAGCCAAGATAACTTATAGCTCAAATGCAGGCTACTTCTTCAGTTTACTCTTCATCTCCACTATCTTTCATGTGAAATCAAACCTCTTTACAGTTATTTCCATGTTTGCTTTTAAGTCAAGTGATCCAACCTAGTTAGACCAGAAATACTACAGCTGTTTGCCTTCTCCCTGGATCAGCTGAAAAGGAAGAAATGCACAAAAGATCTGGGAATAATTCAAATCAATTTCAGGATTCATTATCAAATATGCCAATTTGCTAAGGGAAAAAAACTACCTTAAACCCACAGAGAATAAAACATGAGTAAATTTTTGAACATGACTAATCTTGTCCAATATAACTAGACAAGGCATGCTCACCAAGTTAAGTACACAGAGCAATATTTTCAAATCTTAGTTTAAATAGATTTAGAAGCAACTATCATGGTCTGTCTACATTCATTCTCCTTCATCCTCCCTCCCAGCACAAAAAAAAAAAAAAAAAAAAAAAATGTTCCTGCAGTCAATCCCTCCCTCAAAACACACTCCTTCACAGTCACCATGACATAACCATGATCCAATTTGATAATGAAGAATAATAAAAATTACATTAGATAATGTATGTTTTGCCAGCTCTAGCATGGTCAAAAATGTGTGGGACCAGATTAGTAATTTAAAAAATTAAATAACTATATAAGGTGAAACAGACCCTTCAACAAGTAGAATGATAGCATTTTTCAGATGGCCAGTCAAGTAACTGTGTCAACAGCAATGCAGGGGAGGTTTTTGATGCTAAACCCTTAGAGAAGAAATAAGCCTCAGAAAAATTAGTTGTTATTCTCTCCCTCAAATAGTTTAAAAATATTATTCTCTAAATCTCCAACTATATACAATATGCATCTCAGTTTTATTCTTCTCTTGGGGCTCAATACAGCAAGCTAATCCATGCACTGTTAGACTCTAGCACTGAACCATGAGTTCAGTTCCCTGTAGACCAGTGAGAATATTCCCATAAGCAAAGTTATGCATGTGTTGAAATATTTACAGGCTTGGAGAACCCAGAAGGGAAGAAGTGCACAAGAATAAGGTATAGAAGTCAAGGGGAAAAAAAAAAAAGATCAAGGTGAAATTAAAAAAAACCCAAAAGAAGACGACAAAACAGAAGTGAATTGCTAACTGCAGATGTGATTTATTGGAGTTTATTTAATACCCTTGGAATCTTCATTCATTTGAAATAAGTTGAAAAATTAAATTACATTTTAAAATGCATATAATACTAAGAATCCCCCACCACTCACCCTCTTAACACATTAATATTATTTCACAGTTACCAATACAACTGTGGATTTTCTTATCTGTACCAAATCAATCAAGGCCCAATTTCAACCATGAGGATGAACATTGATTCTTTCTACAAAAAAATTGAGGAAAGAATGTGTCAAATGTGTGCTTGATAACTGAATCTAAAGAGGAATAGTTGCTTAACTGGAGAAAACAATATTGCACTTCGTACTTTTAATGATAAGCATCTCCTGCCAAACGTAATGCTTACGCATTCTCCATGCAGACATATCAATTTGCTCAGAAAACAAATCATGAGCAGACATCATGATCATCCAATCTATTTAGGAGCTGTTGAGCAACCGGAGGGGCATAATAATGTAACAGAGATTATTATAAAACAGAAAAAAGTTGGAATTTATACATAAAATTTAAGCCAATATTATAACAAGGTTGCAGGAGGATTACATTTCCTGCCACTTCACCACCAGCAGAGCTCATTTATGCTGTAACAAGGTTACCTGGTACATTGTATCCATTGTGTGGATAAAATCTTACAAAATCATCTTTGGAGAGTTTATCAGTTGGTACAGGCATATAGGAAAAATTTCTTAAAAAAAAAAAAAAAGAGAACTTTATTAATGAAGCATGGGGTTACAAGCAGATAAATGTACCTGCTGCCATTTTTTTTATTTCTCTCTAAATATGTATGTAGTGCTTAAGCCGAATGAGATACGGTTTGGTTTGGGCTACGTAAGCTTGAGGATGGCTTTCCAGCCTTTCCTTGTTTTAACAGCTTATTTAAAAAGTGTTGACATTTACTGTAGCTTTTCTAACATAGGTTTATATTTTTACTTCTAATTTGTTTTTTTGTTGGGTTGTTGCGGGAGGGGGTGGGGGGGTTGGTTTTTTGCAGTACAGCTATATTTTTCCTCTTCTATTATCTGCCACTGTCCTTGCAACTATTATTAGACTTGCAAAAGTCACTCAGCTGCCAAGAAACAAGTTACTGATATATGCTGCCTTCTGTTTTTACACTAATGTCACAAATTGCTTCCATAGGAATAGCTAATTCAGCAGAGCCAAGACTATGTAAAGCCACTATTCTCATGATACCATTCAAACTCCTGTGCCTGATGCTAAATTTTTCAATCAATTAATAATTACCACTGGATCCTGCCATTTCAATTTCAAGTTATTTTAATTGATTTAATTGATGACAGTAGCATCTATCCAATATCTATTGCCAAATCTAATACAAAAGTCCTGAAAATACATCTAGGCAATTCATGCTTTTGTTTTGCATATGCTTTATGCTTTGAGCTACCTCTTATTTAAGTTAAATAACAACAAAAAAAGCCCAATTTCCAGTTTTAGTGTAGTGCCAATCATGAGACTCCTCAATGCAGTACTGCTCCTTTTTTTAGCAATTAATTATGAATTTTTAATGCTAGCAACACTCTAAAATATGTAAAGTGCTCTAAAACAAACTTTGCATGTGTTAATGAATTTAACTTACTCTAGAATCCTGGCTAAATGAGAAGAGATAAGAAGCCCATACTAGTTATTTCATCTGTTTTTACTTCATATTTTTAAACACCCAGAGAAAACAAATATTATTTAATGATCAAAATATCTAATACAAACAAATTAGAATAAGAATTCAAAGCTAGATTTGCTCTTAACACTACAAGCCAGATATGCAGGGCAGAATCACAGTCAGAAACTTAAATATCTTAAGTAAATCTCGGAAATCATCAGCCCCCACCTTGCCCTACAACTGTTAGCAGCCAACCATCCCCTGCTCCTGTCTCAAACATGCTTTCTACCATCCTGTTTCTTATGCATCAGAATAAGTCTCTATCATAATTTGCAGGCAAGGTTCTTTGAGTAGATGTGATATCTTTTATTAGACCAACTGAGCAGTTGGACAAAAGTTCTTAGCAAGCTTTTGGGTGCAATCACCCTTCTTACAACCAAAAAACCCAGCTCTCATCATTTGCAAACTTGTCACATTATCTGTTTTAAATCTTTCTTGAATACTTCTCTTTTTCTGCCATGCCTACAAATCACTCCCATCTGGCATTGGTTAAGGAAATGCCTAGATGAGACTTCTATTCTGATAATGTTATCAGCTTCATTACTTCATTATTCACCTATCTCCAACCTCTTTTCTTGTTCTGTCCATTTTTCATCCTATCTAACACGGGGAAGTTTGCTAGTGGCTTCAGCCGGGTCATAATTTCACTCCTAGAGTGAATAAAGACCATTTTCTTAGTTACTTATCTGCACAGTAATCTGTACAATAATGGACTTCAGTCTTGACTTGGGTTTCTGGAGGCTACTATAATAAAATAACAACACAAAAGGGGTATGGATATCAGCCACATGCATATATATAAAATCACAGAATCATAGGAAATTCAGGTTGGAAGGGAGGTCCTCAGGAGGTCATCCATACCCCTGCTCAAAGCAGGTCCATCAACAACTACCACATCCCAGCCAAGGTTTTGTCTGGCTAGGTCTTAAAAACCTCTAAGAGTTGAGATTCCACCACCTCTCTGGGTAGCCTGTTCCAGTGCTTTACTACCCTCCTAAACTTCCCTTGCTGCAAGTTGAAACCACTGCACCTTGTTCTGTCATCTGCCAGCACTGAGAGCAGTCCAGCTCCACCCTCTTTGGAACCACCCAGCAAGTAGTTGAAGGCTGCTATTATATCCCCTCTCAGTCTTCTCTTTTCTTGATTAAATAAGCCCAATTCCCTCAGACTCTCCTCGTAAGTCATCTGCCCCAGCCCCCTATTTTCATTGCCTTCCACTGGACTTTATCCACAAATTATTTCCAATTTATTTACATCTTTTCTGTAGTGGGGTTTCAAAACTGGACACAATAGTCCAGATGTGACCTCACCAATGCTAAATAGAGGAAAATACATATACAGCTGTCTACAGCAGAGGCCAGCAACTATTTCAGGCAGAGGGCCGCTTACTGACTTTTGGCAAGCCATTGAGAGCTGCATGACAGGTAGCTAGGGGCAGATAAATATTAATTTTCAAATATTTTTAGGGGCCCTGCAGGCCAGATAGAATGGCCTGGCAGGCTGTATCCAGCCTGCAGCCCGCATTTTGCCCACGCGGAGTCTACAGGGTTCAAATTACATTTTGACTCTGGAGAGGGGGGAGGGGGAGGGCAGAGGGGAGAATCTGCACAAAAAACCCCAAAAACAAAAACAGTTAATTGATTAACAATCTAAGTGAAGGAGCCACCTGATCAAGTTACCATCTTTGAATTGTACAGGGGAGCTCTTGTCTCTTATGGGTGGGCTCAGCCCCGCCCCAAACACCTCCAGTTTGCACCCTGTCTGTCTATTAATATCTATCTATTATTATCTGTATCTATCTATCTATTACACTGAAGGAACAGATTCCCACAATGCAATTTGCCCTAAAACATATTCATAATAAGGTAGTGTAAGAGTGATTATGTAGCTATGATGGTTCAGCAATTATGTGAGAGAAGAATTTCTTAGGGTGATATTTTTTATTGAACAAACTGTGTGGTAGGATCAGGTTTCCTATGCAAGAACCTTTTCTGGTTTTGCATTTTTCCTATCTGACACAAGGAGTCTGGCTAATTACTTCATCCAAGTCATAATGTCTTGCATGGGAAAGCTTGTCTAACTCTACCGGATAGTTGGTCCAATAAAAAAATATCTCCATAAGTCACTGCCTCTCACATAAGAAGGTCATAGTTAGGTCTAGGGTCTCTCAATCCGGGTTCCCTATAAGCACTGTGCAAACAGCGAGTCAAAGGGCTCCCCGAAGGCTTGGGGAAGGTAGCATAGTTCACAACCCGGTCGTAGCGTGAACGGAAAGGCCCAGCTCTGGCCTTGTGCCAGCCACGCTGGGCACCCCAGAAGTGCCGCTCTCCTAGCTGGCAGCAGCGGCTGCGCACAGATCCGTTGTGCAGGCTAGCACTTGTCCTCTCCTCTGCAGCCCTTGCGGGAAAAGCTGTTTTCGGGGAGCGCCTGGATGCTCTTTGATCTACTGTTTTGACCCCGTCATTTCTCTGCCCCCTACCCTGATGGACCGGAACAGATGCACCGGCTTAGGTCTGTGGGCACTTGCGCCTCAGCAGGCATCACTGAGGACATGCCCACGTGCAGCCAGGCTACGCGTGGCAGAGGCAGCACCCGAGATCCGCTGCCGCTGCCCCCGCCGGGCTCGGAGCACGCTCGCTGCAACAGCGTGAGCTCGGAGCCCCCACAGCCAGCGCTCGCCCGCCGGCACCGAGCCGCTCGCGTTTGCCCGGGGCACATGCACCCTGCCCGGCCAGGCGACCCGCGCCCGCCGCCGCGTTACCTCAGCCGCTCTTGTTCCCGCTTCGGCTTCTTGGCTCGCGGCTCGTCCCCTGCCATCTCCGCGCCCGCGTGCTACAACCCCGGCTCGGCGCGAGCTCTCTGCAAGCAGCAGTGGGGCAGGGTCGGCTACGCAGAGCGCCTGATCCGGGGCGGCCCGGGGGCGGGAAGCTGCCGCACACGTGTGAGAGGCCTCCCGCCGCCCCGAGGGCAGAGCTGCTCCGGGGGCCGCCTAAGGCCGAGCGCCCCGCGCCTGCACGCGGTCCGGGGAAGCAGGCGGCAGGGCTCGCGTTTGCTGCAGGCAGTCACATAGTCACCTGCGCCGGCCGAGGAGAAGGCGCGGGGTGGGGGCCTTGGAGCCATATTTGCCAGCGTTGCGGGGGGAGCGGGACCGGGTCAGTGCGGGCTCCGGCGCAGGTGAACTGGGTCGTACGGGGAGAGTTGGGGGCTGGAAAAGGAAGGGTATTTTTTTTTTTTCCTGGTAGGCGCCGAAAGCTGCTGCTTGAAATGACCTCCCTTTGTCCTGTCCGTGTTGCTCTGAGCCTGGAAGTCTCGGCCTGGATCGTCGCATTTATTACCTTATTAGTTAATGTTTTTGGAGGTTATAAAACTCTCAGGGTGGTTATGCTTTACTGCAGGGCGTTGGCTGCCTCCGGACTGAGGAGTGTGTGCTCGGGATAACCATCTGGGAAGTAGCAGAGAAAACTACCAAGGACATTTTATGTCTTCTGTTTATAAACGTCTGCCGCATTTTGCGCTTTCGTTTTGGCCGGGAAACCTTCCCTTTGTCCCTTTTGACTTAAATGTTACCAGTTGGTAGCCTAGACTTGGTTTCTTGAAGGAATTTAACATTGGAAAAAATAGAGTATCTTAGTAATGGTGTGGCTAAGAGTTAAGGAGTGTATCTGACTGGCTTTCTTGGTCATGGTGTGGAAATGGTACTTATTTATTAACTGGGTTGGTCCAGGTTTGTTTCTTAATGGAGTCTTTTATTGCTGTTGGCTTAAAGTTAAATATGAAAAGCCTCTTGTGCTGTAGGAGAAAATGGGAGGCTGCTGTGTTAATGCTACCTGTCTTTTGCAGTTTTACAGTTATGTGAACCCCTATCCATGTCAGATTTATTTGGGATGTTTAATGGTAAAGCAAGCCTCAGCATTATGGTTAAATTCAAATATGTAATGCTTAACTTTAAAAATATTAACGCAAGAGATTCTACATATTTAAAAAATAGCCTTAACTTTCTGATTATGTGTAAGTAGAAAATTTTAAGTATAGAAATTGAGTCTCTGATGTTGAATTCAGACATAAGAGAATGCCCAAGTTGTTGGGGATCATAGTGCATTTCAGTTTGAACTGAGACTTAAAGGTTTTCAGGTGTCTAGAGCCTTTTGCAATTGATAGGAGTGAGATGCTTAAAATTTTTTTTTGAGACTTTAGGCCTGAATGTCTGAAAGTTCATTTGAAAAGTATTCCTCAGTTGGTGGATCTGTTATTGTCTAAACTAGAGGTGGCCAGTTATTTTGGGTGGAGGACCTCTTATTGAGTTTTAGCAATCCATCAAGGGCCATATGACAGGCAGCTGGGGCAGATAAATATTAATTTTCTAAATTTATAGGGGTTCTGCAGGCCGGATAGAATGTTGTCCACCCCTGGTCTAAACTGTGTGAAATGGGAAAACCAGACTTCTTTGCAGAAACCTAAACTGCAATTTTGGTAATAGCAAGTTGTTTCATAGTAATTCAGGTAAGAACTTCCCTATCTCCCTCTTTTATCATCCCCCTATGGATTTCATAGGAGCAAGGTGGTCCATGGTGTCTAGATGGCAAGGAAAGGCTTTTTTTCATAGTTTGCAAAATGCTTAAGGTGTGCCAGCTGTTGTAGAGACCACTAAATGCATACCCCTTGCCTTTTAAGTCTAAGTTTCATGTAGCCTGTGATGTGGGAACATAAAGTAAACTAAATCTGTTGCCTACTATGTCCTTAGAATTCTTGGCTTTGTGTTTTGGCATGTTAATAAACCAAGGAACCATATCCCCCTTGTTAACACTCAGCTTGTTTCTATGAAGGCTTGTCTGTTGGGAACAGGGAGAAGCAACATCAAGGAGAACCCAACTTTGAGCTACCCAGCTGCAGCACAGTTCCCTACTAGCTGGAAGCTATACCCTCAGTGCAGCCAGGGAACAAGGGGCTGGGGAGAAGTGACAGCAGCAGCATGGATGCAGTTCCCAGCTGGAAGCTTTGCTTGTGCCCTAACTATGGAGTTGGGGGTTAGGAAGAGTGGTGTTAGTGCCAGCTCCCAGCTGCCTGACCCCATCACAGGCAAATCCCCCTTGCTGATGTGCCACTGAAGCCACCCAGTGCATGCTGGACTTGAGATAAGTTGTTCTGCTGTGTGGTTTTCAAAGTTCCTAGCTCCTGGCTTGAGGGTATAGTGTTCCTGTGGGCAAAGGGATTCTAGGTTCCAATCCCTATTCCCAAGGTTATTGTCTTGTTCTTATTATTTAACAATGATATTTACATGCTGGGATCAACCTGGGTTTTCCTTCCATTAGTGAAGTACTGTAACCACTAGTGTACAGTGCCAGTCTCCCTCTTGTTCTCTTTCTGGCTTCATATCTCCTGTGACGGATGCCCAATGGAGAAGAGGAGGAAGAGAAGAGAATGTTTTACCCAGCTTTATCCTTTAGTGTGGCAGAATAGTCTCCTAAGAAGGGGATTTGAATCCCTCAGGCTAAAGAGGACCTAAAATTCAGGGTTCCTGATTGCTGTGCAAATGCTCTGATATGTTGGGTTAAAAAAAAAAAATGTTGGCTGTTGGGTAAAAAGTTGCCACCACCAATATTTTTGAGCTAAGTATGAGTTAAGCATGCTCGGAGCACATATAATGTGTCTCTAGGGATGGGTTCATCTGTGCATACCCCATAATGGTCAATGTCTCACATTTGGCTATACTCAGAAGCTAAGTGCAGAACCTTGTAATTTTGCAGTCCAAAATGGAAGCATGGTTTGAACTTGGACAGCTACTGAGGTTTTGGAGCTTGTAGAGCAGGGCCAAACTTAATTACTGTTTGAAACTTGGCTAATTAAATTATACCAGAATCTTGTTTAGACACCTGCAGAACCATACTGGATCTTGCCTCTCATAGCAAGTTTGAAGCAGAGCCAGGAGTGGAACCCACATCTCCCGAATTTCCACCCAGTGCCTTAGCTACAAAACCATCTCCCTCTGTGCTTTCATGTGCAGCTTTGTTTATCTCAGCAGGCACCTGCATTGTTGCAAGTTGCTGGCATGCAGTATAGCATCTTGCACCTGCCTGTGTATATGGCTCTCTTGCCACCTTTTATAACCATAGTTGTAACTTTTCAGTAAGTTCTAGGTAATGATTAGTAACAGTGTAAAGTGGCATCAAACCTTTAATAGTAATATATCTGCTTAAGGGTTTACAGTCATTATAATTAAACACTGTCTGTAATAATGTAATAGATGTTATTTAACTTTGATAGCATGCCTTTTCTTGTGTCCTCTTATCGGCTTTGAAAGGAGTTGGAGATTGTAATGTCTTTCCATATTGTTACATGAAAGAGTTAAGCAAACAACAGTAATACAAATACAGTACAACTGATTAATACAAACTGATAAATCAAAGAGCTGTCCAGTGCACTAAGGAAATAATAGTTTATAGGGGAAATAATTTGTCTATTGGTTGTAGTTCAGAGGTATTGATTGTAGAAAACAGCTTTAAAAAAGATGCTAATAACTTGGGGTGAATGATGTTCCTTTCTTATTACTGAATCATTTATGTATGTGGACAGGAAAAATGGACTCTTCAAGTTCAGCAATGCATTTGCATGACTAAATGTCCCTTAATACAATGCATTCTGAATCTTACGAAGTCAAAAACAGAATAGCTTAAAAGCTAAAAATCAATTTAAGAGGTAGGCTGTCTCTCTCTTCTCCCCCCTGCCCGCAATGGTTTAGAGGAGATGGGGGGAGAGGGGGTCTGCATTCAGTCAAACATAATGAAATGGTGATCTCAAAGCTGTTGAAAGTACAGATCTAAAAAGAGGAGTAAAATACTGGAAAGGAAAAGCTGGCTTTCAAGCAGGTTGTGAACTGAACATTCAAATCTATCTGTTTACCATTATTACTATTTTTAGCTGTTAATTATAAAATGAATGGGAATGATAAACCTGCTTACTGGAAGTCAGATAATAGTATGCAGCCTCTTCCATTTATAAAAATGTTTTTGTTTGTTTTTAATTTAACACATTGGACATAGTCTTTAACATTTAGTGTTTTGCTCCTTGGAGCACTAACAAATGAGTCTGAACAACTGGCCAAAGCTGATATCTGTCTCTACCCAAGTGAAAATGCTGCATAAATAGTAAACTGTCTCCTTTGGACTTCAGGTGGCAATCCATATTTACAATGGATGTAGCTGGCCTATGCAGAAAGCCAATATTAATCCTATGCACTAGTGAAGTTCCATTTAATTCCTCTATTAGAACTCTTCCTACAAGTAGCCACATGTTGAACAATTATGAATGTCTGTTTTGGAGACAGAAGCCAGAGTCTTAGATAGGAGGGTGAAAATAAAGTGTTAGGTGCCAACTGCCGTTTATGGAAGTAAGGGCTGGAAGAAGCCAAATTAAACCCTCCTCATTTAAGTTTTAGCCATGTTTATTCTTTTTGTCTCCCTGTATCCCCCTTGTGCTACCCCACTTGAAAGTATGTGCAGTAAGATTTTGCTGAACCTGTCAAAGAATGGGTTGGTGACTGCCAACTTTATAGCAGCTCTTTTTAAAAGCCTGAAGCAAGTTGGTAGGTAGGGAAACCTGTCATTAATTATACAAAGATATCACTTAAAGCAGTTTCCAATCTGGAATAAGGCATTAATTGGCATTTACTAAATTAGTGTTGCAGTTTGTTAGACTTGGGATGTGTTACGTTTTCTTGTTTACCATACATAAAAAGAAAAATCTAGCTGACAGCCCTGCCTGCAGACAGTCCAGTTACAATTCAGTAGAATTTAAATAGCAGTAATTTTAAATGTGAAAGAAAGTTTCTTCTGATTAATCCAAGAAACAAAAAGCCAGACCAGCTTTTCAGACAGTTTGTTTACTGGAATATTTTGTATTTTTCTCCTTGCATGCTGTAGTAATCTACATCCCCAGTTTTTTTGCCTTGGGGTAGGAAAGGTGACCAGTTGCTTAGATTTCTTGTACACATTGTAATATCATTACTCATATTTTGCTCAAAATAGTCTTGCTATTTCCATTCCAAATATCGCTCTTTCACTCAGTGTCTGTTCTCTCTGTCCTGTCTGTCTGTGCAAAGAAGCATTCTGACAGGTGGCAGGCTGCCACCATGATGGTGGGGATACAGGGGACGGAGCAGGGGATTGAGAGATCCCCACCCTGCTCCCTGGAGGCGATGACAACAGAGCAAACAGAATGGGGGGCCTCACCCCCCCCCCCCCCGCTCCCTGCAGATGGCGATGATGGAGCGGGGGGGTGCTCCTTGCTCCTAGGAAGTGATGGTGGTGGCATGGGTGGGGGGAGTGGAGTCGGGATGCCACTGTGGGGAGAACAGGTCTGGACCCCAAGCAGCAGGAGGGATAGGGGGAGTGGGCCCAAATTGGGAGGGGGGGGCACAGAGCTCCCCACCCACTCCCCTCCCTACATTCTTGATGGGCAATTGGCTAGTATCCTTAATAAATTCCTAATGTATTATCTCTTCCAGTATCTCTTTCCTAGATATTAAGACCTTGAGAACTAGTTTAATCAAACTGACACGCACAGAATAAACCACAATGTCAAATTAAAGCATTTACTATTTCAAATACTAAATATATAATCTTTTCTTTTTTAGCCCTTAAAAAAAACCCTGAATGCCCTACAGCTGGGTGCTCAACCCCTGGCCTTCAGGGCTCCCCGTGGAGCCCTGCAGGCTGTTGCTCTCTAGGCACTAGATTGGGCATGCAGGGTAGAACGGGACCCCAGTCCTAACACACAGGGTCTGATCCAGCCCCATGCCACTCATTTGGTCCATGGGATCACAGACTTGAACCCTACTGCTTTACAATAATAAACTAGTCATTTGCCTTATGGAAAACTTTAAACCATTTACACTGAAATTGGCATTTCCTATTAACATTCTGTGAAGGCTATGGCTATGGTGTGGGAGGGGTGGTGCCATGATGCCCCCTAGTGGCTGTTTTGATCCTGCCTGGCTCTTGCCCATGCCTCCTAGGGTCTCACCCTGCTTCCTTACCTACATTGTTGTTAAAAGCAATGTGAGAAGGTTCCCCTTGGAGGCTGGTGACCCTAGGGTTCCCTCTCCTTAGGTCCCGCTTGCCTTAGCAGCTAAATTCATGGTCACTTCTAAAGCTAAACCTTGCAGGTGCTACTGCTTGATCATTCTTATGAGGCACCTTGCCTTAGTACAAGGTTTGGCCTCCTCTGGCTTCCAAACCCTTGTTGGGGTCTCAGCCTTCCCAGCTGCTGCCTCTTTTCTCTAGCTGGCCTCCTTTAACCTAGGCTCACTAAACCAGGTCTCAGCTTACGAGCTCCAATGCCTATTTGGTCCTTCTCAGGCACTGGCCATCCCTGGCTTAGATCCTGCCATGGCAGTGTTCTAAGCCCTGTGGCACCCCACTGTGGCTGCCTCATTCAGCCACACCCAGTCCACTAGTGTTGTAGCAAGCCAAATTAAACATCTGTGAATACAAAGAAAACACAGGCATACTGCTTGCAACACCTGTTGCTCCCGAACTATAATATACCTGGGCTAGACCTGCTTCCCCCTTGTGAGCAGGCTCCCTGAGGCTGCTTCCCACAGTCAGCTTCTCCATGGGAGCTGCTTCTCCTCCTGCTTTCCTAATTGCCATCTTTGGGACAGGGATTATGTGCCCTGGAAGCCCTTCTGCCTTCCCCTCAGCCTGGCAAATGGGTGTTTGATCTCTCAATCAGAGGGCTGCAAGTGCTCCTGCTACTTGCTTCTCTTGAAGTGATAGAGGCACCTGGTGTCCTGGGACATGCCCCTTCCTCCTGGACCAGCAGCTTCAATCCCCACCTCTCTCAATAGAGTTCCTCTCAGTTCTCCCCTTTGATTCCATAGGTCACCGTTCCCATCTGCCTGTAGCATGCTTTTGCACAGGTGTCTAGGGCTCTGATTAAGTCCCACTCAACCTCCCTGGCTGAGTAACAGGGCTTGGGTCTGCTGTTGCACCTTCCTATTACTGCTAGCTTTTTTTCTATCCCATTTCTTTTTTCTCCCCCTTTTCCAGTCACTTAAATGTTATACCTGCTTCCACCCACACAATGCACATTTATTTTTAATAGGGATTCTAATATTTCTATTACAAGCATTTGGTCTTCTTACAATGCTTTTTTTAAGTACAGATTTTCTACCTGTCTGTTTTCAATCTTTAAAGGTCTTCTCAAGGAAGACTTGTGGCACTCAAGATAGTTGTGGTGTAAACTAAATTTGGAGGCTTAATTCTTCTATTTTTACACATGCCAGCACCGGTCTGTTGAAGCTGGTGGGATTAAGCGGTCCATTTATGTGCTATACCTTATGGAAGCAAAGGAAATTTTAAAGAAAAATGTTTGTCACTTTTGTGCCATCCAGATCATAATATGGCTAAATACAGGGGGTGAGGTGTAGGGGGTGCATGTGCACCCCCAAGAGTGCTGGTGTACCCTCTGTTGGTCCATGCTCCCTGTTTTGCTGGGGCGGCAGGCAGGAGCACTAGTGCCCCCCCCCGGTGAGCGCTGGCCAGGGAGCAGAGCTGCCAGCAAAAGTGGAAGTGGCCATGGGAGTTGTGGAAGTGGTGCGGGTGCTTCTACAGTCACAAAAAAAAGTGAGATCTGCTGACATCCCACTGATTCGAGAGGTACCAGACACCCATGGCTGGATAAGTGTCTAACCCCTGGAAGGAAGTGGAGTAACTTGGAAGATACTCTGATGTATAGGGACCTACCTAAACTGCAGTGTAAATTGGCAGTACAGCAACACCTTTAATTTTGCACTTGTAGCTCCCTGCACCTCCCCCTGACCCCACCACTGCTGAGTGGCCAAGAGGCAAAAACTGCAGCACTAATTGCGTCTCAGCCACTTGGTGGCAGGGGGTGGGGAAGGGGAAGCGGGGCACACTACTAAGATATTGTTTCATAGTTGTTAGGGTCTGGAAAGGACCTTACAGATCATCATAATGACTTTCCTTTAACTGCCTATAAATTTTAATCCAGCATTTCAAGACTTGAGCACTGTGCAGATATGTCCCTTTTTTAAATCCAAAATGCCAATTAAAATTAAAACTGAGCTTGTGAGAGAAGCAGCATGGGGATAATTATGCTGTCTCTCTGCTGTTGTGCCTTCATAGCCTCTGTGTTGTAGAGCTCTGTGTATTGGAGCATGGTGATAGGAGAATCTCACTGAGCCTATAACCCTTGGTTTCTAACTTCCTAATAGCCCAAATCTGCAAAATGGTCACAATTCTCACTGGCACTTGTAGAATTTCAGGCAATTGGCAACTTTCCTGATAGGTTCCTATTCTTTAAAACTCACAAAAATCTCTCTGGCATTAAACATGCCATTCTGTATTCATTTTGCTTAGTGTAGTATGTGACCTATTTTGAATAGTAAATTTCCTCAGAAATTCCCTTAACATTTCTTCAGCTTATTTCATGGGATGGGATGCTTGCTACAAACACAGTTCCACCCATATTTTCCCAGAATGAGTATTAGGAATGAGTGACATCTGTCCTCTTGCCAAGTGGATTGGATTTTTCCAGCTTTTTTTTGGGGGGGGGGGAAATTCAATCCTTGCATACACCAAAAGGAAATGAGATTGATTAAACACCAAGTAGTTATTTGTTGGGTGTTGCTAAGAGATGGGGTGTATCTGAGTCTGCCAGTGATGGAGTGTTTGGGTTGGAAACATTAAATTGAGACAGCATGTAAACATATGGAAGGCCTGCCAGCTGGTAGCTGACATGCTATGCAAATTTCTGCTTGCAGTACAGGCTGTGATTTTTTTTTTTTTTTTGTTATGGAAAACATGAAGGAGGATGGAAAGGGCACTCCCCTCCCCATACTACACTACTAATTAAAAGCAACTTTAAAGCATTCTTAAGAGACCACTTACTTTGAAAAAATAAATCCAGGAAGTAATTTTCAATGGTAAGAGAATAAAGCTAAAGATGAGAGAGGCATGTGGAAAGTAGACAACTGTCTTACTGTGTTTGTAACTATGCTTAATTAGATTGGTTACACACATAGCTCTGATCTAGTACAAATGCAAAGAAAGTAGATGTTAATTAAACAAAAGCCTTTGTTAGTATTGGTCTTATTCACCTGAAGTTCCCAGAATCCAAATAGTTATAACTAAGAGAAATACCTCACAAGACTCCAGGTAGTTATGAACTGAATACATAGTATTTTTGTCCTAATTATGGGTAAATTGAGAGACTTTTAGGGGCTGATACTGATAGCTGATTTTTAAGGAGGCATGTTGGCTGATGCCAATCAGATTTACAATACAGTGCGTGCAGCTGGTAAGTCTTTGGTGGAAGAGGAGTAGGAGGGGAAGGGGCATAGGTGGGGGCAGATCAAAGCCCCTGAGGTGAGGGAGGGAGTAGAGCTGTGGGCAGATGCTGCCCAGCTGGGGCAGGGTACAGGATGGAGCCGTGGCTCATCTTGGGGGCACAAGGCAGGAGGGGGTGGTTCCCACCACTGCCCACCATAGAAGGGCATGGAGGGGGGCAGCATGTGGCCCCAGATCTGGGTAGGCGGGCTACAGCTGTGGGCTGGGGTTGTGTAGGGCTCTTTGAGTGTGGAGGGGGGGTGGGATTGGATTGGGGCCGCACTCAGGGCAGGTGGTAGTGGTGCTGGGAAGGGGACTACAGGTGGGCTGTAGCCACCCCAAATTTTGTCGTAGTCCCCCCCCTTCCAGCACCACCACTGTCTGTCCCAAAAGCAGCCCTGAGCCAACCTGCCCCTCCCCCCCTGGGAAGCATGCCCTTCTGGGGAGCATGCAGTGGCAGGAGCCACCCCCCCATGCTCCCCAGACAAACCGCTCATGGCTCTGTCCCACACCCCACCCTGGTGGGCCCCAGCCCTGCTCCCTCCGTCACTGTGGGAGGGCATTAATCTGCCCCCCCCCCTTCCTTTCCCCTTCCCCTTCCTCCACAATACTTCCTTTCCTCCTCTTACCGGCTGCATGCAACTTTCCAAGCGATGATCCTCGCTGCTTGAGTTCTACGCTACGGCTGCAATCAATTTTCTTTATTTCGGTGCTAATCTGATATTGGACCGATGAATCAGTGCACCTCTAGTTGTAATAGTAAACAACAGGTGAATTATGCATCTTTATAAATGAAAGGATTAATGCTATTCAGATACTTGTATTAAGGAGCATCAACAGAAATTGAAAATCCAGTCACTTGTACTTAAATGAGACGGAATCTTTTGGAAGCAGTAGTTAAACATCTGCAATTCAATTCTGTCATTGAACTGAAGGCAACCTACTACTGATCTTTTATAAGACTGGGTCTTGCTGGCTGCATTATTGAATGTCATCAAAAGCTAAATGGTAGAATTGTCTGTATAGGATCTAGTTTACATGAGAACAGGGTCTAGTGCTATGTGAGAAAAATATTGGAGGATCTTTAATTAAACAAGGAAATGTCATTTTTATGCCTGGATTTTTAAAAGGAAGCTACAAAAATTAAGTATACTGATTCCATTGAAATAAAGGCATCTCACACTCTGGCTCTTGGGAGAAATTTGTTTTAGTGGTTTTATGCATAACCTACCATTAGCAGGACCACTTACTCCCTTATACTTTCCAAAAGGAGAATATGTTCTTAATCTCACAGGCCTTTACACTGGATCTCAGGGAGCCAGTGACTTTCATGGGCAGGGGTTTATGGTGAACAAAGCTTGCCCTTACCCCACTCTCCAAGTATGAGTCATTCATAATAGACTTGAGTTGTCAGACTTTGCTTGGTGCAGAGCTAGGAAATATGGGGAGGGGTCAGAAATGTGGAAGCGTGTTAAAGATGCTAGAGCAGTGCAAGCAGCATTCTGCCCTTCTGCAAGTCTAGATCACTAGGGCTAACTCTGAGGGGCTGGAACAACCTTAGTTAATGTAAGAGATCAACCAAATGTCATTTGGGGGAAAAATTATGGGAAACGGTTTTCAAGACGTACTTTTTCTGTCACCCCTCTATAAACAATGAGTATCCCTTGAATGGATCTTTGGGAATGCAGAAGAGCTAAAAAAAAAAAAGCAGAACCAGAGGTTGGATACCTTCCCCTCTAGTAATGTAATTGGAGGGCAAGACAAAAGGAGCCACCTGTTCTTTTTTTCCCTCTTCCAACACATTGCCCAGTATGGTGGCTTATTAGGACAGGATTTAAAGCTGTGGTCTCCTCCAACGTTTTTATGGTAAAGATCATTTTTTGTAAGTAAAGGGCACCCCAGGATCTACTGCCCCCCCTGCCTCCCAGACAAACCCAGGTGGCATGGCTCAGCCCAGCCATGTGCATCCTGCTGCTTTTGATCATGGAGCCTCTAAGAGGCTGAGACTGACTGTCAGAGGCTCCATGATTGACCAATCAAGATTGACTCATTGGTGACCACTGATTTAGAGGCTCTTCTTCCCTATGCAACTGTCTGACCAAGGAACCCCTCCTTCATGCTACCCCTTGCTGTGGGGCAGAGACTCCACAGCCACCTTTTTCCTTACTGCTGTTTTTAAGTAAGAGAGATCAGAGCAATGCAGCAGAGCATTTGGATGGAAGGGTGTTCAGTTCAGCTCTGCCATGTTGGTTTTTTGTTGCTCCCCCCTCCCCCTTGTATTTCTTCCATCCAGCTCCTGCACCTGTGGAATCCTCACTGACCACCATACCATTCTTAGTGAAGAGGGCTGGGCAGAGAGGAGCCAACCTGTGCAGGGCAGACACATAATTAAGAGATGATGCATGGGCATTTAAAAGACTAATAGATGGGCAATGCCCCTTTTATAGTGGATTCAGTCAGTGCAAAGGATGAAAGGAGGAGGGAGCTGGACAATGAAACATGGGGATGATAAGGTTATTTTTTCCTCTTAAGGGAATTAAATGCCCCAATATATTCTTATTAAAGCAGAATTTAGGTTGTCTACTGCTTGTTGTCCTTGTAGGAAGTCTGCTTCAGCTAAACTAAAACCTCTGAATTTCCTGGTTTCCAGAGACAAGGTACTATATACTACCTGTGCAACAGAACTGTAACTCGGTCCACTAAGCTATAGATACCCCAGCATACCAACAGCATGCATGCTTGTGCTTGACTGAAAGATGGCACAGAAGACTCTGGAAACGCATTGCATGAACACTGTAAGACAAAATCTATCCACTTCTCTTTGTCTGTCTTAGGTCATGGGCATAGGAAATGGGAGCTATATCCCCCTTGCACATTCAAAAACAAAGCCACCCAGTTTTGTATAATATTATCTCACCTTTTCCCTTATGTTTATTTCCAAGACACAGCTTTCACTTGTTCCTCTTAAGGCTCTGGGAAGCACAGCCCTGTATGTCACAAGACTGTATAATCCTCCTGACAAGACCACCTGTGTGCATCACTACTGATGCAGCCTACAGAACTGAACACCAAAATAAGGTACATGTGCACCTCTTACCATGTTACAATGGTAGCAGCTTTGTCAACCTGCTCCAGTTACTGTCCATCATTCAGTATAAACATACTGAATGCAGTGAAGGCAACTGGAATATGTGCAGATGAATCCTGTGGTTCAAAGCTATGGAATGCTGCACAGCCAGTGATGTGTTTCTGGTCATCAAGGTCCCAACCTTTCCAGAACCATTCCCTTGTCAGCTCTTGAGGGCAGAGTTCAGGTTGCACTGCAAAGGTTACATGCATACATTCTTCTTTCCGTGGTTTTCATAAACGTATGTGTAGCTTGGTTTGATGTTCTGGCAGGTCATGTGGCATCACCAGGCTATGTTATTACTGAATCAATAAAGTTTTGAAGTGGTTAATTCTAGGTAAGGATAGGCATGTGCCCTCAGTGATTGCTCCTGAAAACACTACCATACTCCTTTACCAATACACAACACTCCTCCTGGGTGGTTTTCGTGTGCCTTTCATCCAGGTTTTTCATTTGGTCAGACAGTGGGGAAGGAACAAAACTAGCATCTGAATTTTTTCAAAAAGGAGCAAACAGTCCTCTGCATAGCAAGCATATGTTGGACAAAAAATGTTTTCCTCTGAGGCCTTTCTGTTCCCTTGGAACTAGAAGAGTAACTAGAAAGAAGGAATTGAGATCCCTTGTAACAGAGGTCTTGACAAGAACGAGTAGTTTATCTTTGAGTATAAGGAGCACTGAAAAGCAATTTCCTTCACCTCTATAAGAAATTTCTCAATCAAGTCAACGATACAGCAGCTCAGGGGTATCAGAAGCTACTAGTTTACTTACAGTAACTACCTATGGCTTAAATGTTGAACTGTGGATGAGTATTCAAAGCCTGTTCCTTATGGGGACTCTCTGCTTCCAGGGCTTTATATTTCTGTAGTCTAAGCATTGCTGGAGATGGAAAATAGAGAATCTTCAGTGAAGTACTTAAGACTATAGAGGTGGAAGGCATTTCTGGGTCATTAAATCCAGTTCCCTGCATTTGCAGGCAACTAACTACACAGAGGGCATGTCTACATGAGACATTGACTGCGCAGTAGCCTGATACTACTGCACAGTAGTGTTGCATGGGAAAAACCTTGCCAAGACGCTGCTGTGCTGTAATGTTACTTAAAAGGCATTGCTGATGCTACTGTGCTGTAACTCCAGTTACTGTGCATTTATTTAGTACTTCCTAATACATGTACTAAATAAATGCACAGTAACAATTGTGTGGTAGCATCTTATGTAGATGTACCAAGAGACTTTTTTTTTTTAAGGGGGGGGATTTCAAATTCTTACATGCTGCTGCTACCTGGCATGAGCCAGAAATACCAACTACTAACATTCCAAAGATCAAAAAGACAGGAAGGCTGCTAGTGCCCTGCCACTGTAGTTGCATATACTAAGAGGATGTTAGGAAGAACACCATACCTTGTGCCGCAGAGGCAAAATCTCTGCAGTCCATGTCAGTCTGACCTAAAGCTGGTGATCAGCTTGACCTTGAACAAAAAAGCAAGACCCTCTTGCCACTATGCCTCAGATTTCTAATGCTAACACACGCCAGTCAAAACTCCTAGCTTTAGCTGTAGCCAAAGTTCAGTCTGTCAGAGAAAAGTAGAACAGAAAAAATGAATAAGCTAATAAAGTACTGGAAATCATGGGGGCCAGGGGAGAATTCTTCATATCCATTCCAGGTGACCAACAGAAGCCCTGAAGCATGGGATTCCCAGGCACCTACCATACTATGAAAAAATATGTCTGTACCCCAACACGAAGATGGCAGATATTTGAATCCACATATCCCGTATACAGGTTTTCAAACAAGAATTCCCTTCCATAAATTTATTGTGTTTGATAATAAGGGATTCAGACCTTTTTGCTCTAACTGTGTGTCCTGAAAAAACAATACAAAACATTTTTAAACAGTGGAAATCTTATAAATTCAAATCTAAATGATTCAAAACCAGTTTTTAGCCCATTAGACTTGTGAACCTTCCCAGGAAGCTGAACCAGCAGCTGGTGTGAAAGTACTCATGATTTATATGTCTGTGTGAGGTTTTTTTGTTGGGTTTTTTAAAATTTAAATTTCACAAGTTTTGATCTTTGACCTTTTTGCTTTTAGTGTCCTAATCCTAAAAATGTCTTGCAGTTTGACTGCTGATATCATTTACTTGACCTATTGGTGTGAGTAGCAATTTTATGATGGATTTGCTTCTGTACCAATGTTAAGACACAATTTCTTACCCATGATAGTACAGTGCTTAGTTCTTTTCATTGCAAAACAACATTTGAGTCGAGATAAACAAAGGGATGAGGAACAAGAGTTGAATGATTTCTGTGTTGCCTGTAGAAGTCTGATGCTGGAAAGCTTGGCTGGTTAGAGAATCTTAAATCCTGGGGAATACCATAAATAGTTTCTGAAGTAATATCTTTCATAGCGCCAGTAGTAAAATAATCCAGTGATCTCTGAAATAGTATTTATTAAGGAAGTATGTGATTAGTTAATCTCTTAAAGGGAAATTGTTGCCATCTATTTATTGTCTTGCATAAGATAAATCGGTAGTTTTGATTTAGTTCCTATTTATCCCATGCACTGGTACAAGCTAGGGGCTGACAGGTTAGGCAGCAGTCCTGCAGAAAAGGGACCTGTGGGTTTATAGTGGACAATAAACTGAATATGAGCCAACAGTGTCCCCTTGCTGTCAGGAACGCTAACGGCATACTGGGCTGCATTGGTAGGAGTGTAGCCAGCAGATCAAGGGAAGTGATTAAACCCCCCTATTCAGCACTGGTGAAGCCACATCTGGAGTAGTGTGTCCAGTTTAGGGCCCCCCACTACAAAAAGGATGTGGACAAATTGGAGAAAGTCCAGTGGAGGGCATCAAAAATAGTGAGAGGGTGGGGACACATGACTTCTGAGGAGAGGCTGAGAGAACTGGGTTTATTCAGTGTAGAGAAGAGAAGACCGAAAGGGGATTTAATAGCAGCCTTCAACTACTTTTAAGTGTGGTTCCAAAGAGGGTGGAGTGGAACTGTTTTTAGTGGTGGCAGATGAGAGGACAAGGAGCAATGATCCTAAGTTGCAGCACGGGAAGTTTAAGTTAGACATTAGGAAAAACTTTCTCACTAGGAGGGTATTAAAACACTGGAACAGGTTACCCAGAGAGGTGGTGTCATCGGAGTTTAAGACCTGGATAGACAAAGCTTTGGCTGGGATGAACTAGTTGGGGATGGTCCTGCTTTGTGCAGGGGTTTGGACTAGATGACCTTCTGAGGTCCCATCCAACCCTCATTTTCTGTGATTCTAAGTAGGTGTCCATATCGCAACCAGAGCTTCCTCCTTAGCAGTATCACCAGAGAAACATGACTGTGATGGTTGACTTGTCTTTTTTACTAGAAGTTGAGGCCATAAAGGTGATGCCCAGAAGCAGAACTTGGTTTATAGCTGCTTGCACTGTACTTGACCCACAGAACGAGCTTTTTGTTTCCAGAGTTCTTAAACCAGCTGTTCTGGCAGCACTAAAATAATCTATGAAAAGGGGATGCTGGAGCTGGGCTTGAAATAGCAAAGCTCTGTTGGAGAAATAAAAGTTTGTAAGTTCTGTAAAAGTTGCCATGAAATATAACTTGACCTAGAACAGCTGAGTAATAAGCACCAATTGTGTTGCCTTGCAGGAGCATAATCGGGATTTATCACATATGGAGTGATTGCAATAACGCAACCAACCCAGAAACATGCACCAGGATAGCATGCTATCTATGATCAGAATGTAAAGAAATAGATTTTAGCTAGCAGGCTTGCAATTTAATGTAAATGCTGTGTTTATATATTTTTAAAGAATGTGTCAGGGAGGGTTGCCAGTTAGTAAAACCTGGGTAAGTGTTGATTGTAGTACAACTTTTAGATCTTAAAAAAAAAAAAATACTCTGCTACAGATGTCTGATGTACTGAGAGCCTGATGCAAAGCCCATTGCAGATCTGGACCTATTCTTATCAGTGGAGTGTCTTCACTGGGTGCAGTGAGCTTTAGATCAGGCCATTATGGAAATAGTCCTTCAGTGGCAACTGAGGCCACTGCTGCTTGTACCAAACCTTTCCTATGCAACTTGCTCTGCATTTGTTGTTAATTAGGGTTTGTCTTTGTTAACAGATATGCTATTGTATCCATATTAAAATGTACAGAGAACTTTTCTAAGCTCTCATAGCTGATCACTTTCAAATGTTTGAGCTGCATTGACATGAAACAATACTGACATTCAGTGGTTAATTAGAATTACCACAGTTGTGTGACCATCTCAAAAGAGATTTTGGAGGGTTTTAATGTTCAGTGCCTGCTAAATTCAGGACTTGTTTAGTTAAACTGGATTAAAGCAATTATGGCAAGGCTGCCGTGTCATTAAAAACATTCCCTTGCTTTATAAAAATTATCCATCTTTTTTTACTATTGCTGTTCCAGAAACACAATAAATACAATTAGCCTTGGATTTGCTTAATATATGTCAAGAAGAGAACTAATTTATAGCTTTATTTCCATCCCTATCTGTAGCTAATTGGCATCAGGGAGTGTGTCTACATGATATGCTTTACTTAAGATTAGCACAAATTATTGCACAGTAAGCATTGCTGTCTACACATGCAGATACTGCGCAGTAATTTGTGTTCATCACAAGTAAATTTGCTACCTGTAAATAGAAGTATTGTTACTGTGCAGTATGGCATGTGTAGTCAGCCAATCAGGAACAAACTTGCTCCTGGGCAGCAGGGAGCGGGAGATTGCTCCCTGCCCCTAGGAGCTGCTTCCTGCTGGGGCAGGCTCTACCACTGGTGCCCAGGTGGGGACACTGTCCTCCTGCCCCTGCTCCTTGATCACAGTAGGGGCTGGGAGATTTTCCTAGCCCCTACTCTGACTTCAGTCGTGGAGCTGGGTCTGGGAACAGGCTGGATACAGTCTTCCAGCCCTCATTCCTACAATTGTAGAGCAGAGGCTAGGAACAAGCTCCCAGCCTATTTGTGGAGTGGGGGCTGGGAGCTCCCTGAATGGGGAGAGTTCACTCCCCAGCCTGGAGCTGGCTGGGTCCTGCCCCTGACTGGGACAGTTCCTGGCCAGCCCCAGGCTGCGCAGGGTAGTCTACACATGCAGCCTGAAGGTGGTTGGGGACTGTCTTGTCTTGGGCAATCCCCAGCCAGCACCAGGCTGCACATGCAAACTTCCCCTCAGAGCCTGGGGCTGGCTGAGAACTGTCCAGTCAACTGCCCAGCCCCATGCTCCTATTGGGCAACTGAAGTGCAGGGCTTGGAAAGAGCTGGGTGGGGGAGAGGTTGTATGTCCCAGTCCCCTGCCCCAGTCCACCAGTTGGGGCAGCTAGTCGTGAGACCCTGGCTGAGTGGAGAATCTGGGTGCTAACTGCCCTACCGGCAGATCAGGGCAAGGGGCTGGAACCAGCCCCTCCACTGCAGCTTTTTCCAAACCTCCTGCCCCCAGTCAGGGAGCTGGGGACGAGAGCTCCCCACCTGGGCTCCAGTGGCAGAGCCTGCCCTGGCAGCAGGTATCTCCCAGGGGCAGGGAGCAATCCACCCACCCCCACCAGGTGACAGCTGTCTCCTGGCCCTATGCTCCCTGCCAGCCCCTCTGCTAGCACCCAGGGGGAGCATAGAGCTCCCCCTGGCTGCTCCAGGAGGCTGGTGCAGGGCCAGGAGCAGCAAATCCACTTCTGCTTCCCCACATGAATAGATGCCTGCCTGGGGTGGTTTATGCTAGAGCAAACCCATCCCACAGCATTTGCGTGTGTAGATGCACCCAAGGATTCCTAAAAGTCCTCCTTTTAAGTGACATCTTGGCTCAGAATGTCTGTTTACCTTTGTAATGGCCAAAGACGTGTCCTTTTTATGCATCTTCCCTAGGAAAAGAGGTGCTTTTAGTATAAGTTAGCTAACTTTGGTTAAAGACCTTTTAGAGACGAGGCAGTTAATCCGTTTCACAGAATTAAGAGGGTGCGTTAGACTAAGCAGCTTCATGGCTGTCAAAAGTGCATTTTTCCATTAAGATAATGAATACACAGATTCAACATAATAAACAGATGCTTGGATTGTAATATTGACGGAGAGAGTCTTATCTGGAGTTAAGCAATTTTTCCAGCAGTATGATACAAGGCTTAAGGCATGTAGTATGAAATGGTTGGTGTTTACTGGTTAGCTCTTCTTGTGGGTATACCACTAAATATGGCAGTTTTGGGGCTGAGTAAATGTTTGTCATTGTTAGGTTTGTTGTGGAATACAACCTATTGTCATTTGAAGTCCATCTTAGCCAACCTATCCAGATTAAAGAAAAATATTATTCATACAGCTTTCTTTGGCTATATGAGTTTAGTTGCTGTTCTTCCCTCCAACTAGTACTCTAGAAATTAAAACTCATTAACTATGCTGTTTCTTCACATCTGTCTAAATAACTTTCTGAACCTAGATATTGAGCACCAATGCTAATATTTTAATCCCCTCAGGGTAATGCATTGAGCTTCCTTGCTATTTTTAATTTATGGAAGTGCTACCACAACTTCTGATAGAGGTAGCCTCTTTGGCAGTTGGGGTTTTTTTGTTTTGTTTTTTAGCTAGATTGGTTAGCTAGTTCAGTTTACTGCCTGATTCATTCAAAGCTGACAAACAGAATGGCAATTAAGACAACAAAGACATCTTATTTTCCATATCTACTATGTAAATGAAAATCATATGAGGCTGAGATTAAATGTTTTTGTAATTATTATTACTGGTTATGATTTTCAAGACTCTAGTTTTACTACAAATAATATATATTGGCTACATTTAATAAGTCTTTTAGTTTTTTTTAAGTAAAGCATATTTAGACAAATGTACTTCTTTCTTAGGTATCCTGGGCACTTAAAGTGGGGAGGTTTTTTTGCATTTATTTAATTGTGTAACTGGTAACTAAAACTTTTTTAAATGCTGTATTTCAATTTCATTCCTATTTTCATTTTCAATACAGCTTCAAGCACATTACCTGTAGAAGAGTAAACATTTTGTCAATAACAATGTCATCTACCAACTTAGAATGAAACTAATGTAAAAATTAAGAATCTCAATAAATGTTAAGCTGCATAGTTGCTTAAACAAACATGTGTCCATTTGTTTGTCTGCCTGGTTACTGAAAAATAGTCCCAGGTTTGGTAGAAGGGCTACATTTTAGTTGCAAATAATATATTTTGCAATGGTTACCAAGCCAAAAGAAGCTGCCTTTCTTTAAGAAAAAACCTGAAGTAGAAATGCAGAACAGGAATTAAAATTATTATTTAAATAAAATTTCCTGCTTCATAAAAATAATGAGTTACACTATTTTAAATCAAACCATTTTGATTTATTGTTAGCATGGGTATGTTTTGTAAAATGTCCTTTACTTATTAAATATTACAGTAAAATGTATATTTGATGTGGTGACTTAAAAAAAAATCAGTGTAGCATGGTACAGAATTGCCAGCACTGTGAGGGAAAGCTGTGAGAATTGATATCAATCTTAGTCACTTCTGTTTGTTTTAACTTGTGTGAATGTGTCTCCAACAGAAAATGATCCACAGTCTGTTTCTTATAAACTGTTCTGGTGATATATTCTTGGAGAAGCACTGGAAGAGCGTTGTGAGCCAATCTGTGTGTGATTATTTCTTTGAAGCTCAGGAAAAAGCTGTCGATGTTGAGAATGTGCCCCCTGTCATCTCAACGCCACACCACTACCTCATCAGCATCTACCGGGATAAAATCTTCTTTGTGTCTGTCATACAGACAGAAGTGCCACCACTCTTTGTAATTGAATTCCTGCACCGCGTCGCAGATACTTTTCAGGTCTGTCACTGGTATAATCTTGGAATTGTCAGTTTGCCTCAAGTGTCTCTTGCAAAAGTTTAAGAATTTTGAAGTAGCTAAACCCTTCCAGTTAATGATTTCCCCCTTGAAAACTGAGGATTGAAACCAAAAGCCAAGTATTGGTTTATAAAGCGCACATTTACGTAAGATTTTGCTTTTTCATTTGGCTTCTGGCTATACATACATTTAAGTGCACACAAGGAGAATGTTGTTTACAAAAGTGGCCTTTCTTTAGATATGCTTTTATAATGTTCCTTTCATACTATTTGGATGGAACTAAGTATCAATTATAATTCTATTTTTGGTAACAATTTCATTGAAATGGACACTTACCCTGCTGCACTATAAACCTACTTGTTGGAGTAGAAATCACTGAAGAATCTCTGTTGCTGAACTTGGAGTGAGTGTTCCCAGGAGAGTTGAAAACTAGACTGCACACAGAGATATTTTCCAGACTTGTGCTATACTTCATAGGAGTTATCTAATTAAAGATATGCATTAACATTAGTAATAGCATTTCTATACAGATTTATCTCTTAAGTAAACTCAAATTGTCAAGCATTTTAACATGACTAAAAATTCTTTCCCTTTGTTCAGGATTATTTTGGTGAGTGTTCCGAGACCGCGATTAAGGACAATGTGGTTATTGTATACGAGCTTCTAGAAGAAATGTTAGACAATGGCTTTCCACTGGCAACAGAATCAAACATCTTGAAAGAGTTGATTAAGCCTCCCACAATTTTGCGCTCTGTTGTCAACTCTATCACAGGTATGATTTTAAAATAGCCAACTGACTTTGAAGGTAGCTTTTTCTCTCTCCTGTTTCACTTTAATACAGCAGAGTTACTTCATATTTCAGATTTAATGACCTTCATTCTGTCCTGATTATAGACAGCTAAGGGTATCCTTTCAAAAGTATTGAGGTGACTCGGGAGTCTAAGGATTTGTCTCTACTGCAGAGTTAAACTCAGTCTAACAACTCAAGCTACTGAGACTGCCATTGTTTTAAAGGTGGCTGCAGCACTAAGGCAGCAAAGCTGGTGTGATTGTAGTTTTGGTGGTGGGGGAGATGATCTTTTTTATACTTCTTGCTGGCATATAATTAAGGGTTTTATGTAGCTTGAGCAAGAGCTTTCATGTTCCAAAAAACACAAGCACCACTGTTTTGTATTGCAATATAGATGAGCTGAATACTCAATATATCAGTGATTCCAGTATTGTCACTGCATGAGTTTCAACTCGCATCAAGTGGACCAGCTTGCTTAAGTTTAAAGCATATCCTTTACCTGTGCATGGCTCTCAGGTGCGGACCAGCACTTGCACTTGCTTTGAACTAAAATGAAAGTGAAGACAAGTCCCATGTCATTAAGTGAACATATTCACAAAAAGGTGTAAATAAAATGTAGATGTCTAAGGGTTTGTCATACTATGGATCCTAAGGGGCTGTAAATGGACTGTGTTGCTCTGTCAGTACAGCCCCTTAGTAGAAATGCACCATATGCCAACAAAAGTTGTTTTGTGTTTTCTACTGGCCTTGGCGTACTGTTTCCAGGAACAAAATGACCCAAGCTGACAAAAGCCACCTGCTGTCAGTACAGCTATGTTGCAGCCTAGCTCTGGTTAGAGGTTGTCTGAAGATGCCCCCATTTTCTGCTTTTCTGCTAGCTTGCTTGGGCAAATCCCTGCTTATCATGCTGGCTGTTCAGAATGTCATTCTGAAGCACAGGCTCTCCATGCAGGGTGTTGAGCATAGGTGTCTGACTCAGGACAGTGGAATCCACACAAGGACCAGGAACCTGAAAGTTTTCTGCTGTCATGTGATGTTGAGCATCCAGAGATGTGGGTTTCCTAGAAAATTTTCCAATGCCCTAAATAGAGCATGATCTGATTTACATGTTTATTCAACTTATATTTAGTAAACAAAACTAAAAAAGTACCACCATGTTAATTTTATATCCCAAAAGCCACAAGAATTTGAACTGAAGTAGTTGATTAGGAAAAAATTAAATACAGCATGCTTAATGTAGTTTAAATGTTATATTCAAACAAATTCAAAGCTTTATGTGGAAGGAAATTATTTTTATTGGAATACTTGTAAAGATGTAAAGACAATACACAATAGCATGTGCTTCCCTTACATTGTTTAAATTTTAAGGAAAAAAAATGAAGGCACCGAAAACTATGGACACACAGTTTTAGCATACCCAAAGAACTGTGCATGATGTGCTGTGGTTGTCCACTCATCTACTGCAACAGGGTTTAACTTTCTTCTACTGAGGTCATTGCGGCACCTCCAGTTCCACTGTCAACATCTGTAGAATCACTTGCACTACTTATTAGTTCCATTGCAGAATCAGATTGAGGCAAATCTGGTTCAGAACTACTTGAACCACATTCTCTTTCACTAAGGGATGGTTTTACCAATGAGTCTATGGGTAAGAGCAACTTATCACGCTGTATCTTCTTCACTAACTGTGCTTCTGACTGATTCTCAAGAAGCAAGAGATTTTGAGAAATAGAAACAAGCTTAGTGGTGCGTTCATTTGTTAGTCTATTCCTCTTTTTGTCTTGAATGAGCCCAAAGCCTTCCAGTTTTGTCCGCAAGAATCCACTGTTGGTGGAGTGCTTAGGATGCTTAGAGCAATGCTGGACAACAGCCGGGTGTTACAGTATCCCTTCCACCATGTGAGAGGAAACGCATTCTCTTGCTGCCAGCCAAATAATGTCTTTGCTCCAAAGTTTTTCTTTTGCACGATACTCAGCAGTGTCTGTCATCACGGCTATTTTGTGGATGTTGGAGACATTCTTAGCTATTTCCATACTTGTATCAAGAGCAATAGATAATTCATCTTTTGATAAATGTTGTCCTCTGGGTTGAGGATCCCAAAGGTTTGCTGCTAGACCTGGCAGCTCAACATTTTCAATTACCACTTTTTGCAAATCTGTTGTTGCACTTGCACTGCCAAGTTCCTGCAACAAAAGGGAAAAGATTTTTATTTTAGCCTAGTCTAGTCTGGCCTCATCCATCAGAAGAAGTGTCAGGGAGCTTGCTTCCCCACTCTCTGCCAGAGAGAACACTCTGCTTGCTCAACTTGCTGCTTTGCTGCCCTAGGACTACACAGCCAAAGCAAAGTATAGTCTGGCCTCTGCCATCAGCCAGAGGACTAAGCTTGCTCTGCTGTGTTGAAATGGTTAATTATTTATCTATTATGTATTTTTTTCAAAATTATTGTTCAGCCTAAGCCACTTCGGGTTTTTAGTGTAAGTGGAAAAGCAGGATACAAATATTTTAAATGAAAAAATAAAGAATCTTCCAGAGTTGCATTAACAACTTTTAAAATTATAATGTTTTAAAACAATATAGATACTAGTGTCTACTATGTGTTGTTTTACATATTAACTTTATTTACATGGGATTCCTGAAGCAGACTTTTCTCAGATGATGTTGTTCCACCACTTTGTTGCATTAGCTTTCTGTATATGGCTTGTACACTTTCAGGACAGCTTCTACATGTTATTAAATGTTTCTTCATTCTTGTTGCATTCTTAGCATACTCCTGCCTGCAATATTTATATCTACCAACTTTCTTCCTTCCTTCAGTGGCTTGAACTTCACTATAATGATGCCACACTAGTTTTTTTTTGGTCTGATTAGGCATTCTTATGACTATTTCAAACCAAAAGCATTAAAAAAACTAAACTTATGCAAACACTTCCAACTTCCCCAACTCAAGAAACGAAATGAGACACTGCTCTGTGTTTGAACTGAAAGCAACACACGAAAATGAATCACGGTTTTAGTTTTGGTTTTGCTTTCACTTGCAGTCTGAGATGAAATAAGAATTTCAGCTTTGGCTTGATTTGACTTGCATAGCCAATTAGGTGAATTCATAACTTGATTTTTTGGTTTGGATTATTATGCGAGTATAGTTACTAGGGGGGTGCAAAGCAGGCCCTATTGGATTCTGATTCAGCATGAATTGGAGACAGTGATTCAATTAGTTGATTCATATCACTGTCCCTGATTCGATTCGGCCAAACTTGAATCTGAAGATTTGACACTGATTCAGAGAATCAGCGATTCAGATATAGATACAGCTTTAACATTTTTCTACATACCTCGAGGTACCAGCATGGCTCACGAATGTTGCGATGCTGGGGCAGACCGAGCGTCCCACAGGAGTGCGGGCCGCCTCCATGTGCTCAGCAGCGAACCCGGAAGTGGACTGGAACATACTTCCAGTCCCCTTCTGGGTCTGCTGGGCAGTGTGTGGAGGGGGCCCCTCCTGTCTTGGCCATTAGCTGTGGGGGACCCCAGGTGCCTCCCCAGACCCAGGAGGCACCAGTCACTGAGCCAGTGGGGCACGGGGGGGCCTCCCCAGTGCACTCCCCGGTGGACCAGAAGTGCTTCTGGTTCACTCCCAGGTCTGCTGTTGAGCATGCTGGAGACCCCCCACACTCCTGTGGGATGCTCCATGTGCCCCAGCATCACAGCATTCATGAGCTACCTGCTACCTAGAGGTATGTAGAAAAAGCAATTAAAGCTGTGTCTATGTCCAGATCACCCAATCTCTCCAAATCAATTCAGAGGGTTTGGATTTGATTTGGAGAGATTAAAGTGTTCTCTGATTCAATTTGGATTCAAAGATTCGGCCACCTCATCAGGTCAAATCTCCACTGAATTGAATCGGGGACCAAAGCTTCACACAGCCCTAGTATTTACCTTCCTGTTTACAAATCAATAAAACATATATGTACTCTCTCACTTCTTAGGGATAATCACCTGAAAAAACATTAATTACAACTTTGCCATGCTTGCCTAATATTGTACAGGCAGTCCTCGACTTGCAGCGTTTCGCACTTACAACATTTGTAAATTGACACCCTGTTTCAACTTTGATATCAGTTTTGACTTTACAATACTTGATCCAATGTGACACCACACCAGCCAACCAGTTTTGTTGCATCACTCATCTCCCTGGAGAACATATGTCCAAACTTCCTTGGACACTTTCTTTAAGAAAGCAGACAAAACTCCAGAAAAATCTGCAGCCAATAACTCTTCAAATAGTCCAACCAAAAGCCTTTCAAAAAGTCCAGCAAAGTCACCTCAAAGAAGTCTTTCCAAATCAATATGATTTCTATTTACAATATAAATACATTAATGCAGCTATATTACTCATCTATAATTGATCAAGTACAAAATTCTGGTCTATTTTTTGTGAAGCAATCCCCCATGTATAACATTGTTTCTCTGAGTGACATGAAATAACGGTCACAAGGTGGCAGAGGGCAGATTTAAGCTAGATATCAGGAGGTGCTACTTCACTGTCAGGGCAGCTAGGATATGAAACCAACTTCCAAGAAAAGTAGTGCTGGCTTCTACCCTGGGGGTCTTTACATGGAGGCTGGATGAACACCTCACCAGGATCGTTTGACCCCAGTGCTCTTTCCTGCCTATGCAGAGGGTCGGACTTGATCTGCTCAGGTCCCTTCCAACCCTACCAACTATGAAACTATTATGGGAAAATTGGTTCCGAGTTACAACATTTTGGCTTAAGACGCAGTTTTTAGGAACCAATTGCACCATAAGTCCAAGGACTGCCTGTATTGGCATTCATTGTTACTAATGAATTTTATGAAACAGTGAAGTTTTAGAAATGGAAAATTTCCCAACGAAAAATAAAGCACTGGAAAATTTTCTACCCCACATCTCTGTGAGTATCACAACATGGAAATCTGTTCTTTGGATCTAGCCCCTAATTGTACCCTCCCCTAAATTCTGCTAACTTGAATTATGCCTTTAGAGGTATAAAGAATGCATGCTAAGGCACTAACAGTAAGGACATGTTGTAGCTTACTCAGGGCCACTTAAGGAAATCCTAGTGTATGATGCCTAATTTAGTTATTGAATGCAGTCTTATGTTGGTACATCTAATTATGAGATCTGGAACCATTCTCTTCTAATGTATTCTTTGGGGTGGGGGTGTTTTGTTTTGTTTTTTTATTTATTTTTTTTTCAAGGCAGCAGTAATGTGGGAGACACACTTCCTACTGGACAGCTCTCCAACATTCCTTGGCGCAGAGCCGGGGTAAAGTACACAAACAATGAAGCCTATTTCGATGTCATTGAAGAAATAGATGCAATTATAGATAAATCAGGTAAGATGCCATGTCAACTTAAATTTCCTTTTCAGAGGCTGTTTCAACATTCCATTCAGCTCATGGGATTTAGAGAGGGTTTAAATCGACTAATACGTTGCTTTTCCATCTACCAATTAAGTACACTGCTCTTTTAAAACAACATGCACAAATATATTTTTTTATCTTGTAATAACAATATTGCCTAGGCCACTTATCCAATAAACTATTAATGCAAAAGTAATGGCCTCCACTTAGATAGTTATTGTATATGTGCTAGTACATTAATGTTTCCTAATGGAAACTTGTTTCTTTACAGCCAGAGCTTCAAGTGTGGTGGCATGCATTATCTTTTCTCTCTCTCTTCCATTTTCTTTCATTACTTTTGTGGCTCCTCACTCTGTGAATGGGGCATGAGGTGTTGCTCACTTGTTCCACTTACCTGTTTTCTTGTAATACTGATAGGATGCTCTTTTCAAAATAGCCATCCAGTGTTTTTAACTTTGTATACAAACTACAGCCAACTTCTCTGAGGGGTGGACAAATGTTTGTTTCCTGTCTCTTAAGAAAACTGAGGAAAAAATATAAAGTCTGTAGATGTTACTCACTTAACTGGTATTTGCTTAAAAACAAAATAAATAAAATGACATAAGCAAACTACTCTGTAAGATCTGCCTACATAGGAAATCTCTCAACTGCTCAAAACATAAGTATCTGCCACTTCAAGTAGCATCACACAAGATGTGTTCCAGTAGTGCACCATAAAACAGTCTTTTGAGATTGAAGGATTGGTGTAATGACAACTAGCATTCTCCTCCCCAATCCCAAACAGTTCAATGCAAACTTCAATCGTGATTTCATTTTCCTTGCTGTTCTTGCAGACTGTTAATGGACAGCATCAGTTCTCTCTCCAGTGTGAAATTCTAAGGCAGCTCCAGAAACCCATGTGTATGTTGGGTGCTGAAATTCTCTAGGAGAGTAAAGAGTGACGATAACTAGCCAGATTATTTTGAGGTTTAACACACATCTAAATAGCTCCATACCACCCAATAAGTAATATGTGTGCTTAGTCAGACATATGTTTTATTACAAGGTTCCTGTTTATTTCTGTTCCATTCTACCTCTTCCAACAATGTATGAGGCCGTGGGGATGGTTTGAATCTTACACAGTTAGTTGTAAGCTTGTAAAATATTCCAGTTTGTAAGGTGTTCCTGTTTTTCCCTTGAGGGGTTGTGATGAAGGAATCTTGTTTCTACTTTCTAGTGAATGTCACAGGCTTCTCTGCTCTAGAATGACATGTTACTGTATTTACATAGATATCATTAGATCCTGTTCTTTGGAAACAGACCCTTCACCAAATTAGCTTTATTATTTTGTTTTTCTTGTGGCACTTTCCACTGTCTCTTCTGTAGCTTAAAACCTCAGGAGCTCACCAAGGCTTGATATGCCTCTGTCCACTTGTGCCACAGATGAGTGCTGTCTTGGTGAGCAAGGAATTCCATGGTCTCTGTCCATCTGAGGCATGAGTTCTAATTTGCGTTTTTAATGCAGGCATGTCTTAACTTCATTCAGCCCAGTGGAACAGATCCAGACCATAGGATCATGTCACTGTTGGGGACCAGACTGCCTGACTTGATACGACCATGTTGGGTAGAAATCCCATGTTCCAACCTGAACAGTACTCAACCAGCTTACAAGCTGTTGTATGTTGTAGCTTACATGCCCCAGTAAGCCTTGTGTGCCACATGTGAAGAGAACCATTTTGTTAGGCTGGGTGTTACAGATGATAGGATCTGCACCGTACTAGAAACTGCATCTGTTCTCCCTTGCTGAAACTCATTATTTGCTCAGCTATCCACAATATGCTAAGTCATGTCTTTCATCCTCTTTTCAGGTTCCACGGTCTTTGCAGAAATTCAAGGTGTCATTGATTCCTGCATTAAGCTGTCAGGAATGCCAGATCTTTCTCTCTCTTTCATGGTAATGCTAACAATATAATCAGCAATCTACTTGTAAATAACTGTTGTAGTTTTATCCTCAATTAGAATTCTGCAGAAATTATTGAAATAGTGCTGTCAGCAATCCATGATTACAATGAGAGAACTCTAGCTGTTTTGTCATCATGCAGCATATTCTTTCATAATTGGCAACCATGCTAAAAAATAAAATAAGTCATCAGGTGGTTTTTATTATACTCTGACCTCCTTACTCACAGACTTCTATAGACTTTTGCCTCTTAGCCATCACAATGCACCATAATTTTACCAGTGTTCGACTCTAGTTCAGTAGTCTAAGAAGTGTATTCATCAAAACTAGCCCTTCCTCAGCAGGCATCCATGTTGGCAACCTTAGTTTGGATGGAAAAATTGTTCTTGCTTGCACTCAGTCCCTATAGGTCATAGCTGAGGCACTGCAATAGGACAGTGAGGGGAAACTGGCATTCCCACCATCAGGCCCCTGTTCTGTGGCTATTTTAGGGTTGTTCTAAGCTGAATCCTCTCTAAAGTACTAGAAGTGCACCCACTGATACATCAGTCCATATCTTAGCAATTAAAGGAATTAAAAGGAAAATTGACGTCAACCAAAGAAAGTCTATTGCTGATGTGGTCAATAAATGCCATCTGCATGCAGACACAGCATACATGTTGCCAGGAGTGCAACCAGGCACCTTGGACAACAGTGTCTGTGGGGAGGAAGGGGAATGCGGGGTGCAGATGGAGGCCCCCGCAGTGAGGGAGGGAGTGGGGCTGGGGCAGAGGCAGGTACTACCTAGCCAGGGTGGGGAATGGGATGGAGCTAGCGGCTCATCTGGGGAGGCAGGAGGGGGAGGTAGCTCATGCTGCTGTACGCGCTCTTGGGGGAGGCATGGGGGGCATATGCCCCCAGTCTGTGCAGTGTGGGGGCAGGCTGCCTGCTGCATGCTGAGGGCCAACACCAGGCTCCCCTCCCAGCACAGCTGCTGGGAAGAGGCTACAGGATAGTGGGGGAGGGTTATGGCAAACTTTGGGGTGGTTCTAGCCGCCCCCCCCCCCCCGTAGCCTTCCCTCCCAGCACCCCCACTGCCCACCCCAAGCACAGGTGCCAAGAAGAGATACTGGCCCTGAGCACAGAGCGGGCAGCCCTCCCTCACCTCATGCACAGATTGGGGGACATGTGCCCCCCATGCCTCCCCCAGGGGTGCATGCAGCAGCAGGAACCACCCTCTCTCCCCTTCCCCATCAAACAAGCAGGTAGCTCCATCCTGTGTCTGACCCTGGCTGGGCAGCACCTGCCCCAGTCCCACTCCCCTCACCACGGGGGTCTCAATCTGCCCCCCCAGACTTATCAGCTGGACACTACTCTCCAAGCTGCCGGACTGCATATCAGCAATCGGATCAGTATTGGCCAATATGGCTGGTCAATAATCAAACATCTTTATCAGTGCACCCCTATAAAGTACCAAAGGAAGGAAAAGGGAATGAAGAGAAAAATGCATCAACATTGATGCCAGACGTTCAACTAACGTGAGAAGCTTGCTTACTTGGTTTCTTTCTGCAGAACCCAAGGTTGCTGGATGATGTCAGCTTCCATCCCTGCATTCGTTTCAAACGCTGGGAGTCTGAAAGAGTCCTCTCATTTATTCCTCCAGATGGAAACTTCAGATTGATCTCCTACCGTGTTAGCTCACAGAAGTAAGTCGGTATTTGCTTTGCTAGCTTTCTGTTGGAACAACTGTTGATTTGCACATGAATAACTTCAAAAGCCTTGCAGAGAGTTTTGATTATCTCTGACTTGTTCTGACAATGCAAGAACTCCCATTATTTCAAGATGTGAGTTCTTTAATCTGATGCTGTCTGCTCTCTAACACAGTACTTCCTAAACAACATTAGGGATGGCTAATGGTTGTGAGCTAGCCAGAAGTGGGGTTCCAAATAGGATTGGGAACTGCTGTTCTAACAATAAACCAGCTTTACAACAGAGATGCTGATAGCATCTGGCAGTGGCTGTTGAGCGGGCCAGCCCATTGGTAATAACAAGTCTGTTCTTGATGGCTAATATTTCAAATACCACAGAATGCTCTGCAGTTAAGATACTGTATCAGTACAGAACACTTATCTTCATTGGTTTTTGCTTTGTGGGGTGTTTTTTTTTTTTAAATTTAAACTAAATTGCAAACCTGTTTAAGCCAAATTTCTTTTTACTGTATGCTAACAGTGGAATTATTCTTGGCTGGTTGTCTTTCGGCATTTTTTTTCTGTTGATTGTTGTAGCAAATATATTTGCATTTGAACAAATTATTATACTAGGACAGTGGTGCTCAACCTCTTTTTACAAGTGGGCCAAACATTAAAAGCGGAAATGGGCCAAGGGCCACGTAGAAAGGCATTATAGTTCTATAATTCATCATATCATAACATTAAGATTTTAAGAATATTAGCAGGGAAACATTACTTTTGCTGAACACTGAATTTTTGTTTAAAAAATTAAACTGTGGAATCGTTACAAAAAATAACAGCCATAATATTACACAGGATAATAAAAACATTATTTCAGATCACAGCTGGAAATTGCCTAGGTGGCAGCATTGTACCTTTACCTCAGCTCCCTACACTTCTCAGTGGCCTACCAGGGCCTGAATGGTCTCATAACACATGGCTCTCCTGTGTAGGAGGGGACCATGCTGTGCCCCAGAGCATTGGGGCTTTTTTTGAAATAACTCCTCCCCTCCCCCCCCCCGCCCACACATCCCCCAAGTACTGCAACTACCCTGTGCCGGATCAGGACCCCAGGGGGATTGTGTGTTCTTGAAGTCATCGGTGGCAGGTTTCCACTGCTTTTTCCCCTTTCTGCAGCCAAAGTTTGATGGGGCTGCAAAGTCCAGGAGCTGAGCATCCCTGCCATTTTCCTTTCCCACCAAGCCCTCCCTCATGGACTTGAGTGGCAGGGAAGAAGCAGCAAGCAGCAGTGGTGGTGCTCAGCTTGAAAGCTGTGGCTTTTGCCAGAGCCCACGCTGACATGCCAGTTTTCTCAGAGCTTTCATGCAGTGCCAGAGCCCATGATCTGAACACTACAGCTGCTTTTTTCCCTGCTACTGAATTCCTTGTGGAAGGAGGGAGAGGTGATGCAGCTGCACTCGGCTCCTGGGCTCCAGAGCTGGATGAAAGCTCTGAGCACACAGGCATGTCAGCAGCATTGCCTCTCATACCCTCCTTTCCCCTGTTGCTGAACTGAGCAGGTTCTGAGAAAGGAGTGCAGGAGTATCAGTACCAATGATGACATACCAGTGATGAGCTGTTCATACTGGCTTCATGGGCTGCATCTGGCCCACAGGCCAGAGGTTGAGCACTGCTGCACTAGGATAATGCCTTGATATCAGTACTCAATGTCTTTGGAATTCTGTCTTTACCTTCTTTGGATCTTTTTACCAAAGTCTTACTTCCTACTTTTAAGAACTGTTTTTAGCTTATCCTTGCTAGAAGACAATAGATGTAAGCACCATTTAAGAATACCTATACATGTGACTCTTCGCCATTTAAAGTGTGCTAAAAAAGCTGTCACTTAAAACACATGGGCAACTTTAGAACATTTTTTTTTTTTTTTAAATAGTGGAAGTTGCATTAATTAAACTTCATTGTATGTGAGACAAACTGTAGTAGTGCATCTGGTTTGCCTTTACTGCGCATGTATTTAAAAGGCGGGGGGGGCTTTTCAACATGGTAACTGTGCAGTTTCCAGCCCTCCTTGCCTCCTGCTCTACAGAACTACAGCAAGGCACAAAACTCACACCAAGCCATGGAACATCTATTAAGATTTAAGACCCTATACCTAAAGTGCATTAAGTAAATCGCAAAAGTTACAATACCCTGCATGTGTATAGGCACACTAAAATAGTACCTTTTATACTTAGGAAATAGTACTTTGGATGGGTGACTTTAACACCAAATTTCTCTTTTTCCAGCTTGGTGGCAATTCCTGTGTATGTGAAGCACATGATAAGTTTTAAGGAGAACAGTTCTTCAGGGAGATTTGATGTTACAATTGGACCTAAACAGAATATGGGGAAAACAGTGGAAGGAGTTGTTATGACAGTCCACATGCCAAAAGCTGTACTTAACATGAATCTTACCGCCTCACAAGGCAGCTATACATTTGATCCAGTCACTAAAGTAAGTCTTGTGATTTTTAATTCTGTCTCAATTAAAAGGCGCATGCATCACAAGCACCTTGAGCACCTGCCACCTACTGCTGCCAGCAGCAGGAGCTGTGCATCGTAGGGGGGGTCCCCACCACCCACCCCCTACCTTACCCCACACCCACACATTGCCCACCTGAGCTCCATGTTCCTGCTGCCCCCTTGGGCACAGGCTCCATGCTTCTGCCAGTCCCATACTCCCTGCCTCTGCCCAGCTGCAGTTCCCCTTGTCCCTGCCACAGCTCCCCCCCCACTTCCCTACCTGCTTCCCAGAGCGAGCACAGCAGCAGGGACAGGAGGAGGAGCTGCTGAACAGGGGAGCCGAGCCAGTCCTGTGGCTGCAACAGTGGCAGCAGCAGCCTCGCCTAAAAGCTTTGTGCTGGCTGGGCCTTTCCACACACCAGGGTGGGAGCGAGGCACAGGGGCTGGGCAGGGTACAATTGGTGGGCACCTGCAGGTCAGATAGAATTGCCTGGTAGGCCAGATGTGGCCTGCGGGCCATATTTTGCCTGCCCCTGCCTTAAGAGGATTAGGTAAGTTTCCTTTCCTCTCTTTCAGTTGTTTCTTTAATGCATGCAACAGCTTTCTTGTTCACTTTGCTAATGGTGTGCCTTTCCCTGTATTCTTTAAGATGATGTTTACTTGCGACTGTGTTTCAGCAGAATTAAAACCAAGTAGGTAGTAAAGCAGCAGGCAGTTGTTTGTTGCTTTCATACTTGGTCAGAAGACCTAAACCTAAATAAGAGAGCAGCAGAAAAGTGACTCAGAGAGGAGCAGCAGAATTCTGCTCCTCTGCAGATATACTTCCTGCTGCTATCATTAGAGTTGAGGTGCAGAATCCTCAAGCTCTTGAGGTTTTCTTTTTCTTTTCTTTTTGGTCCCCAGGAGTAATTTTACCAGGTTGGAATTTGAGCCCAGTTGTTCCTGCCTGTCATATTATGTCATCTGAGCTAATTGTTGCTTTTGGAATTGTTCAGTCAGTTCTTGGTTTGACCCTGAGGCAAAGGTTCCTCAAAGAAATCATATGGCTTAAAAAAAAATGCTTCAAGTGCCCACGACAGTGGGAGGTGTGCATGGGAGCCAAATGACCAGAATGGAACCTAGTAAACTCTGCTTAATGACTGACTGCAGTTGGTAGGACAGTGCAAAGTATTGATGTTGGAGTAGAAACATTGACAGTACCTCCACTTTGGGAGAAGGTTAAGGAGCACAGTGACAGTTGGTGAGGCTGCTTCCCACCAACATAATTTTATTCTGGCCTCTCTCTATAGCAGAGATGCATTAATTTGTGTCTGCAGGATTGTATTATCCTAAAACCAAAACTTGACTTGCCTGTAACATTGCAATGGAGTTCACTGCACAGAAGGACTGCACAGGGTAGAGCCAAACTGAAGGCAGCACATTTGAGTCCAAGCCTCTGCTTATCAAGTGTAACATATGGTCATGCTGCAGCTTAGGGGTGCACCGATAGAGATTTTTTTGGTCTGATACCAATGGCCAATTTTTGAGGAGCCTCATCAGCTGATACCAATCCAATTCTGATATAAAGCTGAGCAGCTTGGAAACCAGCACTGGGCTGGTAAGTCTGGTGTGGGGGGATGGAAGGGGCATAGGGGGAGCAGATTGAGGTCCCTGCGGTGAGGGAGTGGAAGCCGAGGCAGGTGCTGCACAGCCGGGCTGGGGCACAGGACAGACCTATGAGCAGCTTGTCTGGTTGGTGGGGGAGGGGGGAAAGGCAGCTCCTGCTGTGGAACGCACCCGAGAAGGGCATGGGGGGGCATGTGCCCACCCCCCGATCTGCAGAGGGTGAGCGTGGGCTACCACCCCAGCCTGGGGTCAGGGCTGCACCGGGTTCTTCCTGGCAGGGGTCTGGGCCAGGCTGCGCTTGGGGCATGTGCCAGTGGCACTGGGGGGGGGGTGGGATTCAGCCCCCCCAGTCTTTCCCCAGCCCAGCCCCCTGCCTGGAAGAGCCTGGCTCTGCCTCTGATCCCAGCCTGCCCTCACCCCAGACAGATCCAGGGACATATGCCCCCCCCCATGCACTCCCAAGGTGCATGCAGTGGTGGGATCTACCCCCCTATTATCAGCCACATCAGGGGAAAAAAGCCAATTTTCCTTATATTGGTGCCAATCCAATATGGGACCAATGTATCGGTGTACTTCTACTGCAGCTGCAAAGTCCTATTTCTAGAACTGCGCTGACAGGAGACTTACCTCTTTACTGATGGGGCCTATGTTCTTCTTCTTTGTTGTTTGTTAATTAGAAATAAACTCTGTGGAAAAGCCAGTAATTCACCTTCAGTTGGAAATGATTAGCCCTTAAGGAACTGGAGATTTTCTCTTAGTGGCAGTGCTCTTCTCTTGTGATGTGCTACTTTACTACTTTGATATAGAGTTGTCTCTGGATGTTGAAACAGTTTATAACGTCATGTGCCCAACTGACCAATCATTATTAAAAAAGGAATGAGTACAGGTGACCCTCGACATTTGCAGGGGATATGTTCTTGTGATCCCCGCAAATGGTGAAATCACTGCGTTCATGAACGCAGTGCCCCCTGTGGCTGGGGGTAGGGGGGCATGGCTGCTCTGGCAGCAGCAGGAGCTCGGTGGTGGCAAGCGCAGAGCTCCCAAGGAGCTCCTGTAAGTATATTTAAGATGCAGGTACGGCATTTGCAAATATTTGAAACTGTGAATGCCAGTCCCGCAAACAGTGAGGGTTTCCTGTACTATTAAAAGCACATATCAGAGGTAAGAACAGGGAAACGTGTCCAGTTAGAACTCTTACCTCTCCTAGCTAGTCCTATTGCCAAGCTGCCACAACCCTTCTTTAAGCTACGGACTAGCTTCCAAACTAGAAGCCTGACAGTAACTTGGCTTCTGACATTTCCTACACTTATTCATTACTGTGTGTTTTAAGGTCTTAACATGGGATGTTGGCAAAATTACCCCTCAAAAGCTGCCAAATCTGAAGGGCATTGTGAATCTGCAGTCTGGAGCCCCCAAGCCAGAGGAGAATCCCAGCCTAAACATTCAGTTTAAGATACAACAGCTAGCTATTTCAGGTAAGACTATTGCACTAAACAGAAATATGGAGTCTTATGTTGAATTGGAATGTCTGCAAATCTGAATTGGGCTTAATTCAAACTAATGGTTTCTTCAAACTCCTTAACAAGTTTACCTTGTAGGTAGAGAATAGTGAAATCCTGATTGATGCATCCCTCTAGAGCATTCACCCCTGCCAGCGTCAGAGATGGACCCTGGTCCGACCCTAGATGGCAGAGGTTTTCAACTTTTTAATATGTGTACACCTTCTGGGCGCATGGGGGATGGGCACCTGGGGCCAGGACTGCACTGGGCTGTTCCTGGGAGGGGAGCAGGGCCCAGTGCCACCGCCAACCACCCCAAGAACAGCCAAACCCAGAGTGGCCCTGGTCCCAGCCTACCCTGCCCTATGTGCAGATCCAGGGGCCCATCCTCCCCCTTGTGCCCTCCCAGGTGCATGTAGCAGCAGGAGCTCCCCCCCACCCCAGCTGGGCAGCCCCTGCCCCATTCCCTCCCCCCACAACAAACTTACCCGCTGGACCCGGCTGCTCTCTACGTGGCTGGGGTGTGTCCTGGCTGCCCGCGTGCTGTGCTGAGGCTGCATGCAGGCACAGTTCCATGTACCCCCTACAACCCTTTTAAGTACCCCAGGGGTACACAAACCAATGCTATATGGCATGCTTATGTTCTGATAGCCATTCGTATTTAAAACAAAAAAAAGTGTCTGCCCAAAACCCCCAAATTTCTACAGGGCTGGGAGGTGAGGAGGAGCTTGGAGTGTGGGGCAACATGGCTTCCCATAATTCATTTGACTTTCATAGGCCTCCCAGCAGTAAAACCAATCCTGATGATTCTTTGGGTTGGGAAACTATTTTCTCACTGTTTCTTTTTTTTTCCCCCTGCGCCCCCTCCCCCATGGAGCTGTCAACCTGCATTCTTCACACTCAAAATAACTCCTTATTTCAAAGGAAAAATTCAACCTTGAAGTCTACAGGGTTAAACCAAAATTGGATTTAAGGATAACCTGGGGACCCCAACTCCTTGAACACTGCTTAAAATTATATGTATTCCTAACTGTGGGCACAGGAGTAGTCGCTTTTGAAGCAAATTGCATGAGTGATCTGTGTAAAATTGTTTGTATAAGTATTTGCAGAACTGAGGCTTTAACTCAGTCATCCTACCAAAGGTGGTCAACCTGTGACATGAGTGCCACAGGTAGCATGGGCAGCCTCTGTGTGTGGCACGTGGCAGATTGGGGAGGGTATGGGCAGGAAGCAAAGTAAGAGATCAGGCAGCGAACAAGGAGCAGATCAGGAATCAGAGTGGCACTTGGGGAAGATACATTTGTGACATGCCTGCCATAAAGGTTGTTCCCCCTGTTGAAGGATCTTCTGCATACATCAGAGTCCTAAACTGGATGAGGAAGGATCATTAGGGTTTAGCTTGTAGGTGTAGTAGTAGCTAAATCTATGGTCTGGACTTAACCTCTGAAAAAGGTTAGAAAGGAAGAGGAGGTTAGAAGAGAAACCAAATCAAGTCAATGTAGGCACACCACCTCTCTGCACAGGAAACTTCTGGAATTGAAAGATCCTTTACAAACAGAAAGGGCATAACTTTAATAATGCATGTTCTTACTCTTTTCTCCCTTTTGCAGGGTTGAAAGTAAATCGCCTGGACATGTACGGAGAAAAATACAAGCCTTTTAAAGGTGTCAAGTACATCACTAAAGCAGGCAAATTCCAAGTGAGGACATGAGAAGGTGCCCAACTCCCAACAGGAAATAAGAACATTTTTAAGTTGGAAATTATGACTGCTTAGTGACTTAAGTTGCTGTTAGGTGCTGGTTGATTAATAAGACACACTGACTAGTTTGTGCACAGCAGCTATTCAAATTGAAGTATCGTTTGTTTTTTCTTAAATATGGCTTTAAAATCGGATGACTTTTTCTAACAGTTTCACTTTGTTTTTTTTAATCAGTCCTTGGGTTCAAGAATTGTTTTAGGATGAAGTGGTCCACAGTCTGCCATGAAAAATACACTGCCATATAAGATACCAATGCCGGAAGGCTAAGCACACTGCACAGGCCCTGCAAGCACACTGGAAACTCCTGTGGCCGCACACCTCATTGCCGCAGCACTGGGAGAACACTACACCCTCCTCACTGCCTGCCGCAAGTTCACATTCCACAGCACATCACGTGTTAGCTTCAGAAACAAAACACAGCAGTGAGAATGGGTAGTGGTTCCAACCAAGCATGGGCCAAGTCAAATTCATCACTCCCCAGAGAGATTTTTCTGATAAAGAAAAAATTGTTTCTCATGTTTACAAGGTACCGCCTTTCTTACAGAGTCTTTGCCTTAATCAGCTTTCATTTGTGCCATCAGCAAATGAGCTGATCAAATAACTTTCTGCATCAAATCCTGGGAATGATGGTTGCTTCATTGATTCATCTTGTTTCCATTTCTCATCTTACTTTGTATTTTTTTATAAATCCAGTTGCAGAGAGGAAGGTCTATTTTTATGTCAAGCCTTTGCTTTGATTTACACGTGCCACTTCTTTGAAGTGAATGTAGCCAGACTTGTGTGCCACGTGTATGTTGGATCATAGCTTTTAGATAGCAACGTAGAAGATGTCAAATGTAATTTAAAGGTTGTGTGCTTTATTGTAACAAAAGAATTAAAGGGAACTCTACTGCAAATACATCCTCTTGTCAAGTCATCTTGATTTGTTCTCAACACTCTGCAAACAATACTAAGATGCATATATTACACTGCCACAAAGTAAGAGCTAGCCATAGCTCTGCTTACCAAGTGGACATCTTGGAAAAAAAGTGTCAGCATTCAAGAAGATACAGAGATGAGATTCCTGCTACTCCATTTCAGTTAGCTTTATGTTTTGATGATTCTAGAAGCTTGGTTTGGGGATGTTTTTTCAGTTGCCTGCCTTCAACTTCTTGAGCCCCTAACCAATCTGAATATTTGGTCCTGAAGCACTCTTTAGGCAAGGAGTTCAGTTTCTCTAGTCTGCTCTGCCAGTAATTCAGCTTGCTGCCTTGAAGTGCCCTGTCTTGAAAATGGGTAAAGTAGATTGTAGCCTCATTTGAGAGGGATAAACTAACCCAAACCAAAACTCCGCAGTCCAGACTTTCAAACCTAGATGTGAAACTAAGCTCTCAAAAAATCCAGGAATTCTGGGTCTCTGAAAATCTGGCTAACTTGAGGTAGGAGCTCATTTTTCAACTGCTATTCTTCCTCTAGGTACAATAAATCTTGATGAAACAGTATACCTAGCACTACACTGTGGCTTTTTGTGACTTCGGGCCACATTTTAGAGGTAACAGGTTTTTCTCTTAATACACCATTCTGAAAAAGACAAAGCAGTAACCAGAATGAACCATACTTACACCAGCTTGAAAAATTAGCATGTGTTCTCTTTTTTTGGCTGCAGTTTCTCTATTGTCATCCTGAATGGGTCTGTGGGATAACTTTTAACACATTAAATTGGAACCACTAAATAGATTCTGAAGTTCATTCCTTGGCATTTCAGGCAAGTATTACAGATAAGACTTTCCTCTTGAAGGCCAATGGAAATGTGGGGTAAGCCCAGAGTAGAGAGGAAGAGGTGGGAAGACTCTTTAGAAATTTAATTAATACTTTAATCCTGCAGGAAATGCATGCATGGCTAGAGTTGTGCTTTGGAAGCTACAGGTTGTAAAACTAAACTTTAGGTATTGTATCAAAATAATATACTAATCTGTTATAGAGAACTGAGATATACTTGTGCAAATGGCCACAACTGCAGCATAGATTGTCTTAATATCCTTCTATTAGGATTGTGTTATTAAAAGTATATTTGACTTAAGCTTAAAACGAGGCATGCCCAAAGCTCTATGCCTTCTATTGATGCTTCACAACAGATGGGGAAATGCATGTTCATTTAAAACCAGTAACTTCTCTCTGGTGGATCTGAAACCTGGTTTCTGTGATCTGTAAGTTTATCAGGGTGCTCACCAGGATCTAGGGGAACATCTGTTCACCAGAGCACCCCAAGGGATGACAAGGTTGAACAGTCACAAACTCCACCATGACCATTTCAGGTTAGATGCAAGGAAGAACTTCTTTACTGTCCGAGCCCCCAAGGCACCTGCTTTGAACATCCAAGTGTCTCTTGAAGGTGTTTATCTTGCTGGGATCCTATGATCCATGCTGACTTCCTGCCCCTGGGGCAGGGGGCTGGACTCTAATCTTCTGAGGTCTCTTCCAGCCCTAATGTCCATAACATCTGCAGGCCATGCTTGGCATTGTATTGTTACCGAAATAATCTGTAACAGAAAGACCCTATTTCTGTTATCTGTAACAAATCCCCATAACAAGCCAGACTTGCATCCCTAAACTACAGCATCAGATTTCCAACACTGAATAGATTACTGGACTCTTGTAATAGAACCTTGGGGACAGATTGATGTGAGACTCTTGTACATCATGGTCAGGGCAGCTAATCTCACTTCTTACCACCAGAGGTCAGTGTCAACAAGGCTGGTAGCTTATGTGTCTTGGCTTAGGAATGTTAAAATTGTCAGGGCCCTGTATCTAATGTTCCCTAAAACACCTGGTGAAGTGACAGTATTGTGTGTGACAAAAGGTTGAGACCTATGGCTGGCTTTGTTGGCATTTCTACAGCTATTCTGCATACAGATCTTAACATACATGGTGATGGTGCCCTCAAAACAAAACCTGGTCTGAAAGAGCCTAAATACAAAGTTCTACATCCTAAACAACTTTTGCCTCCTTAAAAACTAGTTATTGCCAGTGCTCAACTTTTTATTTAAAAAAATATATACATATATTATTTTTAAATGTGCACATCCTTAGGTTTCTACAACCATAAGCCACACAACTATCTAGCTTTTCTAGTGAAGCTATTAAATAAGAAACACTAGGATACCAAGTTTCTGCAGTAGCAATATTCACATTCTTATGGGTGCAGTAACACCTATCCTAGCAAAGTCCAGCCAAGAGTGGCAGTTAAGTTTCTTGCCTCCTATAAATACAATATAGCAGGGGTAAACAAGGTTTTTTGGCCAGAGTGCTGGTAAGCCAGAAAAACAAAATGGGGGGGGGGGTGGTACATGGCAGGGTGCACTACATATTAGTATATTTAATAATCATAAATGTTGCCTTTGTTCTGTATTCCTTTTTTGTTGAGCATGTTGCAGTGAGAGAGAGAGAAAAGAGACAAAGGAGAGAAAAAGCAGAGCAGCGAGAACCAGGCACATGCACAGGCACACAGAACCATGTGCACAAACACAGGGAACCAGAACACACCCAGAACAGACACATACACACAAACATCTGCAACCAGACTGTGTATGTGCAGAGAGGCAGGCAAACGCACAGAACCAGATGCTGGGCTCTGAGCGGGTGGGAGTCAGGTGGGCTCAGCTGCTGCCAGCCATGAAGCCCGGGCTGCTCCCAGCAGGCAGCTGCAAGCTCTGCTGCAAGTAGACCAGGCTCCATGGTTGGCAGTAGCTACCCAGAGCCTGGGCCAGTTGCAGCCAGGAGGCTGCAAACATCCATTCCAGGCTCTGACATCAGCTCCATACCAGCAGGTGCACGCGTGCTTTGGAACGGACAGTGGGGATAGGGCCTGAGGCAGCACAGCCCTCCTGCTATCCACTCCAAGGTCCACATGCAGTTGCTGCCAGCATGGTGCTGATGCCGAGGCTATAAAGCCCAGTGCAGCTGTTTGCAGCCTGCTTGCTGCCTGCAGCAGCTGCCCGGAGCCCAGGCTGGCTACAAACAGCTGCACCAGGCTCCAGACCCCAGTCATCAGCTCTGTGCCAACAGCAGGGGAGAGGCTGGGGTTGTGCTGCTTCAGGGCTCCCCCCACAACCATTTGCTCCGAGGCACATGTGCACCTGCTTGTATGGAGCTAATGCTGGAGCCCAGAGCAGATGTTTGCAACCTCCTGGCTGCAACCAGCCCAGGCTCTGGGTAGCTGCTGCCAACCACAGAGCCCGGTCTGGCTGTGGTGTGCTGAGCAAAATGGCCTCGCATACTGTGCTTGGCACATGTGCTGAGGTTTGTTGACCTCTGTAATATAAAATACAAAAAGGCTACAGCACTTACTGTGGCCAGCATGGTAGCTTACACCTGGATCCATTTTTTTAAAGTGATTGTAATAAGTGAAGACACTAACCAGTTGCCTCTTCCCAAGAGGGTGAATTCCAATTAAGATTCTTTCCATAGACCATCAACTTCAACTAGAGAAAAAAGGGGGCAAGTCTATACATGCAATTCATGCAATTGAATAAACTCTGCTGCAATTTGAGCTGCAGCAAAATAATTCCAACTTCACTGTCTACACATGTGTTTAAGCCCAGACTCCACCATTACCAGTACCTGCATCTGACAGAACTATCCAGTGGTGCTGTAAATTAATCTACACCAGCCCAATTACTGTGCACATGTAGATGGTGACACTTGACTGCACAGTAAATTAGTCTCCTGCACAGTAAAGTGCATGTGGAGCTATGCCCACAGGCAGCTAGTCTTCAGTGAAGGCATGTGCTCTTTCCCTGAACAATCTTGGCAATAACTTCATCTTTCTATGCTCTTCCTTTCAGCTACTCTGATCAAAATATTCTGAACTTGGGCTCTAAGGGCCATGAACTGCTTGCAGTGGGTACTGGCCTGTGATGCATCCATTTTGCATATGTATTACTTTCTCAGCAGCCCTCATTCTGGTTAATCTGGTTGCTGATCTTTTTCTTTCATCCTTTGTACCTTACTGCTGCCCTAGCAAAGGACAAACCTTGAGCTTAGTGAAATTAGAAACCACCATTGTTTTTAGCAGTTTAAAATGTAACTGGGGGGATGGCCAGAGTAGATTAAAATAAGCCCTTTATACTGGTAACCCTACTTCTGTCCAGAACTTCTTGAGTAGGAAATCTTGAAACAGGCCTTTTCTTTGTACCACCTTTGATTTTTTTTGAGTGAAGCCCTTTTGCTAGTCTCTATCCATCCATGCTTAGCACATTTGTCTTGTTTTGATAGCTGATGGTGAATCATGGGAATGCTGACAAAGTAGTAGTGTGCACCTAAAGACATTACACTGAGCCAACCAGCAAAACTTTTATGTTCTTATGCAGCTCTGAATATTTCAGCTTTTTAAGAGTAGATGACAGCATTTTACCCATTGTGCTCACTTTCTGAGCTCCAGCAGCTACTTCAGAAGCTTTTCCTAATTGCTGTTACCTACTCCAGCAGAAGATTGGAATTTAATCCAGAAGTATCTTTCACTTTCTGCCAGAGGAGCAGGCTGAAGAGAGTTGGTGTCCTTTTTTCCAAGTCTACCTTGCAGCTTGTTCACCTTTGCGTTCCAACTGGTCACCTCCACTTATTAGGTAATGTGTGACAGCATGGAGCTATATATACCAGCTTTGTCAGCCTCTGTGAAGATCACCTAAGACATTAGCAACCTACTTAGTGGCAAAGGATCTCCAGTTTGACTTGTGTTGGGCTTAGTGGTCTCTTCCACAACACCGACCATAACTGTACTGACTATACAAGAGTGTGTGTGGGCTTATAACCTGCTTGCTCCTAAGAGGAAAGAGGGACCATGAGCACTACCAACTTATTTCCTGGTAAGAACTTGCCCAAGGACGATGAACAGTTTTAGCCACCAGATCACCTCAGGTATAAACAGGCATACGACAACTGCATCCCTCTCAAATGCCAGGCTGTAGCAAAGACGTTGCAACTTTAACCCTGTTTCATTCAGGATTAGAGTTAGTAATTTATCACTTATTGTTAACAGGATCATGCAGATGTCATGGGTATATTGCTCCTGAGCAGCAATTCCCCATCCTCTTTAAGTTGTTAGGTCACCTTCACTCATAGCCTTGATCTCTTCTCTAAGTCTGTGCTGTGACACGGCTATCACCCCTTCTGCTGCAGAGTAGCCTTCAGCAGTTTAGAACTAAGACCGTCTGTCTGCTTCTTGAGCAAATCTTCACTGCATTTCTCCTCTAGCCTAACACAGAAGTAACAAACCACCACCATGGCCTAATTCCACCAGTGCTGTAAGAGTTCTTTTGTCAGTTTGGATGGTCAGGTGAGACCATGAAGAATCACAAAAATTAAGGGCTGGAAGAAACCTCGAAAGATCATCAAGCCCAACCTCCCTGCTCTGGGCAGGAATACTGCTGAGATCAAATGATCCCAGAACGGTGTTTGTCCAGTCTTCTCTGGAAGACTTCCAAGGTTGGAGACTCCTTGGGAAGTCTATTCCAGATTTTGGTCACCCTTACCATAGAGAAGTTCTTCCTTGCATCCAACCTGAAATGATCCTCTAACAGTTTATGACCATTGCTTGTTGTCCTCCCCTGGGGCACCCTAGTGAACAGCTTCTCCCAGCTCCTGATAGTCACCTCTTACATACTTATAGACAGCCACAAAGTCCCCCCTTACTCTTCTCTTCCCCAGGCTGAACAGTTTCAGATCCCTTAGTCTTTCATCATAAGGTTTGTCCTCCAGGTCCTTAATCATTCTTGTGGCCCTTTCAAGATTCTCCACCTCTTTTTGTGAAGTTTGGCACCCAAAATGAAACAGTACTCCAGCTGGGATCTCACCAGCACCTAGTAGAGAGGAAGTATCACTTCCTTAGCCCTGCTCACGATGCACACACTAATACATCCCAGTATGCTATCAGCTCTGTTGACTTCCCTTTCAGCCATCATGCTGACCAAGATATATATCCTAACCTATATTCCTAACCTATATTCATGTTGCTGGTTACTTCTCCCCAGATGAAGCACTCTGCATTTATCCTTATAGAACTGCATCCAGTTCCACTCCACCCATCTTTCCAGCTTGTCCAGGTCACCTTGGATCCTATACAGATCCTATCCCCTAGCGTGACTGCTTTTCCCTGTAACTTACTACTGTACACCAACCTTGCCAGTGTGCTTTCCACATCCTCATCTAAATCACTGATAAAGATGTTGAACAGTATGGACCCAACACCACTGGCCACCTCCCACCAAGATGATACCGACCTGTCTGGATTCAACCCTTAGCCAGTTTCCAACCCACCTGACCATGAACTTTGCCAGCCCACTATCCCCCAATCTGCCTCATTTCCCGGTAGGTCCTTTCCCCATGCTACAGAGTGCTATAACCCACACATGCTATAAACAAGCTTCATGCTCAGTGGCAAAGGACACATTCTGTCTGGCTTTGGATCATGAACAGGGATGATCAAGAAGATAAGCAGGAGCTCTGTTGTTCAGAAGCAGCCATTAGCTGGATAGAAGTTACCTTCATGACAATAATCTTTGCCTCAAGCAGAACCTATGGGAGGAGGGTAAACAGCTCCAAGATTACTTCTTGTATGCATTTACCAAGATGACCCTCTCTAGCCTATGTGGAAGAATCAAGAAAATCCCACCTCAAATTTCTATTCCTTTGTGTTGGCTGGTGTAGAATATTGGAGTGCTGAGCCTATAAAGAACTTGATTTGCTACAGTTGACTACAGGGTACTAAATGCCTTTTCCAAAACTGGACAAGCCAGTACAAACCTAGAAAGGATCCAAATGCTCTCACTCTGTCTGAGGCTTTTTCTAAAGGTACTGATTTGCCAGCTTTTAAATGAAGAGGAGAATATTCCACTGGATTGCTATAACTATGGTTGTTGGTACAAAATCTCTCTTAACCGTATCTTGTTTCCATGGTGATGTTTAATTTTGAATGTTAAACCGCAACTGTGAAGGAGCCTGTGATTTCTACAAGAGCATGTGTTGCTGTTTATAGTCGGAATGTTTAGAAAATGTGCGCGCGCTTTCCTAGGCACATTTGGGTGCATAATTTGACAACTCAGCATCCTTTTGCTACACTGATCTGCTCTTTCAGCAGAAAAAGAGTTTTTACCAAGCAAATCCCTGTGAATATTCACAACATGATATTTGTACAAATGCAGTTTTATTTTGTTTTAACAGAACAAAGGAACAAAGTTGAAAATATTAGAATATACAACACATTTTGGTTTATAAACAAAGTTCTCTAGTGGTAAAACATTTCTAACCAACATTCAAGGTCATTTTCAAATTTTTGCTTCATTGTAGGTCTGAGGACCAATAGTGTTCAAGAAAGCACAAATTGCATAAGGTGTACAGTATCTCAGCTCCTAGAAAACAGTTCCTCTAAGAACACAGATAGCAAACATTCTGAAGAAATATCAAAAGCAAACATTAATCAACTCTTCCCCACACATTCCTTAAAACAAAGAGTGATCTTTGGCATAAACCATTATGTATTTAAAGGCATTAGTAATATTGCATTAATATCAATCAAGCAACTAAACAGTGATGCTAGAACTCTCACAGAGATGCCTGAATTATAGGGGATTTAAAACAAAATACAGGAAGACTAGTCAGAAGACCATCAAGGGTGTCTCTTCCCTGTTCAGTGTTGTTTACTGTTAAATACAAATTACTACATTACAATAGGGTTAAGAGTCTGATATAAACCAACCAAAGCAAGATACTGGGGTTAAGGCTCTGACTCACTCCACCCTTCTGTTGAAGGTAGTTACTGAAGAAATCCAAGAAAGGATCCTAAGTACTGTGTGTTCTGTAATACCCAGACAAAAGCAGTGAAATAAGGATGAACAAGTGCTTTCTCTTGCTAAGGTCATTGAGGCAGCTTATAATGTAGTTCAAATATCTGAATTTCCCTTTTAGAAAATAGTACAAAGGAGAGAGAAAAATTGGTAAGGGTACAGTAAATGTAGCAGACAGACATAAAAGGTGTCTGTTCCTATACCACTTCCTCTCCTTTGGGCTGTTGACTGTATCTAAATCAATGTTCATCAGCAAGGGCACTTGCTTACTGGTGGATTGGGCATGAGGCATTTGTCATTCTTTTCCAAATGGAAACTAAGGTGCCATTATGCTGTCAATGCTGGTATGCATAATAAACTTGCAAGTATTCTTTGCAAATACATAATGGCCCTTTCTGACTAACAAGTGTTAGTAACTTGTTTTTCCTTTTTTAAATGCCAAAAGAATACAATTATAGAGCAGCTATCATGATCATGTTGAAAAAGCAGTCATGTAGCATTATGGTAGCATAAAAATAGCTATTTCTTAATATAAGGGAATAAAGACAATTTGATTCTATTAGTTACCAGCAGGACTGGGGATATAGGATTGCAGTCTATAAAATAAGTTGTACGGCCCAGTTTTGGAAAAAAAAAAACCTCTCAAGAGATTTATACGCCAACAGACTGCATGAGACTCGCCCTCCCTTTGCTCAGCCTGGAAAATGCCAGTATGGTGCTAGTCCATCATGGAGTTCAGGGCAGGGAGCAAAGCATTATGGAAACTTTGCATTATCTTTCCACCTGCCCTCTCTGCCTTGGATGACTAGAATACTCAGATTTCAATGGCGAGGAGCTAGCATACATTTATTTTCTATTCAAGCACTTTGCCCATACAAGGTTGCTTTGAATACTGACAGATTCATCTAGCCCAGTGGACTCCACATTTTCAGCTCAATACTCTACCAAAGGGGATGGCAAGAAGAGCTCCTTAATTTTTAAGGCCTCTGAAACTGGAAAGGTTAAGCTATCACCCAAGTGCTACAAATCTCCATTGCCAATCATTTCAGTATAACACAGTTCAGATTCCAGATTGCCTGCTAGTGGCAACAGGAAGTATATGAATACAGCTGGCCTAGGGTATTGTAGCTAGGCAAAAAAGTAGCAGCCTAAGAGATTATTTTAGCAATGGGATTCCTTCCCCCCCACCAGCAAAAAAAAGGGATCATTCACATGAAAACTAACTTGATTACACACCTCTCAATGCTTTTGCATTATGCAAGAACAGCTAGCTAAAAACTTACTGCAAAGCTAATTTGTTTATGTCACTGCCAATTTTTCCACATCCCCTCTCCCCAAAACAGCTAAGTAACATTGTTAGTGTTCCGGACTTCCAATTCCAGGGAAAGTGAGGTCCATGTTTCATACCACCCCATGGAAACTACTGCAATACACAGTGCATAAATGAAGTGTGTTTCTGGGATTATAGAAGCCATGAAGAGATATCTTCAAAAGCAAGTAAAATAAAAAGCTATCACCATCTTGGAAGCAATTGTGAGATGTTGGATACCAAATGCTTTCCAAAAACTTAAAATGCATATTCCTCTTTTTTGCCCTCAAAATGGGACACTGGCACAAGCTAATTTTAAGCCCATGTTTACAACACTGTTCGCTGGTAAAAATTCTCTGCTGCTTCAAAAAAAAAAAAAAAAGGCATTTATGTTACAGGATACAATACTATGTGATGGCGGTTTACTGATACCAGGGAGTCTTTCTAACCCAGCGAAGGGTGAATCCAGCATCTGTTCTAATCTTAATAGATGCTGCTTCTGCTTCTCTCACGGTCTCCTTTACAGATTGCATAAGGTTCTGGGCATTATGAACCAACATTTCAGTAGCCTGTAGAGAAAGGGAAGGAGTTATTGTTTCAGTTTCTTAAAGAGTGGATAGTAGAACAGTATTCACATTCAGGCAAGCAACTCCTTATTCAGTAGCATGAAATTTACACTCAGGCTAGGAACTCTCAGTAGGAACACTATGCTAGGTCATTCTGGCCTATGAAAGTTTCACGATACCATGTCAAATGTAAAACATCTGTTCCCAGCTGTGCAAGTCCAATCACTCTAAGCATCAAATAAGTCTCTGGCACTTTCCAATTCTTCACAGTCTGCTACTGAAAAATCTAAGAAAAGCTAATGAATGAGAAAAAGCTGATTGATTTGTAGCTCCTGAAAATGTTTTTAGAAAGCCTGCAAATATTCTATAACCAAAATAACAGTTCACAGGATGAAGGTGCTGATTATTAAAAGGGGCGCTCTAACAGTATTTTCAATGATTGGCCAATTAGTTTTTTTTAAACTGGTACTACTTAGCCACCAGAGGGCACCAGTGAATACTCTCTCAGACTGGTGGTTCTAAACTTTTTTAGATTCAAGGCAACCCTCAGCTCTTAGCTTTCAATCTTGACTACAGAAAAATAAGAGCACAATTCTTCTGCTGCAGAGAACTCAAGATGACCACAACAGGTCAGAATGGGTTTGACGCAACAGATTCCTATACAAAATCTCTGGGTTTATCCTGTAAGTCAAGGGTGTCCAGTTGGGTGGTCCACCCAGCCACTGCTGCTCCCATTGCTCCAATTAAAGCAGCTGGGGTCTCTGGGGCAGACAGAACAGTGGGAGGCCCTGGTGAGCTTGCCATCTGTGTGGTAACAGCATCAGGGGAGTGGGGACACTGTCTCCATGCAGTGAGGGAAAAATTGCCACATCATGGTGGTAGAAGGAGAGAGAGGTAATTGCCAGCATGGAAGTACACAGGGGGCTTATGCTTATTGCACAGCATAAGTGTGCATCCTGGGGCCCATGACATGTGTAACATGCAGCCCCTGGCCACACTCCCATTGGAGAGCCTTGTTGCAAATCATATGGAGGTTTCTGCACACCTAACAGTGATATACTGCACAACCTGCTGCACCCTTAAAAGGACCTCACTGTACCCCAAGACTGAGAATCAGTCAGCAACTCTGCTTACTAATAGGTCTGATTATCTAACAAAACTGATTATATACAGAACACACACCCAATCCCCTTCACAGGGGTCTACATTACAATCAATTTTCACTGCTCTTACCTGTTCTGACTCTTCATCACTGATGTTAGTTCTGCCCAGCATGGTAGCTTTGACAGTAGAGAGGATTTTGAGTTGTGTACTGATGGTTGGAATTCGCTCACAGACCTAAGGGGTAGGAAATACAATGCATCACCTCAGTTTAACTTTAACCATTGGATATCCCAACGTTGCTGACTACCTCCGCCCCTCCAACCTGCTGGTTTTCTACCAATGGATAGAAGTAGACACGCACAGGCCTAATGCCACTAAGAACTTAATTTCTAATGATTGTTTGGCTCGTGACAAGCCTGGGCAATTGTTCAAACAATGGGAACACGGAGTGATGTTTCTCATTTGCTCCAAACAGTCCCTCTAGGGTTTGTTCCATCAAGAATGGAGGGTGTGGTTTTTTACTCTAACAACTCTAGCTGTGGCCTACTGTCAGATTATGAAAAAGCTCTAGCATGTTTTATAGCATTGCTCATATACTGTGACATGACTAGGACACCTACATGGGCATTAAAAACAGTACAGACATGCCTCCATAGTATGGAATTTTCAGTGTCTCTTTTGGACACCGACACCCTTCTCCTTTTTGTAAATAAAGCCAGATCTTGCAAAAAAGGGCTCACTGCACTGGAGTTGAGGAAAGTGAAACTTTCCAAGCTTTAGCCTTAAAACTGAACCAACCTGGGAGTGGGAGCTAAGGAGACAGAGCAAACTTTGAACCTGTGGGATGAAAAGAGCAGGATGGAAGAAGGCAAGAGCTTCATGCATATTTCAAGGTTAGATTGAATTACCTGCAAGAGGTTGGTTCGAATACGTTTGTCAGTGCACTGTTTTGCCACCTCCTTGGCCAGTCGAGTTACTTCATCTGATGCTTTTGCAATATCCTTCGCACACTGAATAAGGGCACGCTTGGTCCCACTGCCACCTCTCACAAGGCGGGACATCTCTGCCATTAGCAGAGCCATTCTTTTGGCAGCAGCAATGATGTCATTACCCTGCAGAGAACAAACATAATGGTGTTATACAATTGCAGTGTTAATCCAAAAATTGCAGAAAAGTAAACCACACCTGAGCTGTCCTCTACATTTACTTCTCTCAAGTGAAGGAAGAACAATTAATGTTTACCCAAAAGAAGAAGAAAAGAAAAGGCTTCAGGAAGAGCACTGAAGATATGTTTAAATTATTTGTGGAATACTTTCTTTGACACTTAGTGAAACAACTGAACAATGGGAAAAGGAGCACTGACTTGTTAGTTTGTTCACTGAGTAGAAGTGACTATTCTGCTGTCAAGATTTTAAGATGAAGTGTGTTAAGTGTTAGACATTCCTAATTTCCTCTATAAAAGCAGCATTATTAAAAATAGTGCCAAGAAAAGAACATATGTTAAACCAAACAGCACCAATTAACTGAAGCTTAATAATAAACACTGAATACTTTAATATAAAAATGTTAAATGATATCAGAAACTGAGTCACGAATGTATCAGCTGCACTGCCCTACTGCACTACTGATTCTATAGTATCTATAGAAGACAGCAGGAAAAGGATTTACAATGTATGCAAGATTTGTCACTTAAGTTCACATTCTCAAATAGAAGCATCTTTAAATAATTTTTCTTTTAAATTGCTCTTTGCCAGTTTCATCATAAAAAGCTAAATGTATCTGAATTCTAAGCCAAAAAAGCTCCAATAGATTAGCTTTTAATGCATAAAGAACTTTCTTAAAGACAGTCCCTTAAGAGTGAGCATTTTTTTTTAAGGGGAAAGGGTTTCTTGTTTGCTTTTAAATTAGGAACTTACAGTGAAATACTTTTGAAAATTACTTGTAATGGGTGAAAGTAACATGTAAAGCAGAATGCATTTCATCATCTATTCCAAAGATGAAGCCTGGAGTAAGAATTCAGACCAAGTCAATCAGTTGTTAGTATAGTCAGATTCATGTATCTATAAAATGTTAGCAATACGTGAAATACTAAGTGCTATGAATTATTCATGTGTGGTTAAGTGAATGAAGTATTAGCAGTGAGCTGAGGAATAAGAATGCAATTCTCTACATACAATTCTTTCTTCAGCACAAAGCAGGTCATTCTGAGATCAAGAAAGTCTGTAGCAAAAAGTACACACTGGGCACATCGACATGTTCATTAATACATTGTAATTATAGCACATGTTCAGTACCTGTAATGACAGATACTAACAATGCACCAGGATCTATGCTACTGTGCATTACTGCAAACTAATGGTTAAAGTGCAGTAGACTAAGTCTGCGCATTAGCACAGGTTTTGCCCACTGAGCTAACACACGGTAGAATTAGTCTACTGTGCTCAAAGTGTCCCGTGTAGAAGCGCCCATTGAAAATCTGATTGAGCCAATATCTTCCCTCCTCATTGTGGATGTACCTCCAGAGTTTGGTGCTATTAAATTTAAGGACATCCAAAACATGACACTGAAGGTTACAAAGATGTTGGGCGATATAAAAAGATGGGTTGCTTGTTACCATGAACAGCTTCCTAATCCAATGGCTGGCCCAGTTCTAACAAAAGAGAGAACTGACCTAATACACTTTTTTCTATTCAGTCATGTAGAAAAATAAAGCAGTTAGAAACATTTAATAATTACACTTATGAAGCCCCCTAACAAGTTACTCAGCTCTAGAATCTGAAAAGGACAAGAGAGTGGGAATATTTTGTTTTAAAGCTCTTTCCATGGAAAAGAAAAGAAAAGATCACATATACATACCTAGCCTCAGTTACTGGACCCCAACAAACCTACATGTTGTAGCATGCCAGTTCCAAAAAAAAAAAAAGGTGACCAGCCCTGCAAACACTTATTTGTGTTTTAATGCAATGACAGAGTATGTGTCAATGTCTGAACCGCAGCTTAGACTTCCACTGGTACCATATAAACATAGTCTGAATTCAGCAATTAATGCATTCAGTGCAGCTTCTTTAAAGAGTTCTCTCATCAAGGCCAGCATTTGCATTACAGCCAAGTGCACATCAGCGGGCAGTCCTTGATAATGCTGCCATACAAAGCCATTCCTTGTCCATATATATTTTAGTTGAAGCCACTGATAGAGGCAAAGCAAAATAGACATGTTAAATGACTTCTTGAATGATGTATATTCAGTTATAATCTGAAGTCATTGAGAAACCAAATCATGGCTTCACAGGTGGTCAGAAAAAAACAATGTAAAAGGTTTTTTACACTGCCATTTACAGAAAGATAGGCAGAGGCAAAGGGTAAGGAAGCCTTTTGGTATTAAGTGACCCAAATCAAGCCTTAATCTAGCATTGACAAACAGACCTAACAAACTTGTGAAGCCACTTTCAATCCTTAAAATGAAGTGCAGACAAACTTATTCACTCAGACTCATGGGACCCAGCAAGGAGCAAGAGTGATGCAAATGTGTCAACGTTCCACATGGCTTGGATGCACACAGACCAGTTGCCCGTGGGAAACTGAGTACCTTACTAGACCACTTGGTTGCTTCCCGATGTAGAGACTGAGCAGCGGCCAGAATGGGCTGGTTAACGGGCTGATTGCTTGGTATTAACAGCAGCTCAGGCTCGTAATCATCTTCAATGTCAGAAGGGAGGGTGAATTCAGCATCATCTGCATCATCCTCCTCATCTATATCTACACCAGCCTCAGTGGCTTCATTAACCCCAGTCACATCAGGCTTTGCAGGTGGTAGGGAGGGTGGAGAAACAGGGACAGTTAGTATGAGAAGCAGAATTTGGTAAAAGAGCATGAACTGAGCTGGTTTAGTAACCAAACATCCTCTTAGGAAACGACAGGATGACTGAAAGTGAGGAGGAGGAATGGCATGAATCCAAGGATCAACAGAAAGGGAACAAACGTTTTACCTGTGAATCAACATTACTAAAAAAGTAAAAAGAGAAAAGTTACAATGGCTTGAAAGGTGTGAGCACACACTCTTATCCATTTACTAGGTTTACACAAAAACCGAAATTTCGGAACACTTTCCAGATATGAAAACGGTAGCATAAATGGGTTTTAAAAACAACCTATGACACAAAAAGAAGCATGCACTGGAAACAAGGAGCTGGGACTGATGGAGATGAAAGGCTTTGTTGCTCACGTGGATACTGGTTCACATAAGGATGACCAAAAGAGATAAGAATAGGGTCAGGTAATACCAATGCTAGAAGCTGTTCTGTTAATTAAGAGCAAATAAATTGCAAGAATTAAAATGGAAGTGTCTCAGGATTTGCAGAAAACCAACAAAAAGGGTTATGACAAGGAAAGGTGAGACTTGTGGTAAATTAAGTTAGGAGGGTTGTAATTATTAACAGACCAAAAAAGTAATTAATAAAACAACACAGTTAATAAAATCTTTTTAAAATTAGAAAAAAGGACCATATTGTTTTGCCACAATGTTACATTCATTGCTTCCTTTTTCTTTAAATAAGGATTCAAGCCAAATGAAGTCTAGATCATATGATACAGGGATGAAATAATGTCAGCACAGCATGGTGTTGTTTGCTTGAAAAGTAAGCATAGCCAAAATGTCCAAGACCATTTTATTATACAAACTTACTAATCACATTTCTTAGGCTGTAGGCAAAGACTGGAACAAATCAAAGAGTGCTCATCAAGGAGGTATGTATTTTTTGCTGTGCCATAGAACCATCCCTTTTAGGAAAAAAATTCACCAGGAAAAAAAAAACTTTGAAAGGGACAAACTACATCTAGTACATGGCTAATTCAAAGTAAGAAAATAAACAAACAGAAGTCTTAATCTGATGAAGGATATCTTACATGTATCACACAATACAAATCCTTCTGAAGTTGGCCTTCCTACTTCTTTCTGCTGAAGCCTAATTGAGTTAAAAACCCTAATGCCCCATCAGGAAGTGGTTAGAAGTGCCGTGTTGGTCTAATGGGGACAAAAGGACATTCTAAAAAAAATGAGAAGTTGCCTAACTTCAGAATCTTACAAAGATGAGTATCAAAACTCCAGGTAAAAAAATAGCTCAGACACCCCTCCATATACAGATATAAGCATGTAAACTCAGACACTTCGAAAAATAAGATGAAAGATTGGCTTGTTACACCAAGGGCTCGCCACCCTTTGGCAAACTTATCAGATTTGAGGGTAGTTGGATCTTTTTTCATAATCTCTCAAGTTGCATACTTGATCCTCAGTGGGAAGGTGACCCTTGTGGCTGCAAAGCCCTTGTTTTTTAATAGCTTCCTTGAAAGCACTACTGAACCCAGAGCAAGAAAAAAATCCAAAAATAGTACCTTGGACATGTACTAGGGTCAATAAATCATTGCCATTTCCTGCAGCTGTACTCACAGCTGGGAGACCTTCCTTTTTTCCTTTTTGTTTTGGTTTGAGTGACTTTTTGACGTTACCTAAACACTGCTGTATACCAAGAACACCAAGTTTGACTCATGTTAATTACAGGACAAGTTGCAAGTTTAGTGAATTTTGAAGCTCTGGTGTTGTGCTCTGGAAGGTAAACATTTTAGGTGTTTTACTTGATGTCTAAGTTACATATGCCAAGCAAACTTTTTTAGTACATATCATGTTTTATCAGCTTTAGAATCCAGAGCACTAAGCACTTGGTTTTTTGTTTTTAAAAGAAAGAGGATGTTGCAAACCACTAACGTTCAAAACTACCGTTCATAATGATTGCCAAATTAAAAGAGGATGGATTTTCAGCTAAAACATGCACAGACTTTATTCACTGAAGCAAGTAGAAACTCAATCAGTCCTTTCACTCAAAGAGCCGTTCTACTTTAAAAAGTGTTTCCAAAATAGGTCTGGAAGGTTCAACGTTTGTTACAAGTGTATATTTCTTCATTTTGCCAGCAAAGTAGGTTTTGCTAAATCAGTGTTGAAAACCTGTTAGAGCCTGGCCTGCCAGTTACATCTGTGGCCTACTGAAGAATAAACAGTGGAAGTTTAATTCCCCCGCCCCTAAATATAGCAAACAAAGTGACTCAGCAAACTGTGCCTTCCCCAGAAAAGTTTAACTGCTACAAAATGCCCCAAAGTGGTTTTGTGCTGATCCATATCCTGGAGACAGATGGCTTATGCCAAGAGTTAAACCAATGAGATACCTGCAAGTCATCCCAACTAAAGGCCTGACTGATTTCTATAATTCGCACACAAACCACCTGAAATTGATTTAATATAGTCCCCGTTTTCCCCAGCATAGAACAACTAAAATGTTGATAGTTCTATGTTAACCAGGACTGAAGGACCACAAATACAAGAGCGAGCCTGAATGCAAGTGCAGGTTTACATACAGTGTGGTGCATCACAGCACCCCCTAGACATATAGGAATGAGGCAGCTGTTCTACTGCATGTTTCAGAGATGAAGAGATTCTCATTGCTCCTGTTGATATGATTTAACAGTTAAACCAGCGGAGGGGGCTAATTAGGAATCAAAATCCCAATTTAGTTCATAGTCCATGTCCCCTCACTTCTGAAGCAGCTCTTCTGCATTCTCAGTACAGCAAGCTGCAGATTCTGTAACAGCTATGTTTTCATATAACACACACAACTATCATTGCAATAGACCTTTTATTTAATTATATATCTATTTATTTTCTTTAGCCCCAACACATACCCTTTCAGTGCCTTCTAGAATTTAGTAGTGAAAATGTAGTACCCTATAATAAAAGCAGTCAGTATACAGTGGAAGGTTTTTGCAACTGGGTGAGGAAAGCAGGAGGAGCTTCTGGAACTGACAAGTTATAGAAGGCACTTTTGCTTTGTGGGACAGGCACATTAACTTTGGATATTAAAATGCTCAACAGCAAACTAGTTAATAATACTTCTGTTGAAATTCACATCATTAGTCTTCAAAAATCAACACCCAACAAGAGCTGTAAGTACTGTTTCTTACCACCATTGTTTAGGGATTTGCACACATACTGCTTTGAGGCCTTGTATGGAAATTGCATCACCTCCATAAAGGCCAGAAAAATGGAAGTCTAATCTGCAGCACAGTTCTGTGGCAAATATCCATCTGTAGAGTTGTGACATATATAGAATCTCAACCAACCTCCATGCTCAGGCTGTGAAAAAAAACATGTCAACAGCTGGCTTTGGACATTTAGCCCAACCACTCGCCAGGGGCAATTATACAGTCCAAGATCTTTAACTGGGGGTTCCAGAGAAACACCCTTCCTACATTAGTTGGCTAGAGGTAGCAAACAGTAGAAACAAGCTCACATATATGCTTCACTTCTTACCTTGCTGGACCATTTTCGGGCTTCATCATGTAGCTGCCTAGCAGCCATCATCATGGGTTGATTAATCACTTCTCCAGCCTTCTGCTCTGGGAACTCTTCATCCTTCTCTTCTGGAGGAGGTGGTCTGGGTGGGGGAACTTCACCCTCAGGAAGGGGTGGTTTCGGAGGAGCAAGTTCATCAGTTAGCTAAGCATTAAACACAGGGGTATGTTCAGTACATTTGAAACTATATGGTGTCATGTCAATGGACATGTGGAGAATTCATGCTTTCTCCTTGTTTTTATAAAGTTCAGCACTGCAAGGAGATTATTAATAGCATTTTATTCCTTTACACACTGAATGCAGGACCACTAATTTTGTGGTGTAGCTGGTCAAATACAACTACTTCATTCAAAAGACAAACAGATTAGCCAAGTAAATTATTTCAGTTTGGTCAGAATCAATAACACTCTTACATTAAACATTAATATTTGTCCTGGAATTGTGGCAGCTGCTTAGTTGTAAGATAGATGTAGAGTAATAGCAAGGGACCCTACTCTGAAAGGCTGTTGCACAATGTATGTGACCAGAGACATGCATAGATTCAAAGGATTCTTTTTGTGGGGCAGTGAAAGAGCAATGGGCAGAAAAGCCTGCATTATTTTCCCATAGGTCACCTTCTGGAGTATTATTTTACACTAGATTAGGCTTTAAGTAACTCATGTCAGAGGAGAGAAATAAGGGATTGAAAACGTGAAATAGTGGGTAAAACCAAACACTTTTTTTCTTCCGTGAAAACCAAGTGAGATCATGATATTTCTGTTTGAATGGTCAAAAAAAAAAAGTACAACTGGTGTGAAAGAACACATGTAGTAAATTACTTGATTTCCTGTTGAAAGATTTCCTGCTCTAATTTAACAAAGGAATTAACATGTCAGCTACATCCTTTTCAAGTTCGAGTTCCAAATGCACTTAAAGGTCTTGGTAATAGGCTATAAAGCTAACACTGGAGTAGAGTTAGAGACTGCCCCTCTCCAATCTGCTTCAAGAAAAATTGTGCTTTTTGAGTCTGCTCCAAAGCCCAGCAAAATCCTAAGTGCTTCATTCTTAACCTAATTACATCAAGGTCTAAAACTAGTGCCACCAAAAGTTATTTTAAGTAAAAACTGAAGTCTAGCTGCACAGCAGCATGACTGTACTTAATATGAGCCTGATAATTTTCATTGTCACTACACGTAATCAATACTTTGCCAATACAACTTGAATGTATCATTACTGATAAATTACAGGACACTTACATGAAGCTGCTCAAGGTCTGGTGGAGGAGGGGGGAAATCAGGTTCTTGAGGCTGGAAGGCTTCCCTGACTTTTGCTACAGCTCCCAGAATCCTATATCCAGAATCCAGAAAGCTCTTCTGCAAACCTGAACAGATGATCCAATTATTAATCGAGTCTGCATAACCCACCCTGCCAACTGACTGACAGACCACAACTTCAGTATTTTCATTCTACAAAACACCTGGCTGTTCAGGTAACTTTAAAAATATGTTGCCTAAGGGCATTTAATAATTGCCAGAACTATATCCAGAAGTTTTTAATTTTTAATATGTTCATTCTGGCTGAGTAGGAATCCACTTTGAGTACCTCCAGTTACAAAAAACAATACTTTGTCATCCTAAAGAAAATGCTACACATAGTCCTCAGCAGCCACTTATAAATAATCCACCATGACAAAGATCAAGAACAGCTATGAAGGAGCTTTTATCTAACAGATCAAGTATCAAATTAGGTGGCTGAACCTTGAATTCAATGAAGGTTTTTTCACTAAATTTAAGCAGCAGGTTCCAGTACTAAGTGGTACAAATCTTAAATCCACCACACAACAATGCAGGACCTGAAAGGATGCATGTTCTGAAATTACAATGGCTACATCTTTCTCCTAGCCTACACTAGTACTTCAAAAGTATTGAGTAGAAAAAATACTTGAGCTCTACTCTTTTTTTAATGCTTACCTGGATCAGAAATGTTCCCCGCTACAGCTTTAGCATCCATTACCATTGGCGATATAGTTTTGCTGAGGTCATCAGAGGCTGCCTTAACAGCTTCCCGGAATTTGGGATCCTCCGAATTTTCAACCTCCCGTTTTGCTACCAGTAAGATCCGATTGGCCCTCCGAGCAATGCTGGTGGCACCGGCTACGAGCATCTGAGGTTGGATATTAGCCATTGCAACTTTACATTTATCAAGGTCTTTCTTGATGGCTTCTTCTGATGCATCCAACAGAGACTTGGTATCAATTGCTTCATCCACCAACCCTAAGACAAAAATTAATGTTTCTCTTTCATGCGTAGAAAAGCAAATGGATATTTAGGGCTCTAGAGATTGTAAATATTTGGACATATTCTCTCTCCTGGATGGTTAAGTTCCTTTACATACAGATTCTAGATGAAGGTGACTCCAAACCATGAAGTGTGGCAGAGAACATAACATTCAGTAATGCAAAGATGGAGCATTTATCTTCTTTATTTATAATGACAAATGAGTTTTCTAGCCACTGCCATAGGTCACCCAGAAACAAGGAAAATGAAACATCTAGAACTACTATTGTGTGAAACTGATTATGTGCACTTGCTACTCAGCCACCCAAATCATTCCCTGTTTATAGACAGTTTGTGTTGGACAAAATACTGCTGCATTTGTGTTTTTGCTGCTGCGTTGGTGTTTCACATTAACCAGTAAGACTATCATAGTTTACTTCCTGTTTCAGTTAATTCAGTGGTCCGTTTTCTATCCTTGTTTTATCACTAATCACCACCACCATGGATTCTACTCATATGAAATGAAGAAACTTCTTGCATTTCCCAAGTTCTGGTATGAGATAGCCATAGCAATGAGATTGCCTATTCTAAAAGTCTCAGACTCAAGAAAATCAGGCCATCGTGTAAAAATCTGGAAGTAACTGAATATACAGCTGACAACATGGAAGAGAACTGAAATTAACAATTAAGTGTTGGGGGATTTTTCGTAATTTAAACCCAATACATTTGAAATATAAACACAGTGGAAGGGATACAAGCATCTTAAAAAAAAAAAAAAAATCAAGATAAACATGCATTATCAAGAAGTGTGAAGGACAATTCATACCAGGCTAGTCCAAAAATATTATTCAGTCAGGAAAAATATTAGTCCTGTCACTACTTGCTAGGTACCCCATATCTTTTATGACCTCAAGCTACATCAGTGAAAGAAAAATTATTTGACTGAAAACTCATTAGAAAAACTCAAGACCATAGTTTTATGACTCAACTGGACTTTAAAATGCTTCTTTATATTACGGCATGAACAAAAGTGACCCCCCTTGATATTTTAGATTTACCAACCTGTGTCTGCCTCACTCAGGGCACTGACAGATGTGGTGGGAAAAAAAGTCCCCCCAAAAACAGTGCTTTACCAGAAGAGGAAACATTAGTTTGACCAAGCTCCCCAGCATCTGTAAAGCTCAGGCACTTCAGCAGGGCTTTTTGGTGCTTTTATCTAAAATTGATTCAATCAACTATCAGACAAAGGCACCAAAAAGCCCAGCTAAAGTGTCCAATCTATAAAGACATTGGGTGAATTGGGGGGGGGGGGAGTTATGTCTGTAAGCAGCCTCAGTGTCATGAAGATTCAGACACAAAAATTTCATCGGTATTTAATGTACTTGTCATCCTCTGGAAATGGACTCAAACACTTCGACAGTTATATCAGAACACATGGCAGGAGATGCTTGGAAGGTGAGAGAATGGTGTAGTACCAAACTGAACTTTCACTTCGCTTACACACAGATCCTGGGATGTCCACTGTTGTTTTTCTTCACTACACACTCTATGGTTATAGCATATGATCCACATCAGTTGATATAATACCCAGCTCATACTATCCTGGATAATTACTGTAGATTGCAGCTGGAGCAAAGAACTAGCTTAAGACAAAACAAACATTTCCACCTATAAATTTCTTTAGGCTTATTTTACAGTTTTGCTAGGCACTCCACATGTCAAAGAATTCCTGATAACAATGGAGCATTAGCATATGAGGAAAGAGCTGCAAGTCTCCAACTGTACTTTCAGCTGATTTACTTAAAAACGTGTAGTGCTTCCAGGCTAAATGCTGTTGGGGTGGAAGGGGGGGGGGAATACACACCAGAGACAACTGAATTCTATCACATAAAAGGTTTTGGTCATGCCCAGTATCAGGACCTATCGTACTATGGGGGCTGACCAGCAATTGTGTAATCAGATGGTACCTCAGTTTCATCAGATTTATGTTGCAATGACCTCTAATTGGGACTTAGTTTTATGCTCTATTTAATAAGCTGTTGCTTCATTTCCCTCCCCAACCAAGTCTTGCTTGCCTCATCTACAGCATATCAGCAGCAACACATGCATGCACTGTTAAAAGTGGTCAATAGTTACCTACTGCTAATCAGCTAGTTACAACAGACTCATCACAAAAGGTCATGCTTACAATACCAAGTGGAAAGATACCACAATGTGGAAATACATGTAGAAAAAAAATGAACCGACATACCTATGTAGTTTAGAACTGTAGAAAACAAGATGTATTAATTTGGCATCTATACAACAAGAAACTTTGCTAAATAGGCTTTTTTCTGTGTTATGGCACATGTCTGCTCTATTCTATATATAAAAATATGCTTTTGTAGTTATTACTTTTATGCATATTTTGTAAATCCAAGCATCAGAAAAAGTATATTAGGACCTAAGCAGTAAGAGGTATAAAATATTCTGTAATTTACCTGTCATTTTTTCCACATTATCAATCCATTGATTTTTCATGGTCTCAAAATGTTCATAAGCAGCTTGATTGCCAGGATTTCTTAGCAGAATACGAGCAGCTGATACTACCTGCCAAAGTAAGATATCCTTCAATATGTAGCATTTGTTACAAAGGAATAGTTTACATACAGTTAAAATGTACTTCATTTTTGACTAGGTGCCCAATTACTCATTTTCAATATTGATCTGACAGTTTTAGTTTTACTGTAAAAGCCTTCTGGCTGCATAAAGAACTCTGCACAACAAAGGAGATTTAAAATGCCCCTAGATACTAGATTATCTGGAATTGCAATTATTTATGCAGTTGCACATACACCCAAAAACAAATCCATTTTTTGAGAGCATGCTCATTTGCTTTTGCTGTTCTGAGTAGCAATATCAAACATAATCTATACATGCTGCACATAGTTACACTTTCATATGACCACCCAAATTAGAAAAATCTTTTTACAGAGCATTATTTCTTACCCAGACATTTTTAAGTTCTGCAGGTAAGAATTCTTGACACTGATATTTCCAGGACCATCATGGCAACAACATCACCTCAACACTACCAAAATGTTAAAGTTTTGCAGGTCATTTTGCTAAGAGGTAAGCCACTGAAATATCTGGCCAAAAGTCAAAGAAAGAAATCTATTTCTAACTTTTAGCTTGTCCTATCTATTACACATACTATCCTCCTTTTTACAGATCTATTTTAAAAGTGGATCTTAATCACCTTAAAATATAATATAGGCAGACAAGGTTCTTTGGGTGAATCTGATATCTTTTATTAGACCAACTTAAATAGTTGGAAAACAATTATTAAGCAAGCTTTCCGGTTCAAATATGACACTCTAGTAATAATCCTGTTAGTTAGATCCCAACATAATGCCAATGCAAAAATGTTGTTTTGGTCAACAGGACCACAAAGAAATTCTTCTGGAGTCTCTCTCTGCAAAATAATGTTTTAGAATTTGAGATGTTAAGCAAACAGACCTGAGGTGTAAGTTCTCTCGCTGATTTCACAGTTGCTTGAATGCCTTCCACAGTAGTTTTATTAGCAGTTCCCACAGCAGCTGCTTTTTCTGCTGTAGCTCCAAGTCTAGCAGCATGGTTTTCAAAGTTCGCTGCTCTTTCACCAAATACCTAGAGGTCAGAGGAGAAGAAAAATATAAGCAGCAATGTACTGTCTCAAAAGTATTTTCTACTCTATTTAGGTCTAACACCATCCTTGTCCCCACAGCATCAACACAAGTAACACATTTTTATTAAACACTGAAGCCAAGATTTTCTGTTCGCTAGCTTGGTGCATTAAATCAATTAACATCCTGCAGCAACAATGTTTATTTATAATCCCAAGATTAGAGCAGAGTTTTTCCTAATCAGATGATTTAAATTACTAATCTATCCTGTCCTGTTGGCAAGGTGTGTTTTAACATTTTCATGGATGCAAGATATTTGTACATTATATCCTAGTAGTACTAGTCAGGAATTCCTGATGCTATATGTTAAAACATTTTTTGGTTTTGTTTTCTTTATTTTTTTAATCACTCAGTGTGGGAAAAATAATTTTGGACCCATATGCCTAAAAGAAATTAGTCTGACTTCCAAAACTAGGCTTCCAACAAGAAATGTACAACAATGCATCCAGGGCTGTAGCTGTCATTCTTATAAAGATGACAGATTTTTCTAAAATTGTTTTAGAATTTTGAGTTAAAAATATAGAAAATAAAAATTAAAACATTTTTCATACAAAATTATAAGAAAATGGATAGTTATCCTAGAAACCAAAACACTACACAAGAACTCTCTCTACACATATCCAGTCTTACAGTTGCATCCACTTATATTTTTGAATACATACTATAATGTTGATAAAAGTTACTCTCCTATAAAGCCAAATTTCTCAGGCTTTGGAAAATCTTTCTGGCTCTCTGTAAAAACTAGTTAAATACAGCTTCTAAGCCAAGTGTTTTAGATACTGTATAAAGGCACATGAAATGGGTTACGTATTGGAAAAAACAGGTCTAATATATTGATGAGTCTTGGCACAAATTGATTATCTGCTCTGGTCTCCTTACACCAAAACTTTACATGTAGAGAAATTAACACTACTGTAGGTAACCCAACCAATAAACAAACAGTTAAAAGAAAGTTGGAAGCATCTAAACATGAATATGTCTGGCATAGATATCCTGGTTTCTATTGAATGTTTACTTCCAGTAATCAGTCAATCAATTACTTCCATTAACCTAGGAGCAGTTTGCATTAGAATCCTCACAATAGCAATATTGATGAGCATGGATGACAACAAAGGACAAGATCTTCTCTCATGTAAAGCTGCATAGCGAAATACCCACAAGAATCTATTTGTAGTCTCTACAGCACTTACCTCATCTCTATTGGGCGCATCAGGAGGTGCTGTGGCTGCCACTGCCAATAGTTTAATAGGAGTTGTAGTGTCACTGAAGACATCAGAAACTTCCTGAGTCATTGCTTCCTGCATCCTTGTTTTCAGATCCTTTAAAAAATGTTTATATTAGTAATCCCAGGAATTGTATTCTTGCAAAAACAAAGAAAATAGTGCCATATAAAGTGGTTACCACTGAGATAGAAGCATGTTCAGTAAAAATTTATAAACCACTGTAACATTAAACCTTGGGATATTAGGGCATTTGTACACATGCTTGCACCGCAGTGTCAGGTGCTTTTAAAAGCCCCCGGCACCACAGCTTGTACATTTGTATTAATCGGCAAAATGGGTGTCAATACTGAGAAAATGGCGGTGGTGCACTTTTGAACTAAAACACATTGAAGGTGTTTTAGTTCAAAAGCATGCTGCCGCCATTTTTTCAGCACTGACACGCATTTTGCTGTTTACACAAATGCATGCGATGCAGTGCCGGGCATGTCAGCTTGTGTGCAGAGCAGACTCGATTAATTGAGTCTGCTCCAACGTGCTGGATCTCTAGCATGTTGGAGCAGACAAACGTGTATAAATGCACTTAGTGATTACAAAACAGCATCAGGAGGCTAAACAATGAATGGCTTAATTAGAGACCCTATGTTCTTCAAGCAGTCCTTTTTTGGGGGGGCAGAGAATGAGAATTTGAAAAACATGACCAGTTTTCCCAACACCCTTTTTCTGTACAAGACCAAACCTATTATTGATCTGCAATGACAGCAAGAACAGACTCCGAATCAATGCGTCCATCCCACCAAATCAATACCTTCCTAAATGAAATAAAGTCCTTTGAGAAGAGTCATATTTAACATCTCAAGCAGTGAAGAAACCCATGGTCAGCAAGACACCTCCAGAGTCTTTTAACACTGTAGATTTTCCCAAGTTACTTCCTACTTTGTATGTCATCCACATACCTCAACTAAGAGTACTCCCAACCACCAATATTTTGTGTGGTACATGAACTGGTGATAGTTCCACTTGTAGCAAAGTGTTACCTTCAAGGAGTCCTGGAGTTGTGCAGCAATGGCCCTTGCCTGAGGAGACTCTCCTTCTCCTCTAGCTGCCAGATCAGCAAGCTGGGCAGCCAGCTGTTCTACACGGTCACATTTGGCAAGCAGATCTTGGCGATAGGGTCCCATCATAACATTGGCTAAACGACGACCTTCAGCAACCAGTCCCCGGATTGCAGCCTGGCCTGCAGTATAAGTACGACATCAGTAATATGCAGAGCCAAAAAGTATAGACAATAACTCAGACATACTGCTAAAGTGGCAATTAAGGGCCAAACTAAAAAAGAAGTCTCTTATAACCAGTCTAATTCTTAACTTTCTGGTTACTCAGAACCTGGGATGAAGGATCTTTCATGAGTTTACACAAAGGAATTGCAGTTTAAGCCATGTGAAGAATTCCAAGTCTCTTCAAGATTTTTTTTTCTTTTGCCCATTAGGCCATACCATCTTCAGTTAGCAAGGGTTGGCAAAAACAGAGTATTTATTAGATAATTTCATGTTCCTACTGTGCTAATTCACCATGAACTTCTCACACTGCACACAGTGGGTACCTCTACATGTGCAATTAAGGCAGAGCAATAAACTCTAGTGCAGTTTGTGCTGGAATAAGATACTCCCAGTTGCAGCATTTACACGTGCCCCCAGGATGACAACACTTTGAGCTCGGGCAAAGCAGCCCCAGGCTGGAAGGGGGCCCTAGGAGGCAGCCCCAGGCTCCAGGTGGCAATGTCGGGCAGCAAAAGGGCTGGCTGAGGCACAAGGATGCTAAAGTGCAGGGGTAGGCAGCAGGTAGCCCCTGCACATTAGCACCCTTGTGCCCCAGCCCACCCCTGTCATGGCCTATATGTGTTCCAGTGCACATAAGTACTCTGCTACAAGACAGTACTGTTCCCAACAATACTATCTTACGGTGGAGTTGATTTACCACACCCTAATACTGGTGCACATGGAGATGGTGATGCTTTACTGTGGAGCTAATTAGTCTACACTGTCATAAAGCTCATGCATAGATGCGCTCAGTTTGGCTAATATTGCAAGTTGTGGAGTTCAAAACGGGGGCATGGGCAAAAGTTCATTTACACTTATGTAAAGGATGGGGACATACAAGAGCACACTTGCTGATCTGCTCTGTTTAATTTATCTTTTTCTAACCTTTGGTAAGTGAAGTACAACAGCAGTATTTTACCCTTGAGTGAAAGTGAAGGAATTACTGTCATTTAACCTTCCTTACTGCTGGTTAGCAGCCAAAAGATGAAACAGGTACCCCCAAACCTGTAGTAAGTCTCTTCCAGATCTTTTTACAGGGTGTACTTGATCTGTCCATGCTCTTAGTAAGACAATTTTGTCACAGGACCAAAATATACAGGAGCAGTTGTGCAGTGCTGACATCAACATTTTGTGAAGCCTCCTATTTTGGCTGAGTAGTCTTGCTGGAACCCCTAACAAATATTTAGATTGCAGTTTAAGGATTAGCCATGATCATGAAATGTGGATATTAATGTGGCATTTCATCCCATCATGCCCAATTCTTATCTGGCAGTAGGAATTAACAATTCCACTCATCTCACAGCCGTGGGGGGTTACAATATGGGTATTTACATAGATAACAGCAATAAATTCCAGCAAAATGGCCCACACAACTATAAAATAAAATCAGGTTTACATGTCATGATTTTAATCAAAGCTTATCACAACATTATGCTAGGAATAAGTGTAAATGTGTAAAGTTGTTTGTGACATGGCTGGTGCCTCGTTAAGGGAACAAACACTGCAGAAGTATTGTCACATTATCACTAGACTAAAAATACCAGGCCAAAAATTCTTCCAGTAATGCTGTATATATTTAACACAGCGCATATCTGATATGGTATATTCTTTACAAATTCTTCACATGAGACTAACCCAGGATTAAACCTGGAAGCCACATGTTTAAAATGAAAACAAAACCAATACCTATTAATGTATTGGTAATATTAAGACAGAAATTTTTAACCAAACAAGAAATGAATAAGTTATGGCCATCACAAATATTTACTATTCCCTTTTACACATTTCTGGTATAATGTATTCTTGTACCTATTGACAATAACTTTACTTTGTGCCCACTGCAAGTGAGTTTTGGTTCTTTGCAAGGCTCCTGCCTTACTGTAAATACTCAAATGTAGCTAAGCATGTACTTGTGCTCTTTTGGAATGTCTCTGTTTTTTATTTCCAATTGAAGGGGAAAAATTCAGATAAATGGTCATCTCCTTTAAAGTTTCATTCTTCCAGGAGCAGAATGCTTTAGAAACCACTATATCCCAGGAAGTCTGAAAACTGGAAAATCCCACCCTAAGATAACTAGTCCTCCTGAGACCCTTCCACAGCTGTAAGCATCCAAACAAGTGCTATCAGACTGATGTTCAGTTCCTTCCTCAGGAGAAACTTACTAGAATTCATTAGTAGGGTTAACTGTGACAAGCGAAAACCTTACCTACTCCACGATCATCAACTGTCGGATTGTCAATCCACCTTTGAGCTTGTTCAATCTTGCCCTCCAAATGGACTGCAGCCTTAACTGGCCTAGTGTTTGCTACAACTTTGTTAGTTTTAGTCTGTAAGTTCTGCAGTGATGTGGCTATCTGCTTAGCCAATGCACGGGCCTCTGGAGAGTCTCCTTTCCCACTAAGAGAAAGAAAAGATATAGTTACAGCCACAAGCTCCATTGGACTTGATGCAACAGGCATAATGCTTTTTCAGTACAGGTTCCACTGTGATTCTGTTCCTTAGTTTACTATGACTTTGTTCACTGTTATTTTTTTAGAAAGGAGCAAGCCTAACAATGGTACACAAGTCATTGTGGCAAAACCTGAGAATGATAAACAGGAGAAATTATTTACACAGTATGAAAAACATCAGTAGAAACAGTTTGAGGTTGCAAAATTTAGGGTTGTCTCTCAAGAAAACCCTAAATTAAAATTCCAGCAACTGCAAAATGAGGAATCAGTGCATTCAATTATGCCATATTAAAGAGGACAGCTGACAAGCGCAGCGTGTCCCCATCCCTTGGGCGCCTATACACATACAGCAAGGCTGCTCCAATGCACTGTATTTACAACACACTGGAGCAAACTCATGGTAATTACTGTGCTTCAGCAGACTCCAGCATCATGTGCATCAGAGTTCATTCTATGAGCTTTAGTTAAAAGTACCCCCCACTGCCATTTTTAGCTCAGGGATGCTGATACACATGATGCTTCACATGCTTTAATTAGGAGCAGCTCTCAAAGCCACTCTAATTAAAGCACCCCACGCCCCCACTCCCAGAGCACATGTATAAACATCCCTTCTTTTCAAACTTGATATAGAAACAGGTTTTAGCCAAGCACAGGTCCCTGAAGGAATGCTTTTAAGCAAAAGCTTTCTCTCTCTCTTGCTCCCCTCCTTGCCCCCCTTCACATTTTGTTAGTTCCTTATTTAGCTAATTCCTATATGCAAACTATATTTACTCAAATATAACAACTGGCATGATACTACTACATACTGTCTTCGTAGATCTGACAGCTTGGCGGTAAGAGCAGAGATTTCCCCCAAGGAACGCAGAATGTCATCTCTTTCCTTGGGTTCCTCACAAAGTTCTGCAATTTTCCTGGCTTCAGCCATAATTCCGCGAATATGTTCTTCTCCTTCACTGCCCCCATTAGGATCTGCAAGCCAGTTCTTTAAAGAAAAGAAAATGTACAAATAAAGATGAAGCCTTCTACTGCAATAAACATCTTTTAAACAAAATAATTTCTTAAAACATTTTCTTCCTGATGCCATACCTTGATGTCCCCTAATAGTACCTGCCTGATTTGTTACATGAGCCCAAGCATACAAAGTTACATACAACTTAGCCCAGCTGTCCACTCTCCCCTCTGCACTGACATTATTTTAACTAGTACAATGCAGCTACTTCCATTTTGTATCTCTATATCTCTATTTTTTAGACAAGGTAGCATTTTCTACCACTGTTTTAAGCAGGATGATAGATAATAGTTCCTAAACTAAATAAATGGGAACAAAAGCAACAATTGAAGACTATGCTTTTCTTTCAGAAGAGAAAAGGTCCCTTATATTATTCTTATAAAGGAAACAAGATAACTACATTAATAGACTGTTTTATAGTTTCTTAAACATAGCTGCTAAGTCAGGGAGAGGCAAAATATGGCCCATGGGCAGCATCCAACCAGCCAGGCCATTCTATCTGGCCTGCAGGGCCCCTAAAAAATTTAGAAAATTAATATTTATCTGCTCCTGACTACCTGTCAAGGATGACAGGTCCAAGGGGCAGCAGGACCCAGGGGAAGCCAGCAAGACACAGATGCAAAACCAGCCTGGCCCCATCCCCCACAACCAGAAGCCTCTGCCTGCCACCACTTTCAAGGTTTCCCTGCCAACCTGCCAGCCACTCCAGGACCACATGGCCCCCCCGCTGCATCACTGGACTGCAGGAGCACGGGGCAAGGAGCAGGAGGGTGTGTGTGTGTCCGTGCAACGAGGGGGAAAGAGGGAAATGCACTTCCGATTTTGCAGTTGGCACTTTCAAGGGGGTGCACCCCTAAACATCGCCAATGCCCACCCTCCATGCCCCCAAACCCCCACAGTATACAAGAGTAAGACTTCATTTGACACTATTGTGCAATCACTTCTATGTACACTACACTACATGTAAATAAGGACAAAAATATTTTTTGAAACCAAATTAATGAATGTTGTAAATGTTCAATTTTTAGAATATAATTTGGTATTTTTCTAGTTCTGAGATGGCAAAATCCCTTGCTGAAAGGAATATTTCCGTGGGCAAGGGGAGGGACTTCTGGTGGCAAAGGTCAGAGGGGTTAAGGGGGGGGAATTCCGGTTGCAAGATGCCAACCAGGGGGAGGGGCATCTGTCAAGGGGTGGGCTACCTATGTAGCCCTCGACAGCTTGCCAAAACTCAGTAAGTGGCCCTCTGCCAAAAATAATTGCCTTCCCCTATGCTAAGTCTACATACAAATCTCCACAGAAAGCATTTGAGCATGTGAACTTCCCAAAAGATTAGCAATGGTGCTAAACAAAGAAAATGTCATGTCCAAAATTTGCATTTTCCCCCTATTTTTAGAAGCTCATCTGTTTACATCTATTAGCTAATTAGAATCTACTGTACAAGTAGATTTGTGATAACCAGTAACAGAACTCCTGTGTTTCCTCCAGATAGCGTAATTGGAAAGATTTATTTGTACACAAAAAAATGTCTCTCATGCATTCTTCATGTGGCGTAACCACATTCTGTGTCAAGATACCTGCAACAGTTCATTATGAGTACAAAGTAGCAGCTTGGGAAAATACTGAAGTGTTTATTACAACAATATGAACAGTACCTGAGCAGCATCTATTTTTTTAGCAATTGCCTGCTTAGAGTTAGTCATGGCCTCCAGTTTACGGGCTGCATTTTCCACTTTTGCTGTCAACAAATCCAGACCTTGAGACACTTGCTGTGCTTTCTGCATGGCCATTGGTGTAGCACCTTGTCCTCTATTTTAAGTATAATGACAATCATAAATACCATAGGTTAAAACAAAAGCATGAAGACCAGCCATCAATTATTAATTTATTCTTACAATAGTCACAATATAACAAAGTCGGTCAAGAGATAGATTTTAAGAACTGTACTAGGAAGTTGGAATCAGCCAAATACTCAACTGAGAAGAGCTGTCTGTCTCTGTCTATAATTTTGTCTGTAGCGTCATGAAGAGAACTGATTTCTTTAAGATATAATAAAAAAAAGAAAAAGAAAAAGGGACCTTCTGGGGCAGTTGCACAAAATTACTTGACTTCAGCTATGTGCTTGTTTTGGAAAAAAGTGCAATACATGAAACTTCTACAGAATTAGTTCCATCACCTACTATTTTAATAAAAATACACTGTGTCCAAAATTTTGCATTTTGTATCTATTTTGAGAAACTTTCCAGTTTATATCTATTAAAGATTTCCCATCTAAAGTACAAGTAAGGCTTGTAATAGATGTAACAGAACTCCTCTGCTGCCTCTAGACAGCATGACCATAAAGATTACATTACAGCAGCTGGAATTGCAGCATCTGTGCAAATTATGTTCTGCTGCATCTTAGAATAAGACTGAACTGACTCTGTTAAATTAAGCTATTATAAATGGAGACATCCTTGGATCCATTGTTTTTTCATGTCAAAAGGCAGATTACTAGGTGGATTACAAACTTCTGGGTGAACTGGAAACCTCAGGGAAGGTTATTAAGAAGATATGCAAAAATCAATCAGTATGTGGAAAAGGAGAATTAGAACCATTATTTGGACGATTCCCATGCCTGAAGATAATATATTAAGTATGTGCTCACACACCTTATGGTTTTAGATGTGGTAAGTTATATTTGCAAAGCAGCTTAAGTAGTAGGATTTACACAACCTACATTTAGGATTTACACAACCTAAACTGCCCTCTTCTGACAAAATCTTTTTTAGGTTAACAGAAGATGTGAGTAATTGTATGATGTTTGGTCTAAAGTTCCTGTCACCAGGGCTAGGCCAGATATAAAAGAGATGCTTCTTCACACATTTTAGCAGACATTGAAGTTAAGATACTTCAACCGTTTGGTCAACACAGGCATGAATCCCTGTGCAGCCAAAAAGTCTTATTTTTCTCAGAGGTCCCAGGCCAGTGAAGTGAACACAAATTGTCATTTTATGGGGAGAACAATTTGACCTACACAAAAATCTGGTTTAATTTCAAATAAACGTATACATAATTTTATGTGACTCAGACAGCTGCTTTCAAAGTGAAGTAACACTAAAATCTGCCAGTGAAATCAGCCAGCCACCTCAAGATGAGCAGACCCTTAATCATATATTGCTAAAAAATGCTGTACCAACTTGGAATCAAAAGCTCCAAAACTGACACCGAGTCTGATTCGCCTCTCATAAAACTAAAGTTTTAAGAATAACGATTGACTCAACATGGGCACAGATAGTAAACTGCTATAAACCAGAAGAACTGTTCTAAAGTCCATCTAAAAGAAGGGAAGTAAAAAAAAAAGACAAAAATGATTTTTTTCATCTGAACAACTGCTACTTTCTAATGAAATGAATCATCTAATGAAATCCCAAGGACTAGAATATTATAACTCGGATGATGCAAGCTAATTCCTAAAAGGCACCTTCTTTTCGTGGAAAATATTTAGCAAAGGAGTTGAAAATTCTGTATCTGCTAGAGATTTTTTAGTGCCCGGTTATATTGCCATATGCTCAGTTAAGAAAAGCCTGCATTATCTGATTAAACCTTATCGTTTGGTATTGTCCCAAGAACTCGTGTAAATAAGAAGTTACGTATCAATGTGAAGAAGCCTCAATAGAACCAGGGTTAACAGAACAAAAAACTGTTCACAAAAAACTGCCCTGTTCTACTATAGCAATGAACGTCCCACCCTAAATAGCGGTATAACGAAGGTTCAATTCTACAATTGTTTTAATAGTAGAAGAGTTACTGTTTGAGTAGTAACAAGAGATTTACCTGGCTCGAAGATCAGCTACTTGATCAGTCATCTGGCCCAGCATTTTACAGGTTCCCAGAATCTCTCTGCGCTCTTTGCCTGCACACAGTTCTCCCACTTTTCCAGCTTCATCAAGGATTTGCCTTATTGCTTGCTCACCAGCATCACCTACCATGCAAAAAAGCCAACAACATGTTCAATGTAAGATATTCATTATTTAATAAGGGGAAACTGCTAGTTCCATCATGACCTGCTTCCCTAATTACACTTCATTCAGGGAGGAAAGTACATGTATTGAAATGATAGGGTAGGCACACAGTGCAAGAAATCTAATACCTTATTGTAAGACAATGTTTCTGCGACACTATAATGTTGCTTTAGATTGAGGCAGGCAATTATTTTCGGTGGAGGGCCGCTTAATGAGGTTTGGTGAACTGTTGAGGGCCAGATTGATAGTCCCGCCCCTTGTCACCATCTTGGGACCGGAAGTCCCACCCTTAACCCTTGCTACCAGAAGTCCTTCCCCTTGTTCCCTGGAAATACTCCTTTTGGGAGGGGAGTCGCCATCTTAGAACCAGAAAAAAACCAAATCATACACTAAAAGTCAAACATCTACTATAACAAACAGTATTTTAATTTTATTACAACAAAAATGATTGTCATGATTTGTGTTTGCATGCGTGTATAGAGATGATTGCATAATAACTCAAAAATAAATTCTTAGTTTTGCATATGGAGGGGTGTACAGTAGGATGAGTGTGGTGCGTGTATGGTGTGTGTGGGTGGTAGGGTGTGTATCATGGGGTGTGTGGGGGGGTTGTATATACACGTGGGGGATTGTGGTGGCAGGGTGTGGGTGTGAGGGAAGTTGAGGGGGTGGGGACCCCCTCATACTCTCCCCACGGCACAGCAGAAGGCAGGGCACTCAGGGTGCAGGCACCCAGTGAGTCGTGGCTCTGGCTAGTGCTGCACATCTCAGCGAGGGGCACAGCCTCCACTGGGCCACTGGTGCTCCCTGCCACTCACACACAGCCCCTGCTCTCACACAGCAGGAAGGGAGGTCCCATGTGCTGGAGACAGCTGCCTTCTCTGCTGGGGCTGTGCAGCACCAGACAGAAGCCCCAGGTGCTGGAGCTGGTGACTTCCCTGCCCCACTAGGGGCCAAGGCGCCTGGGACTTCCCCCCCACGCAGCACAGCCCCAGTGGGGCAGGGAAGGCAGCTACCTCCAACATGTGGGGCTTCCCTCCCTGCAATGCAAGTTCAGGAGCTGTGCATAAGTGGCAGGGAGCACCAGTGATGCAGGCAGCCCAGTGAAGGCTGTGCCCCTCACTGCGATGTGCAGCACTGGCTGGAGCCGCACCCCACTGGGTGCCTGCGCCCTGAGTGCCCCGCGTAATGCTGCTGTCACCACCTGCCAGGGCTGCGTGCCCTGCTCTCCCTCACACCCACAGGCTGCCCACCCAAGCTCCATGCTGCTGCCATCCTTTGTAACCCTGGGCACAGGCTCTGCATTGCCACCAGCCCCAGCACCACAAAGCCTTTCTGCTGATATGTCCCTACATGCTGCCCAGGGCCAGCAGAAGACCAGGAAAGCGTAGCAAGTCCCTAGGGACTGCAGCAGTGGCAGCAGCAGCCCCCTGCAGAAGCTCCATTCTGGCTAGCCAGCCCTTCTGCCCACTACGGTTTTTTGGCTATGTGTACACATGGGCGCCTCGCTCCCACCCTCATGGGAAGGGGTGGGTAGGGCACAATTTGTTGGTGGACTCTGCGTGCTGGATGAAACTAGTTGGTTGGATCATTCTAAGCAGAACATATAGGAAAAGTACTATTTACCATAGTTTAAACTATATGATTTGGCCAACAAAAAAAGCAAAACATTATGGAGCACTTTATATATACATTATTTGTTTTATATTAATATTTGAAGAAAAGAAAAGAATATAACTGAAAAAGTTTGTTCAAAATAATCCCATATCAGTGCATTAACAATATTCCAGGAACATTATCTTTGCATTTTTTCCCTTTAAACAAACAGTCATTTAGACATTAAGGGCGCCTTTACGTATGCAGAGAGGCTGCTCTGATACACTCTAATTACAAGTCAGAGCAAACTCGATTAATAGTCTGCTGGAGTGCGGTAATTACTGCACTCCAGCAGACTCCAGTGTCAGATGTATCAGTGACCCCATGCTGAAAAATGGCAGCAGGAATGGTTTAACTAAAGCTCATTTGAGAAACTTTAAAGTGCCCCTGCCAATGCACATGATGTTCCAGGCACTTTAATTAGAACAGCTCTGAGAGTGCCCCCTTCCTCCCCCTCCGAAGCACATGTATAAATGCCCTAAAGCAGGGGGAGGCAAAATGGCCAATCCAGCTATTTTTCAGCAGCCCCTGCCCACATTGCTGTGGCTGGTCTCCATGGAGATCCCAACCACAGCTGTGCTGTGAAAGCTCAAGGCTGGGATTGCCATGGAGACCAGCCCTAGCTGCGCTGGCAGGGTATGCAGCAGAGCAGGACAGGGAGCTGCTCTGGAGCCACTGGGATCTTGAGATGGGAGCAGCTTCAATCTGTAGCTTGGCACACTCCGGGCAGGGGCACACAGGCAGCAGATTGCAGCTCTGCCCCTGCTCCAGACCAGACCAGACCGTCACCACTGGCAAGGCGATGGCAGAGCTTCAATGTGCAGCCTGCATATTCCAGGCAGGGGCACACAAGGATCACAGTTCTGCCCCTGCTCCAAACCAGGCTGTTGCCACTGCAAGGAGCCAGGGCAGAGCTGCAATCCCCTGCCTCCACCCCTGTCTGGAGTGTACCGCCTACAGATTGCAGCTCTGCCCTGGCCTTGAAGCAAGCTGCCCCTGCTGCAAGATCCCAACAGCTCTGGAGCAGCCCCTTGCCCTGTCCTGCTGCACACCCTGCTAGTGGGGTGAGGCTGGTTTCCATGGCAACCCCAGCCTTGTGCTTTCATGGGCCAATGTGGCTGGGGTCTCCCCACCAGAGATGTACACAGGTAGCTGGGAAATGGAGTCCGCTGCTAACCAGATCCAGCCTGTGGGCCAGACTTTGCCTGCCCTTGCCCTAAGAGTTTGAATGCTGTATTTGGGGTGATTTTAAAATACCTGCTGGTGCATTAGGATCCCTTAGCCATCCTTTTGCCTGGTTCATTTTGGAATCGATTAAGGCCAAAGCTCTCTTCATGGCTTCAGTGTCCTTTGCAAGAAAGAAATCAATCACATTCATTCAGTTTTCAAACCACAGATAGCTAACGATCAAAACAGACAGAAGTTGAAGCACAATCTGCTTGCATTTAAAGCTTTTATAAAACAACCCCCAAACGTATTGATACTAGCAGGTTACAGGCAGAGCCATCCCTAGGGGTGTGCAAGGCCCGGGACATACAGGGGCACAGGGGGGAAGGGGGAGGCGAGTGGCTGGAGCCAGCAATCCTCAGCAGTGGCAGTGCATGGCAGCCACAGTGAGGCCTATACAGCACTGACCGCGGGGCCCCGCAAAGCACTTGGCCTGGGGCAGTCGCCCCGATTTGCCTCCCCCCTAGGGACGGCCCTGGTTACAGTTCTTTCTTTAAGATTAAAACCAACAGACATGTTTTCATCCTGCCCAAAAATGCAAAACCAAAAAAAAAAAAAGTTTTGCATGCAAGTTGTTATTTTGTTTGTTCACTCATTTTCCTATTGTTATACCTCCCAAAAACAAAAGCTCTAACAATCCATTAGCTCCCCAACATAAGTATAAGTGTACATAAAATGTTTTAGGGACTGCACTACCAAATGAAATTATGATTTAGAACTTTTCCACCCACCAACTTTATACCAATGGGATTAGTAATCTTCGAGGCAGAATTTCAGTTACTATTTTAATGTCCTTTCTCAGATTAATCTGTTGAGTGTTTACATTTTTGCAACTTACCCACCTTTCAAGCTAGAAACAAGCTACCATGCATTCATTACCTTTGAGGAAGAAGGTGGGAGAAGATGGCTTCACGGCCAACTATTAGGATTTACAAATAGTGAGAGCTTTGAGTCATCAGAGACTTACATATGCACATGTTTATGGGCTTTTTCATTTTTTAAAAACTTTAACCAACTCATGACACTACACCTTTGTCAAAGACGCCCCTATTTTGACCATCTGGCCACTATCAGCTCACTTAAGCTCCTTTGCTTAGAAAAGGCCAAAAACATCTAGTCCTCCTTTCTCTGCATGAGCCTGTCACTGGCTCATCTGCAAACTCTCCACCAGAAGTCATTGTGAGTTTTCTGTCTGATGTATATACAATAGGAAAATACAAGAACCACTGAGTAGGAGATTAGAGAGGAGGCCAGGAAACAGCTCTTAAACAAATGTATGATAAAAGGTAGCAAATTTGTTTAATGTGAAGTTCAAAGCTGTATTATCAAGTCAGACTTCCAGCAGCTTTATGCAGAGTTCTGTTACCCAACAGCACAGGTTAAGAGAGGAACTCTGGCCCCTAATACAACTCCAACATAACAAAGAGCTCTGGACCGCAAAGTCCCTGGGGCAGGGATCAGTATCTTGAACTGTATGGGGCACACTAACACCAACACACCAATTTTTCTGAGCTAGTGTCATCCCTAAACTTAATCACTGTGGTATGTATGCTCTTATCAACACAAAGTCATTGCTTGATGACCTCTACTGACTCCCAGTTCAAGGGCTTGATTATAATCTAACCCTTGGCCTCTGGGCCAGATCCAGCCCCTGGAGTAGTCTCACCTGTGGGCATCCCCATAGGTCTGAAAGTTTGGTGCCAAGGGAGGGTGAACAGGAATTGATCCCAGCATGTGGAGCCAGCCAGGGGCAGTGTGGGAGAGGGGGTGCATATGGATCCCAGTTCCAGAAATCACTGGTCCCATGCTACTCGTCAGGGCCGCAGAGTCAAAAGATTGACCACAGACTGACCTATGCAGGCCTATGTGCTCTGGTATCCATCTCTACAAAGTCACCTCATGCCATACTAGAGTTTCTAGGTGGCTCAGAGTATGGGCCTGGAACTGCTTTCCAGAGCCAGTGGAATAGCACTTAGCAGAAAGCCTCGCTATGAGAACCTGCTCCCTTGCAGTCTTGTCAAAGAGAGAGATCGATAAGATTCAGAGCCAAGGACAAGACCCAGGTTGGGGAGGTTTAGTACAGAATATGCTGGTGGTCATCACCTTCTGATCTCTACAGTTTGCTAATTCTGTGCTTAATTCTTAATAACTTTATGTTAGTAGTCTTAAGTATTATCACTTGTGATGATTATAGCTGTCAACTGCCATTGTCCCCCTGGTTTACCAGTGGCAGGTTAGGGTGTGATGCCTTATACTTATGTGACAAAGCTGATTGTGTAACTTTAGCAACAAGTTATAAAAAAGATTTGTATGGGATAGTTTGGATAGGTATGATCCTGCCTGAGTAAGGGGGTTGGACTGGATGACTTACATAGGTCCCTTCTAGCCCTACCTTTCTATGATTCTGTTATGTTTCAGATGAGGACTAAAGGAACTTCAGGTCTCAATGCGCAATGAATAAGCCAGCTGCTCCATAAATATTAAAAAAACCCAAAACATTTAAAAGGCAAACAGATCTGTCACAAGAGTCTTTAATAAAGTTCCAACACTGCATAATAGACTCACGAGCCTACAAATTAGGAATACATATGTCTTTGCAATATTATGGCCTCAACACCTAGTCACCTTTATGTAGTCACCTATTCCTAAAGGAACTTTCTAAAAGGGAAGATCTATGTGGTTGTGTTTGTGTAATATGAGATTGCACCTTTAAACTTTGCCTTGGAGATTCTTAAGAGGGCAAATTAAAAATAATTCCTTCCAATTCAAGTCCATGTAAAACTTAAAGACAAAAAACACGTATTTTCCATTTTGTCAGGGGCACACAAAATATGGCCCACCAGTTGGATGCATCTCACCCACGGCTGCCGCATATGGGGCTCGGTCCCATACACTCCTACCCACGCCATGCTCCCACCTGCATCCACCCTGTGCCTGCCAATGCCACCACACTAGCCCCAGCCCCAACCAGTATACACAGCTTCCCAGTGCTGCTGCTGCAGCCACCCAGTTACTCTTCAGCTCCCCCCCTGCCCCCACCTCCAGTGGCTCCTCCTCCCCTCCCCTTGCTGCACCACTCTGGGCATCAGATAGTTCAGGAAGGCAGCAGCAGCTGTGCAGGTGTGTGCCAGGCACCACAAGCCCAGTCAGGCAGAGAAGATGCTGCAGCCAGGTGGCTCCAGCCCCAGCCCCTGACTGCCTTCCACCCACTCTGCCCAACTGGTGCAATGAACAGACACCTGTGGGTGACTGAGAGGGTGGAAGGCAGCCAGGACCTGAAGCTGGAGCCAGAGCCCCACCTGTTGGGACAGGAGCCATACAGCTGCAGCTTCCCCACCCCCACCTAACTGGGCATAGGGTGCAAGGCACACATCCCCATGATCACCGCTGCTTCCTTACACTACCTGCTGCCCAGAGCAGTGCAGCAGTGGCATGAGAAAGAGTCACTGGAGGTGGGGGAAGGCAAGCAGTATCTGGGCAGCCACCAGGAAGCTGTGTATGCTGGCTGAGGCCAGTGCTGGGATGGAGGTGGGGACCGTCAATGGGCATGATATGGGTGCAGGCCTGTCCCAGGCAAGGAGGGGCTTGGCCTTGTGCAGAGTACCACAGGGATCACTGTGGACTGGATGGTGGGGTAGGGGCTGACCATAGCTGCACCACCCAAGTGAGGTCTGCTGCATGCACCCCCTGCCTCCCCTCCCTCTTCCCACCCTTGGCTGGTTCCTACAACCTAGCATATGGGCAGCTCCCCACACACGAGCATAATGTCCCCCTACATACCCACACCCTCCCAATCCCATCCCACCAACATACTTTATTTTGAGCTATTATACAATTGCCTCTATGTATACTGTGGCAGGCCAGTAGGGGGTGATCCTGCACCGAGCCACCCAACTCACTGGGCCCGACCAACTTCCAGGCTCTGAGTGCCTCCCTGGGGGCGCCAAGCATCTCACCAACCCCCTTCCTGGAGTATACCTGCTAGACTGGGGGTAACACCACCACCACCCAGGGTCTGAACTGATCCTGGCCCTGTGCCCCCTGGGAAACACAGGCCTGGTAGCCCTTGAGGGTACTCGACCCACTTCAAGAACTCTGGGTACTTCTCTCAGTCTGAAACACAAATAGTAGTCTCCCTTAGTCAGCCAAACCAAGGGCACCCCAAGGCATAATCTAGACCCACTCCCAGTAAGTCTGCGTTAATAGGTACAAAGGAGAACTTTACTGGTTACAGGGGGTAGGGTTGCAATAGGGTACAGGGTAGAACAATATCAGAGAAATCCCATAGAGCAAACTGGTATGGCTGGGTAGCCTCTGATCACGCCTCTGAGTTACTGCAAGCTATATATCTAGTTCCATCTCAGGTAGCTTACTCACAAGTATCATCCAGAGGCAGGTGGAGATTCCCTCTGGAGGCAGGCAGTTCACTGAACATGAGTTTCAAGAGAAAGAGCAAGTTTCAGATGGTCCAGCTCTTCTCTTTCTGAGTTTTCATCATGGCTACTGCTCCTCCTCCTGGGCAGTCCTTAACCTTATGACCTCATTTACCTGGTCCAATGAAGGCCAGCACCTGTTGCCTGCCAGCCAACCCATTTGAAATGCATCACTGGTTTTTAGGTAGACTGGCAGGGTCTCTAGTCCCTTCCCAGTCAGGCTGGCATTGCTCAGAACAATAGGGAGCATAAGCCCCTCACCCAGGTATGTGATGCCAGTCACCTAAGCAGAGAGAGCAGGTTTCCCCACTCCCTCAGGAATGTATCCAACTCAGGTAACCTAAAGAGATGGGATGCCCTCTGTAGGGCCCATATTAATCAAACTGTCACAGAGCAGAGTTTTTGGGGAGGGACAGAGGTGGCATTCTGCCACATACACTGCTCACAAAAAAACCAAACAAATCAGGACAAAAATGTTATTTGAAATATAATTAAAATAGGTTATAGTACTTTGAATTTTAGTATTTTTATCTATTATTTGTTAAAATGATCTCTTCTGAAAGATTGTGTGCATGGCCTTTGACAGCTCAACAGAACTGTCCTGCCATCTGAAGGAATCACCCATTCTAATCTATGTTATCATCATGCCAGAAAAGTACATAAAGTTAATTCTGTTAACTGTTATCTTCTTTGTTGATTTATGTAACTGTGGTTGCTAAAGTGCCACTGATTACAGACTTCTGTAATTGAATCTCAAATTTGATCAAACTGTTTTTTGGTTGAGGCTTTTTGTTTGGATTTTTGTTTTGTTTTTTGCTTTTTCACAGATATTTTAATTTTTAGAACTGCAAGTGTAGAATTTCTCAGTATTTTTTCACCTTTTTCATTTGGCCACAAAGTGTTTATTCTGCACTTAAAATCTTGTGAATAGCACGTGGCCAATACACCTATTTCTGGGATTCCCCGAAAGTGACAGAAGAACGATCACAGATTGCTATAGCTCCTCCCTTTCTGTCACCAGTCAAGCTCTCTTCTTGGATATTTAAGTTTCCTGCTAGGGAGCTCACTCTAAGAGCTAATAAGTTCAATTACATCTAATTTAAGCAAATCTTTGTTGTTTTGTTTTTGAGGACTTTTTTAGATGTTAGCTTTTTCATCTTTACTTCATACCCAGGACTGCCTAGAAAGCACTTGTGGCCTGCTGAAGTCATTGCTGCAGGCTATTAGTGTGACTGGGTTTTGAACAATAATGCAAAAGACTGCTCTCTAAATGTTCATTCTGCTTAATGCAAGCTTCTTTTTTAGCAGGCATCCTCAATGAAAATAGGTTCCTTAGCTGAACATGCCAGTATTTGTCATTACCTCATCCCTTTGGTGCACGGATCTCTTACCACCATATCATACTTGGAGAGACAACTGGAGCGCAGAGATCATTGAAATGTATGGTTTTATAGATAGATCCTGGCCAGTAGACAAGGACCTGGAATTGAAAGCTTATCTAGGGCATAACTTTTAAACACTCTTGCTTAGTATGTTGTGCGCTGAAACATTTTGAACTTCAATCTTCCTTCAGGTCCATTTTCGTCTCCCCTATAACTCCCCTATAACTGCATTAATGGCATCTATTCATGGCATGTCAATAATGCAAATTCAGAGTGGGGAATTCACAGCTCTGATGCAATTACATCAGTAACATGTACTTTTTCCAGTCTAAGCTCATCTTCAGTTGGGATATTCGCTGTTATAGCAACATACCTTTTCCCATGTAGAGAAGTGCAAAGCTTTCCCACAAAGCAGCTGCAGCAACAGGAAGAAACCTATTTGGTTTTGGGGGTTTTTCAGAAAGCCTAGAAAAAATAAGTTGCACAAGCAGAATAACCATTGCCTGAGAGGAGGAGCAAAAAAGAATGGGCCCTTTGCAGGGAAGATAACATCCAGATCAAGTTACCACTTCTGTGATACTTCTGCCCCTACTAGATATTTTCCAAATCCCTCAGAATATATTCTAGTCCAAAATGTATATTGGCAGTAGTGTTATATGCAAGGAAAACTCAGAAACCCTGCAGAGACTGAATATACAAACTCAGTCTAGGGAAGTTGAGAAATAGCTTCATTCCTTTACCAAAGAAGGGAATGATGAGGGAAGTACAGCAAGTCCAACTTTCTGGCATAACAGCTGGCTTAGTCACCACACAAAGCTCAATCTTGCAAGGTACTGGACACTTCCCAGCTTCCCAGAGCGCTCGTTGTGAGTTGAGGGCTCAGGACCTTGTAGAATCCATTCCTTATTCACTATAGGCTGACTCCTCTGCTGAAGAATGAGTTACATGCAGTTAACAATGCAGCAGCATACAGCTACAGGCTGAGAAAGAAGTAGGGAAAAACAAAGGAAAAACTAACATTTGTACACTCAGTTTTATTGTATGTAGTTTTATCCCAGTTTCACCTTACAGGATTTTTTCAATACACTGCAATTTTTTTTTTTAAAGGGAAAAAAAAAGGTGTAGCTAGACAGTTAAAATAACTATTGATTTCTGCCTAAGAAAAATGCCCATGTTTATCCAGCACCTTGATTCTAGATAAGTATTCAACCCATCTTGAGTAACATAAGTGACAGCTCATGGTACTATGAATGCGATGTCACAACCCACAACGCTCCAGGGGATTTCAGTCAGTAGCAAATAGGTTTGGAAGAACTTAAGTATATTTCTATGTAGTTATAATTACAGATCTATTACTTATAGCTGTTACTCACAACCAGGCTATGAAACAGTGTTGGAATTTGCTTGAACTTTTCATTAACACTGTTATAATTGCACAGTCCCTCCCTCCCCACTAAGAATTCCTCCTTCTAGCCTTTTCTCTTAACTTAATTTCCTCCCCTTTCTGGAGGAATATTTTTTTACCACAAGATACATGCAACAGGTACAAGGGGAAATAAAGTAGCAGCTCCTCCCTCCTCTAATCAGCCATTTGGCATGTATACAAAATGGAAAAGGAAAGTCTATTGTATGTGACTACTGGCAAGACGGCCTAATCAAGGGCTTGTATTTTTTCTCACACCTGCTCAGTTGTAACATTTAATATCCTTGATACCATGAAAAGTTCAGTACACAGGCAGTGCCCAATGCTGGATTTCCAAAATCCTGGCAAACTGCCACCATCCTACAAGCTGAAATAAAAGTGATTATTAAAATACTCTGAATTTAGTTAGGGAGCACCACAATATACTTGGTATACTAGCCACAGAACATACTTATGTATTATGTATTCCGACTAACATTTTCCCCTGAGAGACACTGTCAAAATATGAACCATTATATAAAAAAAAATCTTTACCTGCATTATTATAACAAAGAAGCTATTCACACATATTAAGAATTATTAACCTCTAACTTACTTACGGGTGTGCAAAACGGGCCACATTCAATTCAGATTCAGCCCACACTGGGGACAGTGATTTAATTAATTGATTCAGATCACTGTCCCCAATTTATCTGGCCAAATCTAAATCTGAAGATTTGATGCTAATTCGGAGAATCAGCAGTTCAGCCATAGACGCAGCTTTAAATGTTTTTTCTACATACCTCGAGGTAGCAGGCGCGGCTTGTGAATGCTGTGATGGTGGGGTGGATGGTGGGGCATGTTCCCCAGCAGACCCAGAAGTGGACTGGAAGTGCTTCTGGTCCATTTCTGGGTCTGCTGCTGAGTTGGCTGGGAAGCCTCCCACGCTCCTGTGGAATGCTCCATCCGACCCAGCATTCACGAGCCTTGAGGTATGTAGAAAAAACATTTAAAGCTGTGTCTATGTCCAAATTGTCAAATCTTTCTGAATCAATTCAGAGGGTTCTAATTCGATTCAGAGAGATTAAAGGGTCTCCCGATTCGATTTGGATTCAGAGATTCAGCCATTGAATAAGGCTGAATCGAATCAGGGACCAAAGCTTTGCACAGTCCTACTTTCTGCTGAATTCATTACGGACTATGAAGCTTCCTGGTCTTCCATGCACTAGAACTGTGAAGTTGTGATAAAAATCATGGGAATTTCTGATAAATAATCTATTGTATCTACTTAAATACAAGATGATGTCCCCCGCAATCAGCATCGAGGAAAAAAGCCCTTTGTCCTATAATTGCATACAAGGAAATACACTGTTTATCATTAAACTGCTACAAGTCATAATAAAGCAGTATACTGCATACATTTCAACTTCTTCTTTCCCACAGCAAAGCTGTGCCTTTCTTTCCATTTCCAATGACCTGTCTCTTCACTAGCCTTAAATGTCTGACAAACTTCACCAAACAGGGCCCCAAAGAGCTCACCCAGAATCCCTCTCTCAGCCTGGTGCATATGGTTAGCAGGGATCGGGTTTTCCATTTCCCACAGGAAAAACAGAGAAAAACGCAGATTTTCCTTTTACCCGAAAAAAACTTGGATTTTTCATTTTAATGGAGAAACACACAGATTATGGACTTTTGCAAAGACCTCTTGCAGGCTGGCAGAGTTCCAGCCTGAAAGGGGCTGGGGATACAGAAGGAGAGCAGTCAGGCTTGGGGGCACCATGTGCATGTACGGGCATATAGCTGCCAAGCAGCCTGGAGAGCAGCTCCTGCAGGTAAGTCTGGTGGGGTGCGGGGAGGGACTGAGGCCCCCATAGTGACGTAGGGAGGGAGTTGGGCAGGGCTGGGCCTGCTGCCCAGTCTGGGCGGGGATTGGGGCTAGAATGCATGGCCACAGGGCCCCAGCAGCGAGTGGGACAGGGTTGCAGGCAGGTCATCTGGGGGGCAGGAGAAGCTAGCTCCCCACCATTGCGCACACTCCTGGGAGGGCAATAAGGGGCATGTGCCCCCAGATTCATGCATGGCGTGGGTGCAGGCTGCTCACTGCAGGCTTGGGCTCCCCATCCTGTGGCCCTGCCATGCCACGTCCCACCCACTGGGCTGCAGAGACCCTGGGGATTGTGACCCCCGGTGCTGCCAGGTGGATACGGGGCGCTTTGCCAGGGTGATGCGGGGCTTGCAGCGGCATGCAGGTCCCAGGCAGAGGGCAGCAGGGCAGGGAGCCCACACCTGCCCCCATCCCGCACACATATTTGGTGGGCACGTGCCCTCCACAGTCCCCTAGGAGTGAGCACAGTGGCAGGAAGCCAGCCCCCTGCCTAAGCCTGCAGCAGGCAGCCCGCACCCACCCTCCCCCCAACACAAGGGGCTCTACTTTGGCCATGCTGCCCACAGGGAAGGGGGAGCTGGGCTCCATGCCCCAATCTGCCACAGCACCCACTGCTTCCTGTGGGCAACCGTCAGGGCTCAGCTACTGCTGCAGGGGGCAGGGGGAAGTGGTCCCAGGTCTCTGGCCCCATAGACCTGGCGGCTGGGGGCCCCTCTGCCAGGGCCTGGGGTTTGTGAGTGGGGAGTAAGGGGTCTGGGACCTGCATCCTGGTCAGCTCAGGGGGCAGAGGGAGCTTTGATTTTCTATGATAAAAACCCCAAAGTCAAATTCCAAAATTTATACATATTTAGAATTTATTTTATTATACTGACTGAGGAACTAGTAGGCTTCAAAACTTCTTTAAAATTGTAAATATATCAAATAAAACATTGTGCTTAATTGATACCTATGTATATAGTGGTATTTAATTTTAAATGAGGATTTTTATCAGAGAATTTGCTATTTTTATCAAAGAAAACCAAGATTCCTGATGATTAGTGTGATCTTGCCCTCCATGAGGTGAAGTTGGACTATGCTGCCCTGCACTACATCTGCGTATACATTTTTGGGATATCCTAGGTTTTATAACAAGAACACCTGGTTCCAGTCATGGGAGGGGGGGACGGACTAATTATCACATGGATCACTTGTGGGGAATATCTTGAATGCACACACACATCGAGTAGTACTGAGCTGTGGGATCACAAAGGCTTGAAATGCTGTTGACTGATGGGGCCCAGTCCAATGAACTGTATGGTAAATCATGAGTCTTTTGCCTTTGGACTAACATCATGCATCATTTGTAGTTGGTATAAGCATGTGCCAAAGTGCTGTTTTTACAAGTATGTTTACGGAGTACCTGTGCTAAAACTTGCAACCGTTTTAAAAAAGGTAAAATGCATCATTCTAGATTAACTAAGTCTAAGTCTATGGATACCTGTAGTAATTTGCCTATAAAATAAACTGTTTATTTCAAGGTCAGTGCTTTCAAGTCTGCCCTTCCATGTCTCAGGGAGAGCAGGATCTGACAGTAAGGAGCAAGGGAAAGAACTGCAAGGGGAAGGTGGTGGGGGGTACAAAAAGGAAGGGGGCTACCTGACTCAGATTTATTCTCCCTGATATAGCAGCAGAAAGAGGGGCAAATTCAAATCCAAGCTAACCCTACAAATATAAGGGGTCATCTCATATGTGAGTAAACGCAGTATATATAAAACAGAAGCTACTGTACTAAGGGACTTATACTTAGTAAAAGTTTTTGTCATTCTGAAGGAATTTTGACAGTTGCTGCTATTGAAGAGCAGGAATTTTGAAAAGGGTAAAATTACTCAAAGCCTTGGTAAAGGCTCCCTGACAAATAGAAAGCTTCCTCTTGCATGTTTGGGGTCGACATTCAGGAGCAACAGATATTAGTAACATACTGGAAAATAAAAACATTAACAGAAAGCTATCCTTAAAAAAAAACAAAAACAAAAACAAACAAACAAACAAAAACTTAGAAGTGTTCCTTTCAAATTCAGTAAGTCTGTCTTTTCATAACTTGACAAAGAGAGATTTAACCCTGACTGTCCCCATCTTATTCTTCTCCCAGGACAGCCATTTTCCCTCTTGGAGAAACATCCTGAACATCTATACTCTTGTGGTTTCTCCTGGGAGACCAGCAACTGTCTCAGGAAAAACTGAGCATCTGTATACGATCATGCAACTCTGATTTTCATATACAGCCGTCTAGCTAACACTCAACTGAAATAATTTTAAAAAAACCTATACACATGAGTATGGTGTTACAACTGGCACACAGAAAAAAAATGCACAGCACACAGTCTGCACACAGCACAAAATGTCAAACATGCTTTTTGGTTTTAGTATAAAAGTAGAAGTGTATGGTCTGGAAGAAAGCTTACCTTCTAAAAGGTGAGAAAAAGAGTAAGAAACAAACAGAAGAACAAAAACAAAGATGCATAAAGTAGTCATGATAAAGAAATAGTAGTGGTAAAATACTTCAGATGCAAAATAAGGGTCAGGACACCAATATGTAGGCCGACGTGGTTTAATCCCTTGCTCAAATTTGATGTTAGGTTTCCTGAACCAACTAATAATGGTGAACTAACAGGTTTTTATCCCTATAGATGTTTTTTGAAATAGTTTGTTGTTTGCTGCTGTGCAACTATTCCCCCAAATCCTATCAGCAACCTATTTAAGGGGCCATTTCTTTGCAACTGTAGTTACACAGGATGTAAACACATATAGGCGGCTTCTCCAAGATGCCAACGTTCCCTTCTGCTGAGCAGCAGACATGGGACTGAACTGGCAACAGAGACATTTTAAAACGTGACAAGAAAAGAAAGGAGAACCACACCAGCACTCGCACGTTGCACCTGCATGACAATAATTTGGTAAACATTCCAACTAATCGGACCTCAGATTACACCCTCTCTCATCCAAAATGAGCATGCAGCCCAGAAAGCCCTTTCTGGAGGAGAGAAATAAGGACAACAGACAGTAACACTGGGTGCAGACAAAAAAGACAATTTTCACCTGATATGGCCACAGGAAGTGGTCTATAACCATAACCAAATACAAGTTCAAAACTGTGGACTGTTTCAAAATGGCCAACCTGGCAAAACTCTGAACCCTCATTTCATTGCATGAGGTTTCAGATGAAGACATTTCAAAACAGCATCTTCTGTAATTTGCGTCTGCATTGCCTGCTAGCCTCTGAGCTGTTTTCAGAAGGGAGAGGGGAAGCAGAGGGCGTTCAGTCTGGTGGTTTTTAGCCCCTCCTGGAGGATGGGGCTGGTGTATTGTAGGCCCCCCTGCCCCGGCAAGGTGGGTCGCTCCAATTCACCCACCCCACCGTCCAGAGCCAGCGGGGGAACCCCTAGGAGTTTCCTCTGCTCCCTTGTCTCACTCCCATTCTGAGAACAGGGACAGGCTGGGACTGGAGGAGGGGTCATTGGTAGGGGAAACAGACTGTATGCTGGAAGCCAGCAGCTAGATTCCCTCCCCCCCGGAACCAACAGTGAACTTTGGAGATCACAGTAACTCGGAACACTTCCTGCAACGTGTTCTCAGTTACAGTGGGGAGCTGCACTTTTGTCTGCATCCACTACCTCAACACTCAGGTAAATGCAAAAGTAAAAGATTTTCTCAGTTAATCACCACTTGTGGAACTTTTCACCTTGCCTTTTCAAACAAAAAACTTCAGTCAACATGACTGTGAGTTAACTTTTTTCCTAACACTTGCAAAGGCAACTCTGGGTAAATAATGGATTATGAGTACTTACGTATTAAACCAGTTTTAGGCATGATTTCTATAGTTTAAGAACAACTTTTGTACCCAACTTATTCCCACTTTGCTAGATGAGGTATGACTGTCACATACTTCCCTCCTTTGGGAAGACTGCACTGCATTTTACAATTATCTTGTGACGCCAAAGAAAGAAACCAAATTTAACATAAATCACAATCTCTTGAAAGCTATCAGAGAGCCCTTCAAATAAGCCATTGGAACAAGTTCACATAATGTTCTTTTATAACCTTCTTGTTTCTATTATATCAAATCAAATAAGAATAACCAGTCAACAAGATTTTTTTTTTTGTTTTTTTTTTTTTAAGAAAAAGGTAAAGCAATAACACAAATAATATTATCTCAAAGACAAATGAGCTCCAATGATAATCTTTTATCTTGATTCTCTTATGGTATGGTATCACACAGTATAGCAAGATAAAATCTACAAAGCATAGCAAAAGTATAGCAAGATAAAATCTACAGACTCTATAATCTGAAAAGTGTCATTTTATACTTGCTATGGTAGGTCAAGCAGAATTTCCAAAAGGAGTAGTGAACATACCTTACTAGCCCAGGCATCCTCATCCCAGGAAGTGAGTTGCAACACACGGATGATTTCATTAATCTCGGCACTCATCTTCTCTACTGTGAAGTTACGGTTTTTCAAAGCCTCTTCTATCCCTTGGCTTTTAGAATTTTTAGTAGTTACAAAAATCTTCATAGCTATAAATGTTGTACAACTGATTAGTAAACCACCAAAAGATCCAGTTCTTAAACAAGACACTCTCCCACTGTTTCATTCATGAACAGTACTTAATGGGATTGAATAAAACCATGGAGTCCGAGGCCTTTAAGACGTGTTCATTGGTATAATTAGGTCAGTCAAGTATAGTATTTCAAAATATATACTTTAGCTCACCGTTCAGTCTAAACCTTTTTAGACTGAAGACACCCCTCAGAAAATCCAGCTCTGTGTTTCCACTCATTTTTAGATTAAAGAAAAATAATGGAGCAATTCGTGTTGCAAAGAACTCAGAAAGGCCACAATGGGTCAGAAGGAATGGGTACCTGTAGACATGTGGGGCACCTGCTCCAACGCACTGTAATGACAGCACGTTAAAGCAATTGAGCATGCTAATTGCAATGTTCCAGCAGCCTTGGTGTCTCGTGTATTCAGCGCCCCATGCTTGTTGAACAAACTTTAGTTAAAAGCACCCCCACTGCCATTTTAAAGCGCAGGATGGTGAATATACAAGATGCTGGAAATGCTTTACATTAGTGGTTCCCAAGAGCTGCTCTGATTAAAGCACTGCCCCATCCCTGGAGCACGTGTAAAGATTCCCACAATTTTTGACACTGCATTTATCCTGTGAGTCATGTGTAGGTGTTTGCTTACCTAACAGTATTCATATTGTTCAGCATTCCAGAGCACTCCTAAAAGGATCTCATAACTCTTCAGGGTTCTGAGGGTTGAGAACCACTGCTCTAGTTCTAGCTCATGCTAAAGCATACGCTGCCCTATCTTCATTGTTCTTACTTCCCAGCTAAGTAGATTACATTGCCACATACCACCACCACCTCTTAGTTTTCCTATGCAGATGCTTCTGTTTCTCTCCTTTTCCTTTTCCTGTTTTGCACTGATGCATCAAATAGTCAGCATCAATACAAAATATACCATAAACCTATAATTTTCAGATTCTTGTGTGTTCCTACACCCATCTGCTCAGTTAAAATTCACGCCAGGGCAATAGCAATGGGAAAACCCCATGCACATTACTAAGATAATCACAGGAATGTACTAGACCAACACAGACACAGGCGCTCTTGTCCAAAATGTTTCACCTTGCCTGAACATTTAAAATCAAAGCCAAATTAGACAATCAATGTTTAGCCCCACATTGCTATTTCTTCATCTCAGACTACCTTTACATTTTGTGGAGTCATCTTCACAGACTAGAACAGAAGCACAATGCTATGCTATAGGGGTCATTAGCAGTACCTCAATTTCTGCAGATGCAAAGGCAGTCCCATTCCAAAACCTGTCCAGTGCTTTGATTTAACTCAATTTAACATCAAGAGGAAGGTAGGATTTGAAAGGACATTACAAAGGCAAAGCCTGCTGTACTCTACTTGTACAACTTTGTCAAAAACCCTTCAAACCAAAATTCTATTATTCAGACAGCTACCATTGTGGATCTCCAAGCAGACAACTTGTTTAGATATACTTTATGGCTTGTGTCATACACAAAGCATGTACTAGGGACTAGAAAGAAAGAGAGAGTAATTTTGTACTACATTCTTAAAGCAAAAAAACAGTGCTTAAACTGCCACCCCAACTATAACACTTGAAAAAAATGAAACCTGGCACTGGCGAGAAGGAAAACAAAATCTGTTCACAAGTGCAAACAACTAAGAGGCCAAGGTATTCTCAACATTATGCACTGCTATATATTTTGGGTAAGATATTCAGTCTCCCTAGCTGTAGCTCGACCAGCACTCCCTGTGGCAGAGGACAGGAGTTTTGACAGAGGGCCACGCTGCTTCAGTAATGGGACTGTAAGTTCTACACCCAAGAAACAGACAAGTGGAGGCCTCTTCCCTTTTAGGCCATTCCCAGAATAAAATGCATCAGAAGCTTAAGTGTGGCAGGAATAGGTTCCAATTTCCCCCGAGTGTGTGTGTGCGCGCGCGCACGTGTGCGCGTGCATGCATATGTACAAGAAGATCTGGGGGAGGAGGGGTTAATTTGCTTTGTTTTTAAAGAGTATACATGTCTCAGCCTTTGACAGCAGCATCTAGACTACACTGCTGTGAGGCCCATTATGCATAGATGCTAAAAAAAGGTAGGTCAACCATAAGAAAGTTCTTTCATATAAATGCATTAATGCAAACAGCTATTTTAAAATATTTATTAAATGTAATACTGCAGCAAATGACATGCATGGCATGTAAATACAACTCATATAAATAGTATACAGTTAATTTTTGCAAGTACACAAAACTTGAAATGGATAAGTTGGTGTAATAGCTTCTCTTCCCACCTCCAAGCTACTGACAAATAATCCACACACCTAAATATTTCCAGTCAGTCTAAAAGGGACGTAAAGGCTGCTATTTTAATGGACAAAACACAATGCCATTCAAATCTGCATTATACATTTGTATGTAATTGTATTAAATAGTCTGACCAAGTACCTGAAATAAGGACTGGCAATAGCTCCTTCACAGTGTTCATGGAATTCACCAACATGACTCTGTGCTCCTGATGAGTCAATTCCTGCTGTCTTTCATCAATCATTTTTGCCATTTTTGTCATTCCTAGATCAGAAGAGTTAATTCAAGTAATTAAGCTATGAATACGGTTTTTCCCTATAGTTCTGAACATTCTGCAAGGAAGTCTACCTTCTCACAGTTGAACTTTCCAAACAAAAGCCAAAAAACTTAACAAGGCACAACAACTTTGAACTATTTTTCAGTTGCTTCAGGGAAACTATACATTCAGTTTCTGTTTGAAATTCAACCTAGAGAATAGGCCTCAAGATTCTTAAGCTTTTTTGTTCTTCTTAAAAGACTAATGATAAAAATGACCTATACAGATATAGAATAAATGAAGAGCTGACTTCAGCAAAGACAGTCAGGTCATCATCTTATGACAATGATTTACTACTTTTTCCTCCTTTTACTTTAAGTCGCATTTAGATAATGGAAGATGGGATCAGCCAGTATCAGGGACACATGGTGTGCTGCCTTCAGAAAATACTTGTCTGGAAGTTTTACTAGTATTATGGCATCCATTATGACAGAACAAATAAATATACATTAAGTAGAATTGTCCTCATTCTAAAATATTGTATACTATACTATAATAGTATATTTACTCCAGAATAACATGTTATTAGTTTATTTTATTTGAGAAAGAATATATGGTTCCCCCAGTAGTTCCCGACCACTTGGAAAATGTGATGACTGATGTATATTCTACTGTGGTCCCCACATAAATCTTAACTGTTGAAAGTATATTTACTCCACAATAACATGTTTAAGGAGTTAAAAACATGCCATGGAAAGCTGACATGGTTTTGAAGGTTTATACAAACTAATACTACATGTTCTGAAGAGCACATAGGTCAGACCAAGACTTCTATTTCAGGGTTGCCAATAGCAGAAAACTAAACTAACAGGAAATACATGCAGGTTGAATTTAGAGGTAAAATGTGAGACTGGTGGGATAACACACACCGAAACACAAACCTACACACACTTCCTGGTTTCAAAAATTAAATACTGATCAAATATTTACTACCCAACTATAAACTATATAGAAAGGACAGCTTGTGTCACAGAAGTATAATACTGCTACTCTACATAACATAATGATCACAAATTTCAAGTGTTTTATGATCATCTGAGTCAAGCAAGTATCTTTCAAAATAGAAAAAAAATTCAAGTGGGAACTTTAAGATAAAAAGTAGTCCACAGGTACAGCAAAAGAAACAACCTATTGACTCTACAGGTTTACAAGGGAACAAGGTGGACATTGGGAAAATATCTACCTCAGATTCAGGCAGCAAAGATCCAGACACTATCAGAGAACAAGTTGTCCAAGAGAGAGACAAAACAAAGCAATTAAAATCACAAACTAACCAGAGAGTAGTTTTTTTCCAAAAGATAAGAACTCAGCAGAAGACCTTCTACCAAAAACATGCAATGTTTAGTAAATCATGGATGACTGCTAGAAAACAAGGGCTGAACTTAATTATAAACAAAAGATTTAAAAGATATTTCTGTGTGATCTGGCAATTACAGGTCACTAAGGTTTACTTATGTATCAGGAAAACTGGAAGGGAAAAAGAACTCTAAAACACCTAGATGGACATGATGAGAACACATTTGGTAGTGGGGGGGGGTTTCAAACAACAACAAAAAAAGAAATCAAGCCCCAGAGAGATGACATATTTATCACATTACACCAGTTTAACAGTCTTATCACCAGTGCAAAGAAATAGCGAACAGATGGCAATGAGAAACTTCTAAACTAGGATGACTTCATCCAATCTGGCGCTGAATTATCCCTGAAAGAACAGGGTAAAAGTCTAATGGTACAAAGTTATGTCAATATTACCTGTCTTCATCCTACTTCTCTCCAATGATTTATAAAACTTCAGCATATTTGCAAAGGACAACACAAGATTCCTGGTAGATCTATGAACAGTTTATGATAATTCTCTCACAGCATGCAGTAAGGCAGATAATCATGAGACAAGGAAAAAAAAGTATTGTCATGGATTAGAAAATGTCCATGTATTTAAATGTGTGATGGATGACAAAATGAAAAATTAAGATAATTATGCTAGCCCAGACTAGGAAAGACTGAAGTTCCTCAGTCAAAACTTACAACAGAATAGTAGATAAAATTCAGTGTTGAAAAATATGAGGCTTATAAACACTGACATGTATCATTTGAATTATTCACACACACTGTTAGATTCTAAATTAATTGCTGCCATTCAAGAAAATAGGCATGTGCTTCTTGTGCACAGCTCAATGAAAAAGTCTGCTCAATAAGTCATGGCAATCAAAATACAAAAGGAGGTAAGTGTCATAATGTCATCATATAAATCATTGATGTGTCATTACCTGAAATGCCATGTTCGGTTCTGCTAACCCAGCTCAAAAACAGTCTAGCAGAGGCAAAAGAAGTCCAGAGCAAATCAGTGAAAATGATCAGAGGCATGGAAGACACAGAAAAGACTAGGACTGCTGGTTTAGTGATAACAACAAACACCAGAGAAGTATATAAAACAAAATAAATCAATCAACCACATGAAGAAGATAGACTAGCCAGATTGGCCACGTATTTATTTAATTTTTTGAAGTAAACCAAGGGGATGCCAGTTAAAATGAAGGCAAATGATTTTTCAGGGGTTCTGTTTTGGGGGGGTTTCAAGCCGTGATGCATGACCTACTGTGGAGCTTACCACTGCAAGGTATCACCGCAGATAAAAGTTTATTGCAATCCCAAAGTTTAGCCAGGAATACACATAACAGAAGAATTTTGTTGTTACACTGAAAAGGAGGAACAGGCTTCCTGATATAAAGACACCTTGTACAAGCCAGCTCTTCTGAGTTAATGAACCTTTTCAAAGTAGCTGGTAGTGGCCATTTGGGAGGTGAAGAAATAAAACCACTTGGTGGACCTCTTGATTCAATTTACATCTTCTATTCATATGAAAATTTATATTTGTATTTCAGTTGCATTTTTAGTGTTTTCCTGTTTATCTCCAAACACTTTACAAAAGGGGCCAGCATTGTTATTCTCAATTGATCAATAGGGGAAAAAGAGAGAAAGGGAGTCATTTTATCAAACGATCCCACAGGCCAATGGCAAAGCCAGGAATATAATCTTTTTTTTCTCTTACCAGATAGAGAAAAACTGGGGCAGACATACTGCCTCTTTAACAGAAAGGCCTCATTAATGAGGTGAAAGATCATAAAACAGTCTTAGGCCAACTAGCCTGTAATAAAGAAACAGTGAATAAGTAGAGAAGAGAGAACCCTATCTGGCCTTCGCTTTTATAGCAGTGAAGCACTATTTTCTGGACCTCTTACTAATATCTAGATGTCAAACTTGTATTATAATTTAAACTGTAACAGTCCAAGGAATGTTTTTAGGATGCAACTACCTCACTCTGTACAGAAGCTCATTACCCAAAACCTGGATTCAGTTGTTGGTGTTTGAAAGTATATAGCTTCCTATACTGTATTTTGTGTTATATTTTTGTTGTATATCAAGAAGTCTATCCTTCAGCACATTGCTCCCTAATAATGTAAAAGAAAAATGGCTTACCTTTGTGTCCTATGCATACTGCGATACAGTTTGACCCAACACTGGGTCAAATCACTGATATAGCATTTTCTAATGCGATTTGTACTGCATCCTCAAGATAATACTTGTGAGGCAGAAAGCACTGGAAAGCTGACCTTTAATATAAACTGTTCCAGCAGACTTTCAAAAGGAAAAGCTTTAACATAACTCAAATACAAATGACTACAAAACTTGGGACAACAAATATATGCATAAGAGTATATTCAGAAGATACTGGAGAAATCTAACCTGGCCCCAAATTCTTTGTGTATGTCACTAAATCCTCCATAGTCTCCACCACCTCTGCCACAGTTAGATATTCCAAAATTCCCTTGCAGACACGGATGATTTTACGGACCTAAAAAGAAGCATTTAATCATTTAATAGGTCAAGCTAGAAATGCAAGGTTTATTACTGAAAAATAGAACAAGCACAGCATTTGGTAGCAGGGTTAGCAAAGATCTATGTGAGGTTTGGAATCTTGAATTAATGGCTCAGAACTTTTCAGCAACAAAACCCACATAATCTTCTGTACTCCCAAAACAAACCAACATTTCTGTTATTTGAAATGACACATCCTGTTTCCAATAATTTCACACCTACCTCAAGATCTGAAGGACATCAGGGAAATACGTAAATTGTAAGAAAGTATATTCACCTCTTAGGGCACTAGGGAACATGCTGCACTGCTGTCTTGAAGAAAGACTGTATTATAATTTGTTATTGATGTTTAACAGATAAAAAAGAAATTACTAAGTAAAACTTCCAGAACGATAGATTCCAAAGTTTCCCTATGAAATGTTATCCATTAAACAGTTGTGCACATGCAGAATACATTATCCAACATTCCACTTAAAAAGGATGGATCCAACTCTAAAACCTTCCAGAAAAAATGTGTGTGAGGGGCATTTTATTCTCCTTTTGCCTCGCAGCACAAGGAGTTTTCTTAACTATGCTTTGAATTAGAAGTCCACGTTGGCCTTTTTACCAATCTGTTTTTAAAACACCTATTGTTTTTACATCATATTTGAGAGGAGTGGTTCTCAACTTTTTATACTTGAGACACCCCTCAATCAATTCAAGGCACCCTTTGGAAAATGCCAGCTCTTAATTTTCACTGTTGTTTTGACTACAGACAAATAATAGAGTGAATCCTTTGTTGAAATGAACTCAGATCACAACAGATCAGAAGGTTCTAACACCATGAATTCCTATATGAAAACTGGGTTTATCTTGTGAATCAGGTCTGCATACCTAACCATGCTAAAATCATGCAGCACCCCTTATCACTTTTGAAAGGATCTCATGGCACCCTGGTTGAGAATCACTGGGCTGGAAAATAGAGAGCTCATGGCAACACCCAACCTTTTCTGGAGGATTTAACTTAGAGCACTGAATTTAAATGAAAAGCAGCCATTACTGCTGAAAATCTGAACTAATACTCTTTGCAAGTCCTCAAGCAGTCACTTCTAATAATGATCTCCAACATTATGTTTGTTCAATAGATATTAAAATAGATTTTATATTTGTGAGAATAAAACATGCCAAAGTAATAAAAAATGTTCCTCTTTTGTTTACCTTGTGCATATTGGAACTGAGCATTTGAAGAAGCATGTAGCTTTAGAGAGGAATGAATTATTTTCCTGAACACTGGAACTATGATTAAGAAAACAAATACTTCACACCATGATCATGTCCCAGATCACTTTTGAAGTACTTATTGGAATGTTTTCCATCCATCCAAACCAGGCCCTTGTTAGATTTATACATGGAATCCTTGGAACTACTACAAATTAAGTGGATATTAGAGATACTCAGAACCAGGTTTGCTGGTGTTACAGTGCCTACCTCAGCCTCATCAAAAGTCAGGAGCAAGTCTGATGTTCCAGAAAGTATGCCTCTTGATCCATCAATGAGATAATCACGAGCAGGCACTGAATAAGGATCTGCTTGTAGCATCTGGGCCGCTTGGACAAGTTTAGTGCAGGCATTCTCCACCCTATTTATAACAGTAAAAGACAACAGTTAATGCTTGTTCTAAATACTCTGCAGGAAGGGGGCAGATCTCAAAAGTTCAGGAAGCTCAGCTCTAGAATCTCAATCATTTGTACTTTCATATGCAAAACACCTCAGACCAACCGTATCTAGTTCTACATATTTTGAACTGACTTATGGTTTACTGTGCCCATGTAAACATTTTTTCTCAGTGATGAAATCAACTTATTTGGAGCTTCATCTATCCAGATAACTTCTATGTCAGGAAGTTCCTGATGCTTCATTAAGATCACCTCCTGGAATGCCACACTTCCTGTATACAGGTTTCCCTTGCTTTATGCAGGTTCTGTATATGCGAATTCATACTTATGCAATGTCCCTTTTTATATAAAAAAATTTGTTGTATAAGAGGTAAATTTACTCTTATGCGATTGGCGTGGTGGAAGCCCGCAGTCAGCTGCTTTGTGCAATGCATTGTGGGAGTGATGTGCACATAGTCTCCTGTGTGGATCTGTACTCCTTGCTCATTGTCTGCGACATGTATTTCTATAGTTGCCATCCCCATTATGATAGTGCCCTGTGCCTGTATGTACTGTGCTGTCGGTGAGTACCAAACTTGTTTTGAAAAGTGGTAGAAATGGGTCTGGGGGTCAGTACAGTCAAGGTCTTGGAACGTATCCTTATTTGTTACATTGTAAATAAAATAGGTTTCCTTTATGCAAATTCAAATTATGCACCATCTTCCAGGAACACATGTACAGCATAAAACAAGGGAAACCTGTACTCTTATGTTCCTAGGAAGATTTAGTCTTTGTTACACAGTCAGACATGACTGGAAAAACCTTTTTCCTATATTCTGCCTTCCAAAAATAAGGTGTGAATTTTATTTGGGGGCAAATTGTATGCAACAAAATACAGTAATAAATAACCAAGCTTCTCCCAACTTAATTCACTAATGAAGATTTCCTGCTCTTCAGGTTCTATTCTTACTACCTTATGCAAACATGAACTAAATAGCTCTAATATTTGATTACAAATAGGGAGGTTCAGATATAAGTGCTATCAACTGCTGATACAACTAAAAAAAGAGAGGGTCCTTAAATGTAGAATCTGAGTTATAGGACTACTTGCAGATGTTACAATTAGAACAATCAAACAAACAAAATGAGCTTTACCAGGAGCAGCAGTGCATTACTCAGACCTGGCTCTTCAGCATCTGTATAGATTGGGCACTTCAAGCAGGGTTTTTTGGCAATTTTATCTAATAGCTGATTCAATCAGCTATTAGATAATAGCACCAAAAAAGCCCCACTTAAGAGCCTGAGCTATACAAACGTTGGGTGAGCTGGGTCCAGCTAACACACTGCCTCTTCTGGAGGCTGGGCTCAGCGTGGAAGCACATCAAGTTTTAAGTAAAGCTCTGTTTCTTTGTTTGGTTTTGGGTTTGTTTTTTGTTTAACATCTGCAAGTAGCCATAATGCTTACCTCAAGTAAGAACTTTTTGCCCAGAGAAGCTTTCCATCTATTGACTCCTCTGTGAAATCCTATGAAATGTGAACTTTCATTTCTACTCAGGAGAACTTTTACAAATTTTTCTCTGATGCCTGATGAAGGGTGTTTGTGCCCAAAAGCTTGCAATTAAAGATTTTTTTTTGCAAAAATCCTGTTGGTCTAATAAAAGATATCACCTCTACCTTGAGCCCTGACTGCTTTTAACTAAAGTGCATGAGTTTTAAAATTAATCTAGTCTATCCAGCTAATGAAAGCTCTAATAAAAATATGGAGTTGCAGCACTAAAAAGAGAATTGAGTTAAGGTGTTAATTTTACTTGTTCCGTCAACTTTTCTATGTACCATATGATTTCATGGAGGCAAGACAAAAGGCAGAAAGAAAGTCTATTTCATAAACAGTTCTAAAGCTTTAAACACCCTGGGTCAAATTAACAAACTGTTCCACTGGATATCTGGATGGTAAGTATAGGGAGTAAGCAGGAGGAACTGTGCCTCCTGATTGTGAGTAAGAACCCAGACTTAGTAGGGCTCACAGAAACCTGGTGGGACCTTACCTATGACTGGGCGGCGGGCATTTGGGGATACACCCTATATAGAAGAGACAGAACAGAGAGGAAAGGTGGGGGGGTTGCGGTTTATGTCAAAGAGCACCTCACGTCATCAAGGATTAGCTTCAGGGTAGAGGACGATCTGGCAGAGACACTATGGGTCAAACTGCAAGGGGGTGTGTGGCAAAAGGGACCTTTCCGTGGATGTCTACTACAGACCACCCAACCAGGGGGAAGAGCTGGACCAAGACTTCTCCAGTCAGCTTATGGAGGCAGTTAGGTCAAGGGATGCTACTGTCATGGGTGACCTAAACTACCCAGATATTTGCTGGGAGGAGCAGACAGCCAGGTCCTTCACCTTATCCAGCAAGTGCACAGCCCCACAGCTGGACCTGGTTCTGGCCACGGGGGATGACCTGGTGAGGGGACTGCAGGTCCTTGACCACCTGGACGATAGTGATCATAACCTGCTGGATTTCACTATCCAACACAGGGTGTCAAGGGCTTACACCAAGGCTAATGCCCTTGACTTCGGAAGGGCCAACTTCATGAGCTTAGGAGACTAATGGGGGAGGCACTGAGGGCCCAGAAGGTAGAAGAGATGGGAGTCCATGAGGGATGGTTGTACCCTAAGTGGGGGATCCACCAGGCCCAAAGAATAACAGTCCCTGAGAGAAGAAAGGGGGGTAAGAGTGCTCAGAAACCCCCTTGGCTCAGCAAAGGCATTCAGCAATGCCTGAGGACTAAAAGCGGGGTGTACAACCAGTGGAAGGGAGGAGCTATCACCAAGGAGGAGCACTCCTCCTCAGCCCATGAGTGTAGGAGGGCTATTAGGAAGACCAAGGCAGAGATGGAGCTCAGGCTAGCATCCAGGATTAAGGACAACAAGAAGTCCTTTTTCAAGTACATTGGGAGCAAGAAGAGGGCACCAGGCAATGTAGGGCCCCTGCAAAACGGAAACAGTAATCTTGTGGCTACGCCAGACAAGAAAGCTGATATTTTTAACAGTTTCTTTCCCTCTGTTTTCTTGAACGGGGACCAGGACATCCCACTGGGATAGGGACAATCTTGGGGATAGCTCTGTCAGGCCTTCAGTCAGCACAGATGTAGTTAGGGATCTTCTGGAAGGGCTAGACATTTTTAAATCTGCAGGTCCAGATGCCCTCTACCCAAGGGTGTTGAGGGAGCTGGCAGAAATTATCACAGAGCCCTTGGCCTGGCTGTATGAGCATTCGTGGTTATCTGGCCAGGTGCTGGGGGATTGGAAACTGGCTAATGTGGTCCCAATTTTCCAAAAAGGGAGGACCCAGGTAACTATAGGCCTGTAAGCCTCACCTTGGTGCTCAGGAAGATCTTGGAGAGAATCATCAAGGAGCACATCTATGGGGGGCCAGCAGGGGAGATCATGCTCGGGGGCAATCAGCATGGGTTCATCAAGTGCAGGTCCTGCCTGACCAACCTGGTTGCCTTTTATGACCAGGTGACTAAATCCTTGGATGATGGTGTCACCATGGATGTATTCTTTCTAGACTTTAAGAAGGTCTTTGACACTGTCTCTCACTGTCCCTCCTGACCCTAGCTACTATGAAACAGTACACAGGTAAGCAAACATTTTTTTTTCTAAATTTAACTCAGTTTGATGAAATACTATTCATATAATCTTCTGTATGCTCACTTTTCTATGAATTTCCCTTCATTCTCACTTCTCCTTAGGGGAACATTAAGGGTAGACAGCACAGTACACACAGATTCTGCTTACATAGAACTAAAAGACTAATACTATCCTACAGCGAAGTAATAACTTGCACTCAAATGCATGTGCAGACTGTGACCAAGGCTGGCTGGGGCACAAGGGTGTTATAGTGCAGGGGCTCTACCCTGCCGCCATGGCCCAGTCACTGGCCCTACTCCCCTCTTTTAAAAATAGTTCCTGTTTGGGGAAAGAAAGCAACAATTGTTTCATGAGAATATGCTTAGGGTCTCACTCACAACTAAAATTTTATTTTATTTTTTCAACGTGAATTAAATGTTAGAGGTGCACCAAGACCTCGGTCCGATATCGGATCAACATTGACATAAAGAAAACTGATCATATGGGAAATCAGCCTGATGTGGCTGATAACTTAGCCAATAAATGCCCGTGCATGCGCACAGTTGCAAAACAGCATGTAAGCAGCAAAGAGCACAGCTTGTAGAACTACATGCAGCTGGTAAATCTGGTGTGGTGGAAGGGGAGGAGGAAAGGAAGGGAAGTTGGGGGCAATGAGGGACGAATGAAGCTGGGGTTGCGGCAAGTGCTACCCAGCTGGGGCAGGATGGGAACAGGCCAGGGGAAGTGACTCATGCCACTGTGCCCTGCTCATTCAGGAGCTACTCTTTCGGCATTTGCCTGTTTATCCAGTGGTTCCCACCACTGCTCCCAATGCTTGTCGGGGGGGGGAAAATGGCTGGGCTGGACTGGGCTGGGCTGGGCCAGGAAGAGCCCCATGCAGCCCTGGCCTCGGCCCGCCCCACACAGATCTGTGGGCACATGCCCCACCATGCCATCCCAGATGAGTGTCAGGAGCAGCAGTGGAAGCCGCTGGGCAAGCGGACAAGCACCAGATCAGCGGCTCCTGGATAAGCAGCATGCAGTGGTGGGAGCCACCACTGCAGATGACCCACAGCTCTGTCCCATGCCCACCCCACCTGGGCAGCGCTTGTCCCAGCCCCTGCCCCAGCCACAACCTCACTCCTCCCTCACCACAGGGGCCTTGATCTGCTCCCCCTACCCCCATGTCCCTTCCTTCCCCTCCCCTTCACTTCCACCACAGCAGACTTAACAGCTGCATGCAGCTCTCCAAGGTGCCGGGCTGGTAGCAGTAATCAGACAGGTATCAGCAGATACATCTCCTTAAAACTTGGCTATTGGTATCAGCCCCAAAAATTTCTATTGGTGCAATCCTACTAAATGTCTTCTTTTTTTTCCCCTTTTTTTTATAAAGTCAAGGGACTTCAGATTTATGCATATGTTACCAAGTTGAAGAAATCTGAGACGCAAAACTGGAAAATGTTTTAATAAATTAAGTTCTACAAAATTACAACACTAAAGCTACTTTTATATGTTTTAAATGTTCTTTCAAACTCAGTGTAATTTAAAGTTTGAAATTCTAGTCACTTTCTGAATATTTATACCTTCAGGTTTTAATGCACTGCTTACAAATGAAAAAAAACAGCCAAAGGAATAGAATGGAATAGAATAGAATATTTTCATTTTAATTGCAGAAAAATGCAGACTTGGGTTTTTTTTGATCTTTGGGGGTTTTTTAACCAGAGAATTTGTAATATTTAAACATAAAAGCCAAGACCTTTGGTAATGACTACAGCTTCTAACACAAGTGCCATTGGACAGAAAAGGATACTTCTAGAAATAAGACAGTCAGACATGTAAACTCAGCTGCCCTGTAACATAAGACAGCAACTTCACATTTATAACAAACATTTCATAAGCAAAATTATTTATAAACTATATTTTGATACTCCTAATCTGTAAAATAGAAACAGAGCATTCACATGACTTGTCATGCAATCAGATCTTCATGTCAAAACATCTAAAACCAAAAGCAATTTTCCCAAATTAAGATACCACACAAAAGTTTTAGTTCTGCAAGTGTGAACTGCACTTTCCATCATGCTTTGCTTTGGGCTGTACTTCATTTCTGCTACAAATATTTTATATTGTATTTCATTACACTGACAAAGGCATACTAGTTTTTCTACTAAAGTTAGCAACATAAGCACTCTTTAAAGTTTTACTGGAAACATGCCATAATTATAAAAAGGTTGAAGGACTCCAGGCAATTAAATATTTATTGATTGCTATTGTTTTGGTTTTTTTAAACACAACATTGCCAAAAGCACTCACTTCAGTTGCAACTTACGCAAAGTGCCACTTTTCCCCAAGGAACAAAATGATCCTAGACACAAGCTGCAGAAGCTCTTCGAAGCAACCTGCAGATGTCTGCCTGCCTGCAAGTCAGTTGCCTTTTTTTCAGGAAATTGTTGTGAGCAACATGAAGTTGCATCACTTCCTAAGCAGAATAAGAAGACTGTTGCTCAGCAAATTTCAAGAATGTTTCCAGACATTGAGCAGCAGTAGCCCAAGCCAGTTCAGTTTCTTCACTCTGGTCTTCTTCTAAGTTTTGTTCAGGTGCAGTAGATCTGTCAGGATGCACAACCTTTTCTATAATTTCAGCATCAGTAAGGGTTTGTGCAACATCAAGGTCTTGATCAATCTTCACCCACTCCTCAAGTTCAGTATCTCTGAGTTTAGTGAGTGGGTTAGGTGGGGTCAGCATTTTGAAGGACATCAACAATCTCTTTTAATGATTGTTTTTTCTGTCTTGCATGGAAACCTGCAAATTCTTCCTCATCAGAAGATCCCTCTGGAAACATCACTGCTGCCCACAATTTTCTCCAAGCGGTCCTTAAAGTTGTACTCTTCACAGCACACCAGGCACATACCACATTGCAAATTGCATCCTTAATGATATACTGCAACTGAAATTCTTGGAGACTGCCTTCTTAATTGAGTAGCTTCCTCACAAAATCCCTTCTGTACATGGATTTCAAGTTTTCAATAATTCCCTGATCCATAAGCTGTATGAGTGAAGTGACATTTGCAGGCAGGAAGATGGTAAAAATATTTCCAGACACTAATTCTGCTTCAGGAGGGTGAGCTCAACAGTTATCTAAAATCAGAATAACTTTTGTGTCTTTTGACTTTCCAAGTACAAACTTGCACAACAGCAACTGGCATTTCTTCCAAAACTAGCCAAAACTGGTATCAAGTTAGTGATTAATTAAAAATTATATTCAACTATTTAAAACAGAATATCCCATACTGAACAACTGTTTAACTCAAGGATCACATAGCCTAACAGCCCACAAAATTAAGATCCTACTAGATGCAGATTACCTAGTTCTTGCAATAATACTCTATAAAAAGGCATCATGGAAATAAGATGTGCCTTTATAATATTTCCAGAGTTTGCAGTTTTATTGGGAAAGCAGTTATATTTGGGACCAATGAAATTCTGAAGTCACATGGATATTTGTACACAACTGTAATCTATATTCTGTATTCCTTCCCCAGCACACACGCTCAAACACTGGCTGATTATAGGCAGAAGAGTCAAGCTAAATGAATCTTCTTAGTGTCTCTCCTACACCTTCAAACTTGTATTATGCACAGAATTCCCATGGTTCCCTTCAGAAGCAGTCTTAGCTTAACCTCCCATCCAAAACATGGCATCTCTAACAAGTCAGATCCAAACCGAAATGTGGTGTTTCTAAAAAACTGACCTCTTTATCATTATAAAAGGTAAGACTTGACTCCTATTGCGAAGGTGAAGTGGTACTTATTTAAAATGACTAGTACCACTAACAGCTGTGAATCTTCAAAGTATATGCTCAAGGAAAAATACAGCCTGATGTACCAAACAGGGTCACAGGCCAAGGTGGAACAGCTGCACATTTCCCATAGAAAGGTTCCAAAATTCCAGAGTATTTATTCCTGACACTGAGATATCATAGCACTGGTGAAAAATATAGTACTACTCCTTTAATGAATTTAGAAGCAGAAGAAAAAAAAAAAAAGAGTACTGTATTTTAGACATTAAAATTCTAAAAGGTTGTTGCAATAAACTCAGTGGGCAGGGGGCATTATTAATTCTGTAAAACATAACATAACACCACTTCTTCTAAGGTCTTAAAACTCTACAGTTCTGATGCATCCTGGAGAGGTAACTTTATAGAACAAAAGCATTTTTATTTATTAGGATTAATTATTTATTTTAAATTTATTAAATATCTATTAATTACTTATATTTATTGCAGTCTCTATGCTACAAATATTGGGCCAAATTCTAGACTACTGATTCTAGAAACAAAAGTTTTTAAGAAAAGCTATTTTAATATACAATTATCTTATTTAAATACTATTCTCTAATGTAGTAGGTTTGCCAATAATATAAAGTCTATATAAACTCTAAGTTTGCCAATATAAAATCAAACTTATGAAAATATATTAAAATAATTTTTTTAAATTTCTTAAAAGGATACATTTTCTCTGGCTTAAGAAAAGTAACTCTACTTGAAGTACCTGATATGTTTACATTTGCCTCATTACAATGCACACAAGTTCCACAGATTAATAAAATGGTGGTCTTAGGAACATCTGCATATTTACTAAACTTTGGTTTCTTTAGATTTTGCAAAGAATCTGGAATACTTGACAGACACGATGTGATAATCAGCTATTTAGATGTCTAATTACCATATTTATTTGAAGAGATGATAACCCTGATTATAAGACTGCCCTACCCCCGCCACACACACACACACACACACACACACACACACACACACACACACACACACACGTAATTAGATTCTATATATGAAAAATTTACAAGTTTCTTATAACTTTCCAGGTACAGAATTGAATTATCGGAGGGTTGCCTTGGATTTGTCCCTCTCCTGATGATAAAGAAGAGAAAATAAATCTCAGTGAGCCATTTTGCTCTGTGCTTCCCCTCAGCTTTTTCCCCTGGTAGCACCCCCTCCCCCCTTACTGTTAACCATGCTCTCCCCAAGCCCATGGAAGTGAGGAACACATGTAAAAACAACATCTTCATCAGTGATTTGGACAAGGGCATAATGAGCTCACTGTACAAATTCAAAGATGACACCAAATGACGGGGCAGAGCAGACACACTGGAGGGTAGGGAGCAGATTCAGGCAGATTTGGACAAGCTGAAAAAGTGGGCAGAATAAAACAGGATGCAGTTTAACAAGGGTAAGTGCGGAGCACTACACCTAGGGAGAAGGAATCACTAACCCACATACAGATTGGCGGATGACTTTCTAAGCAGCAGAAAGAGATCTCAGAGTCATAGCTGACTCAAAGATGAACATGAGTCAACAATGTAACAAAATGATTAATAGAGCTAACAGCACTCTATCATGCATTAATAGATGCATCACAAACAGGTCTACAAAAGGTGATACTTCCCCTCTAGGCACCATTGGTAAGGCTGCAGCTGGAGTACTGTGTTCAGTTTTGGGTGCCGCACTTCAAGGGGCATGTGGATAAGCTTGCAAGGGGCCAGAGAAGGGCCACACATATGGTTAGGGGCTTCTAGGATAGGTCCTATGAGGAGAGGTTGAGAGACCTAGATCCCTTCAGCCTCCATAAGAGAAGGCTGAGAGAGGTTAGGTGGCTGTCTACAAATTCTTTGGGGGGCAGCAAGGAATAGGATCATGTGTTTTATAGCCACGCTTAGTGTTAGCTACATTTAATCAACTTCATAGCTGGCTTCCATTACTGAGAGCATCCTGCTTTTGGGGGCAATTTAATGATAGACAATATATTTCGCGAGATTTCCTTGTATACAATAAATAAGACAAGAGGCTTTTTTCCTCTTGCCAATATGGAAAGGTGGAGAGAGACCTTGTCATGTACTCAAGTAAATATGGTAATATTCTATGCTATATTGTCAAAAAGACATTACAGTTAATCATACATTGCTATTACCAAGCCTGTACATTTTCCCTTAGAAGACAACGATCCCTACAATAAAAAACAATTACTACTTTTAAACATTATACAATAATAAAAACATGTTAATAGATACCCAAAAGAGCTAGCACTCAAAAACTTGCCTAAGTCCACTCCAACCATGTAGTTGGGATACCACTCAATTAAAAAAAAAAAAAAAAAAAAAAAAGATCAGTCACAAAAATCCTTGCCTTTCCTGGACCATTACACCTACAACATCACTCCAACAACAAAAACAACAACAACTCAGTTACTGTGTACTGGTACAATATACATAAATGTGATTCTAGACTTCAGCATATTCAGTTACTATTTTTTATTGACAGCATTTTTGTACGAGAGGGGGAAAGATACAGAAGACAGAAGCAGAGCAGAATAGAAGTAGTGCAAATCGGTAAACATACACACAACTGCAAAGGTTATATGATTTTGCTTACTTTTAAATCAAAATCTGTTGCTCATACTTCATTAATATGCCAGTTGTTTTATTCCAATCAGCCAGATTTCTTTAGACAGCATTTGTTTTTGCAAAATTCTCATATGATACATTTTTGGCTTCACTTACAAAAATTCTAAAGGAAATGTGTTTGATATTAGTATGTTTATTTTCAGATTGAGCCACAGAAGTCATTACAATGTTTCCAAAATGACCCAAGTAATAATAATGTTTGAAGGAAGCAAGAATTTAACAAGTACATTCCCCTATAATGCAATTACTTTATGCATTTCTCACAAGACGTTTAACACTAAATAAAAATCTAGGAATTCATTTTCCTGGAAAACAATTGTCATTGTTGTTTCACATAGTGTTCCTGAATACCAGAAGTCAACTATTTCTATTTTACCTATTAAAGTTCCTGCTTCTATTTCCCCCTACATACATTTCACCATGCCTCCCAAAAAATGATCAGACATTCAAATACAGAGTTTAAAACAAAACACTTAATACATCAGACAAAGGATTTAAAGGAAAATGTTCGTTGCAATCATTGATTTTATTTTAAAAATTAGTGAAGTACATACAGTACTATATTGATACAACGCTTCAACAACTACTACTACATGTTTAGCTATGTTGGTTGGTTCATTACTTGTGAATGTTTTAAAAGTGAAATTTTTCTGAATTCCAATCTATTTTTCTGTGCCATGATGGTTTACAATCCCTTACAAAATATACAAAGCTTCTCCATCTCTCTCTCTCTTTTTTATCTCCTTCCTTTCTTAAAAAAATTGTCCAAAGGAGGCCCAGTTAGGGGCACAGGTGAGAACTATCCTGATCCAACAGAAGAATGGCAATACAACAGGAGACCAGGCTAGCTAGACAGTAATCTCCTCAATGAGTTGAAACTCAATATAGAATTCTACAAAAAGTGGAAAATTGGTCATATTTTTAGGGAACAGAAAGAGTATAGGAGCATGATTTGAGATACAGCTGATAAGGGACACAAAGCAATAAAAAGAGATTCTAAAAACATGTCAAAAGAGGAAAACCAAAGAACTAGTGTATGCAGTTGGCAGCAAAAAACAGGAAAAGAGGAGGCAAACACCCTACACCGGGGCAGGCAATTATTTTGGGCACAGGGCCACTTACTGAGCTTTGGCAAGCCATCGAGGGTCACATGACAGACAGCCCAGAGCAAATAAATTTTCTAATTTTTTTTTAGGGGCCCTGCAAGCTGGATAGAATGGCCTGGTGGGCCGCATCCAGCCCCCAGGCCGCATTTTGCCCACCCCTGCCCTACACCATAGTAGAAAAACAAGATGGGCACTAAGAGAAGCTAGATTGGGGAGGGTAATTATTTTGACGGTCAAGCCCCTCTAATGAGTTTCGGTGAGCTGTCAAGGGCCACACAATCTTTCAAAAGATATCATTTTTACAAATTATAGATAAAAACAAATCATACTAAAAAAATCAAACATCTAACTATAACCTACTATAATTTTATTTAAAAAAATAATTTCTGCCCTGATTTTGTTTTTGAGTACTATATATACAGAGGCAATCTCATAATAACTCAAAATAAAGTCTTATTCTTGTATATTGTTGGGGGGGGGGAGGGCAGTGTATGGGTGTGTGTGTGCAGGGGAAGGTGTGCACATGTGTGTGGGGCTGAGCCCTGCCTGCTACAACCCAGGGTAGCCCACACCATATGCCCACTGATGGTGCTGCCCCAGCCCCAGTGAACACACACAGCTTCCCAACAGGGCTGCTTCTCTTGATGCTGCAGCTGCCCAAGTACTATACTTGGCTCCCACCTTCAGCAGCTCCTTCCCTTCCTCTTCTTGCTCCTGATGCACTGCTCCAGGCAACAGGTAGTGCAGGAAAACGGCAGCAGCCATGGAAATGTGTGCCAGGCACTACATGCCCACCCAGGCAGGGGGTGGGAGGGGAAGCTGCAGCCAGGCAGCTCCTGCCCCAGAGTGTGGGGCTGCAGCTCCCAGCTGCCTTCCACCCACTTCACCCACCCAGTGTGATGAGCAGCCAACTCCTTGGCCTGTGGTGTCTCAGTTCTACCTGCTTCACCTAGGTCTTACCAGCTCTTAGCAGGGGGATTTTGCCACCTACAAGAAGTACTCCCTGTCTGGTCACATGCTCAGAAAAGAAGGATCATCCTAGCCCCCTCCCCACTTTCCACTTTCCATGGAAGAAGCCTGACCATATGGTCAAATGCTATGGAGTCAGGAGTTATCACTGACAATAGTTGGGTAAAAAGATAACAGAAAGATTTACTGTAATAACAAGAGCAAATATAAGAAATCAGTAACTATACATTGGGAAATAGACAATAAGAATAGAAGAGCAAAGAAAAATATCAGAACTTTAATCTGTTCTTATCCTGCATCTTAAACCCAAAATGCAGTCCTTACTCAGCTCAACAAGTCAGAAAGCAGCCTCTGCCTCTGGCCTCTCTTCCAGGGCCTCCTGCAATTTCTCCCATTAGCCTACATTTCTCAGTCTGCTGGCTAAGGATCTGCAGCTTTCCCTGTATCTGGAAGACTAGCGACAAACCCTTCCTCTTAAGGCAAAGCTTAAGTATGGTTTCTTATCTGTACATTTACATGCATCGTCCATTGGGTTCCTGGGGCGTCCACACTATGCATACAATTTCCTGCCCCCCTCCCAGGTACATGTTTACCAAACTAAAAGTCTCTCCTGATCTAAGGGAGATGAGGAGAATATCTGCATCCTTTCACACATATCCCGAAGATACTGACACTTATTAAATTTCCCTGTACTGAGAAATATCCTTCCTCCAATAGTCTGAATAGTCAGGTATTATTTTTATGGCTCCTTACTTAAAAATGTAAATTCAGTATCATCGGGAAGGGCTAGGTCCACCTGCCTCAGTCATGAGGAAACAAATGCCAATTCTCAACCAATGTCAAATGCCAGTTCTCAGCAGTTACCTCTACTAAGTATGAATGCAGTTACCTCTACTAAGTGTGAATAGGTGAGGAACATTTAAGTACTGTTCAGCTAAACAGTCTTGGTCAAAATAAAGATATTTCAAAAGTCTAGTGATATTAAACACCACAATTCATGCAGACATAATAACGGTAAGGTTAAATACAGCTTGGCACTATCTGTACATAGGAACTACACATGCCATGTCAGTAAAACAAACTCAAGAAAACATACATGACATCCCATGGCCTCCATGGGACATAGTAAGATTTGACACTCAACAAATAGTCATCAATGGCTCAGTGTCTAGCTGGGAGGAGGTATCAAGTGGGAGTTCCCCAATAGTCTGTCCTGGGTCAACATCTTCATTAATGATTTGGACCACAGGACTGAGTACACGCTTTGTGGATAACATTACATTGGGAGGAGCTGCAAACACTCTGAAAGTTAGGCCTAGGATGAGATTCAACAAGAACAAGTGTTGAAATCCTGCACTTGTAATGTAAGAAATGTACATACAAATAGACTGGGGAATGACTAGCTAGGTCACAGTACTTGCAGAGAAATCTGGGGGGTTTCAGTGGACCATAAACTGGAATGAGCCAACATCGTGCTCTTGTTGCAAGAAAACCCCAAACAAATAAAAAAACCTAGCAGCATAATACTGGGCTGTATCAACGGTGGTGTCTCTTGCAAATCAAGGAAAGTGATTCTTCAGCTCTGTTTGGCACTGGTGTTAAGGGAGTTTTCTTCAAATGTTACCTTTAAATTTTCCCTTTTAAAACAAAAAACAAACAAACAAACAAAAAAATCAGCCTACAGATCATTAAACTGGTATCACTAATGATACCATTCAGCACTGGTGAGCACTAAGTACTCACCTGGAGTACTGTGTCCAGTTCTGGGCCCCATACTTCAAGAAGGACATGACAGCTTGGAGAGAGCCCAGTGCAGGGCAACAAAAATGATTAGAGGTCTGGGAAGCAAGGCTTATGAAGAAAGGCTTAACAAATTTTTATTATTTAATGTAGAGAAGAGACCAAGGGGAAATTTGTTAACACTTCAAATACCTAAAGAGTGGCTACAAAGAGGATGGGGCTAGACTTTTCTCTGTGGCTATCGCAGACAGGACAAGGAGTAATGGCCACAAGTAGCGGTGGACAAAAAATAGGTTGGGGATTAGGAAGAACTTTTTGACCGTGAAGGAAGTCAACCATTGGAACTAAAGAAGTTGTGGAATCAACCTCTATCCTTAGAAATTTTCAAGAACAGGCTGAACAAACATCTGACTTAATGACAAACATTGTTAGGTATAATTCTGCCTTGAATTACATTTTCTAGGTTCCCTTCTAGCCCTGCTTCCCTATGGTCCTATAACAGAACTAAATCTTTGAGATCAGATTAAAAAATGATTTTATTTAATTCCTACTAAAAATAATCTACATGAAGTGAGACTAGAGAGATAAAACTTAAAAGAACACTATTTTAGTAACCATGCTAAAGTTCCACTGTTTATTTTCTAATAAAATTCAAATTAAAATGGCAGAATTTATATTTGATTGTGAGTGAAAACAGACCTGCAGCTGCCCTGTTCCTAGCTCTCAAATTTAAACTCATCTCTTTTTTTTCTTTCAAAGGATTTTCCCCTTTCATAAAAGCTGAAGCAAATAATATGAACAGACTTCAAAACATTAGATTTAAATTATGTGCATTACTCAAGGTCCCTGGTGGCTGAGACAACTATGTAATAGGATACAGGTTTTTAATGACTAGGTCAACGGTTTCAATGTGGCTTATGTCAGTTGAAAATGAAAGTTGCCATCTGATGGCTGTTTAACCAGCCACAGTGAATTTGTTAATCTCAGTCCCATCTGTACTACAGAGCTTCACAAAAACACACCAGATTATATTAATTTGGTGGAATTTTCATCCTGTGGGGTCAGCCTCAGAGAAGCAAAAAAAGTGATGGGTGCCTGTACATATGTAGCGAGGTTGCTCCGACACACTAATTACAGCACATTGGAACAGATTCAAGTAATCAAGCAACCTCCAGCATCAGGTGTATCAGTGTTCCCGCTCTTAAAAATAGTGGCAGGGGCACTTTAACTACAGCTTTAGTTAAAATGCCCCTGCTGCCATTTTTCAACACAGGGACACTTATACAAATAACACTCCAGGAGCTTTAGCATGGCTCCAAAAGCCACTCTAATTAAAGAGTCCCCTACACATACAAACATCCAAAGAGCAAGAAACATCCTCTCCCCTGGGCCCCAGCAGTGGCCCCCATGTTAAGGTTGAGTTACATTAGTCAGTTAGGGTTGAAAAGAAAGAGAGACTGGGGTGAGGAAACAAATACTGCATTGAAGCCACCACTGACAAATCTCTTAAGGGCAGCTAATAATAAGCTCTAAGACCTTCAACAGAGAACTGTAAACATGTACTGAATTAATTTAAAAACAAACATGTCTAGATGAGAAAGGTTTTGGTCATACAGGTTTCCCTCACCTACCATGGTTTTGCCAACCATGGTTTTGACTATCCCTAGTTAATATTCTGTATACCATTTTGCCTACCATTGTATATAGTTTTGAGTAACCATGGTTTTCCATGGTTATTCACAGGCAGAGGGAGGAAAAACATTTGGGGGGCTGAGTGCCGGCCCCGGCCAAGCCAACTCGTAGGGCAATCAGAGCCTGGTGGCTCTTCCAGAGGCAGTGTGGTGATGGGGAGCCAAGGAGTAGGGGGGGAGCACATGGGCCCCTGATCTTTCCACGAGGCAGGAGCAGGCCACAGCTGGGCTCAGCTTCTGCCCCCTGAATCCGCACCTCGCTGCTGGAGTTGCCCTATCCATGGTGGCAGGGAACTGCAGGCCCACCTGCTGCTGTGCCCTGCTTCCCTCCCCTGCAACCCAATGTGGCAGGGAGCAGAGAAGCCTGTGCCTGCTGCTGGTTTTGCACCATGCTGCTGTCCTCAGTGCAGCCCCATATGCAGGAGGTGCATTGCTGGAGCAGCGCAAGGTGAGCAGCGGTGGTCAAGGAGATCCCCGCATGAATTCTCGGCTCCCTGCCATGCCAAGTCAGCTTGGCAGGGAGCAGAGAAGCCAAGCAGGGATCTCCTTGCTTGCCACTGCTTGCTTTGTGCTGCCCCTCTTGTGCACAGGGCTGCACTGAGGGCAGCAGCCCTTCCCCTCTCCCAGATGAGCCACTCAAACCCCCATCCTGCTCCAGCCCCCAATCCCAAGCACCGCCCAGCTGGGCAGCATCCCTAGCTCTGCCCAGCTCCCTATCTACAGGGGCCTCGACCTCCCTCTCCCCCCACTTATTGGCTTGTCCAGCGGTACAGGTGGATGGCTCCCACTGCCACCAGGTTCGGAAGGTCCCACAACCCGGCCTGGCCAAGGCCCCATTCAAGTTCCTAACCCCATTTTTCCCACAAGTCTCTAGTTTTACCAACCGTGGTTTTGCCAACCATGGGAACTTCCAGGAACCTAATCCCCGTGGTTGGCAAGGGAAACCTGTACATGTTGAATTTTGCTTGTAAGAATCTGTGCTAGACCTGTTTTACTTTAGGATATTATTTTTTAAATAAGTATGGTATGGAACAGGTTTAATTACTGACTGAGCAGCTGAGATAATTTTTTTCCCCTCAGTGTAAATCAGACCCAAACTGTTTAAATTCAGCAACAACTTGTGACTGTTAGGTGCATAACAACAGATGTCAGGTGCAATGCCATTACCCATCTGCATTTAAATGAAGTCTTCCAGCTGCTAAAGTAATATTTTTGGTACATATGCAGTTTACAATTCTATCCTCTTATTATCTGCACAGAATGGATGCTGAGCATATGCACAAATCCTGAGCATGTGCAACAATGTCAGTGTATTCAGCTAAATACAGGCCCAGTGAGCACAACTCAGTCATGAAGTTGTAACCAGACAAAAACCCGTGACTAATAGGGCGTTAGCTCGGTGGTGTGGGAGGGGAAGAACCTTCCCACATTTTAGTTCCGGTAGCTGAACAGTTACAGCAGTCATCCTGCAGTAGGAGGCCTGCTTTCTAAAACCAATCCCTCGCCCGCAGGAGGTTCAAACCTTTGCACCTCTAGCACTCTAACCCCAACACTACAGAATAGGGTACCATACAATGACCTTTCCAGCCCTCCTTTTCAGGTTCCCCCCTGGGAAGCCAAAGGTGAATACATGTGGAGCCAGAAAAAAAAGAACATGCTAGACAGTATAAGGCTAAGTGAGCTAGGTACCACCCTGGCAGGGAATAGGCCCTAGGTTCTAGACTGGACCTTTACTCCCAGTAGGACAGAAAAGTTTCCACTGTGTAAAACAGATGAAGAGCAGAGCAGTGCAAACGGCAGTGGTTCTGTTTCAGAAGAAAAGATAGAGAAGGGCCTGGCTACTGCCTAAGCTATGCGGTGGTGGTCAGTATGCTGTGCTAGTAAATCAGAGATTCAGGTTCAAATCTCCTCTGGGCATGAAGGTCTGTTACCCAGGTGTTCTGATTCCTCCCCTAACCAAATGATGGGAGGACCTTCCTGCTCCTTGTTTTTTTTTCTGGAACCAAAGCCAGGGTCCATTCATATGTAGCCAGGTAGCTGCTTGACCTGAGTGTAGCCTACTGCACATGTCCAGGGCGTATGTGCTTACATGTCCACGCTGCATAATTAAACCCAGGATGTGATTCTATTAAGTGCCAAAACACCACTTTCACAGCTGGGTACATGCCATTTGGATGCAATAAGGGTTAACTGAATTCCCACTGTGCTTTTTCAAACACCTTTGATTAATATTGCCTCATACTTACTTGCCTAAATATCCTTGATGATATTTACCCCCCCACACACACACTTCTTACATGCTGTGGAAGCTTTTAAGTATTAAACAGAGTTGGTTCTGGCTCAAAAATTCAAAGACAGTCATTAATTTAATTCACCACCCTCTTAAATAAAAAATAACTACTAAACCACTACTGAAAATGGAGACAGCAAAGTAAGATTTTTTATATAACATCACAATTCTATTCTCCAAATCCATAAACCAGAGCCTACCACGCACATGATTCTTCAAAGTCTCCCCCCAAAAATTTATTTGGAAACATTTCCCTTTCAGAATTATTTTGCCTCCTCTTATCCCTAACCCCCATATGAAAACATCATTGTCCCAGCATTCTTGCATTTATTATTTCATTATTTGCTTTAGGAGTTTCCTGATCCAGATTTTCAGCATCCTGTGGCTTGGAAAAATAGAATAAAATATTCAGTAACTTGACATATGTCAGTAAAAAGCATCAATAAAGTAACCAGTGAATTAGGAGGATGGGGAAAGAGAGTCAGTTAAATGAGTTTGTCATTTGCCAGTGACAAGCCTGGCAGTGTCACGATAGCCAAGAAGCTTTTATTTCTAAAATAAAGACTCTGGGCTACAGATGATAAAAACATGTCATTAATACTAAGTCCTGAATGTAATTTTAAAAGTGTTAGTCACTAGTCTTTAGGTATCTGAAAATAGTTTTCTAGGCCATGACATGAAGCACCTACTGGCTATAGTCTCACTGATACACGCAACCAGTAAAATAAGCAGAGATTTTGCTGAAAAAATATTTATTATAAGGTTCTTCAGCATTCTTTAATCCCAGCATGTGGAAAAATATTACTGTTTATTTCTGGAGGAACACTAGGAAAGCACATTAAAAAAAAAGTTATCATAGGTTAAAAAAAAAAAAAAAAGCCAAGACTGTCATAGTAAAAAGCAGTATCTGGCTCTCTCTCAGCTGTAGCAGGAAGTCTATCACCCTTTGAACTACTAAAGAAAACAAATGAGGACAAGCAAATCTGAGGTATCGCAAAGAATCTTAGCAAATAAATACATTTCCCCTTCCTCACACTGAAACAAATAATGAACTTAGTCATGGAGCAGGTTTTCTGTATCTGTCATGTAAATTACACTTATTTATGTGAACTTACTTGATAAATGCTGGTGGCATGTCCCTTTTCAAGATCTGGTCTTCAGTTGTCTGCACAGTCTCTTTTCCAACCTGCATTAAAAGAGAGAATCCACATTTAATCCTCAGCTTTGGGATTTCACTTTAAAGTATGAATTAAATTTAATTCCATCAGTGTAAATGATTAAGATTTAATACCAACAACAGGAATTAACCAATGAAGAATACACATTAGAGTTTTTGAGGTCTGCACAGAGTTAAGTAGGCACTGAACCTTAAAATATTAATAGCTCACCCGTTCTAAAAAGTTTTAAATTTGTAGATATAATGATCATCACTGGAGACGTTTTCTAGAATGCAGCTGGGGAAAGTTTCCTTCACTGATCTGGCCAAATCAGTACAAATAGAAACATTCCAATATAGATATTGGAGTTTTGAAGAATAAACTCTTACTAATACTATTGGGCAGTATATTTGATTTACTAGTACTGAACAGTCTAAGAAAACCAATAGTAATACACCATTTAACCAGAAAAAATAAAATGTTATCCAATTTAGAATGGAAAGAACAGAGTCTGAACAACAAATATTAATTCTTACAAGCAATCTTGAGGTTTTTAATTCCTGAGTGTTTAATAGTAAATCAAAGCAATTTTTTTTGCTCAAATGTATAACATTCGCTATATTGTAAGAGATAGATATTAATCTTAACGCAAAAAGAAAAAATGTTATTCTGTTTTTATTTCCTATAGACATAAAAAGAAAAATCCACCACTCTGCACTAGTGGTACCCCAACTTTTTGAACAAATGGACTTCACATTTCCTGCAGACTATCATGCTCCTGGAAAGAAAAGTTCTCATAAAATATGTCAAAATTATTGCTTAAAAGTAAAGGAAGTTTGAAAGAAACAAAGAAGCAAGTATGAAAGCTCACTATCATCTGAATTCTAGCTATAATCCTGTGGGGCATCACACATGTGGACACAACGTGTCTGGTGCACCAAGTCACAAGAAAAGTGAGAGGCTGTGATGCTACCACGCACCACCTGAAGACCACTAACAGTCTCACAAATCAGCTTGGGAACCACTGTATTATTCAGTAATGAGGGAAACAGAATCAACTTTTAAACTGAACAAGCTCTGCTATCTTGCCAATACAATTTAATCAAAAAATATCCAAAAGGAAATAAAAATAAAGAAAAAAAATCCCTTTTCAACCTGTCAAGCTTATCAGAAAAGTTTAATTAATTATAATCATGCGCACACGCGTGCACACACACACGCACATGCACACACACACTACAGACTATCCTCAGGCAAATATATCAGACAGAAGTTAATAATGAAGGGAATAAAATAGGATCTTGGTTTTCATACACAATAGCTCTTGTGTTACACAACAAGTCTTTCTAATCAACATCTGGCTCCTTAGTCTCTGAGATCACTCACTTGACAGCATATTTCCAGTTGCTTTGTTCACTGTATTTTCCAGCTAAATAAGTCATTGAAGCAGGGTAATGCAAAGCAGAAAATCTTTAAGCCAAACACTAATCTGCATTAAGTGATACCAGGTCTTCCTGAGCTACAGACAAGATAGCATTGTACCTTGACTTTTACTGGACCAACAAACATGCTTTAATATGCAAACTTTTAAAATTAAACTAGATTCCCATCCCACTATGCTGTTCAAAGCTGGTAAATTATAACTTTCGTCACAACCCAGTAAGCACATACAGGGCTTGAATAGTTGACTGCTGGACTGTGCTTCAGAGCTGGCTCCTTCTGACCTTATTGCTCACATTCCAAAACGTATAGAGATCACTGGAAAATACAGCAAAAACTGATATCCAGCTGAATGTCAGAACTGATGTCTTACTTGCAGTTCTTATGTCTTCCTGGTTCAAACAGAAAGCAAGAAAGCACAATGCTTTCTACAGTGCTCCAGAAACTTAAGTCAGACTGGTTTTCCACATAAATACCAATCTGACGCTTCAACAACTAGGATAGGCTTTTTCACATCCGTTTTCAACTTTTATGCATTAAGCTACTATAACATACCTATGGCTGAAATTGGCAGTAACATGGCTGAAAGTGATTGCTACTGTGCCCACAGGTTTTCAGCTGGATAACTGATATTATCTCATGATATATTGTTATATCTGCATTATGTTATAAGATGATATAACAGATGCAAGGCATTGCTTGTGCTGAAAATGACTTTGTTTATTCAGTTTACATGCTAGCAACGTATCACTTACACAAACCATTATATGTGCATAAGTTAGCAACTGGCTTTTAATTTACCCACAATTTACAACAAGGAAATACACCATCAGTGAAAGGGAAGACATGTCAGAACTTCTCAGAAATTAGCTGGGAATCCATGTAATAAAGGCTGCAGGAACTTCTTCCATTTTGCCTTCTTTTAACCATCTTTGAAGCAAAAATCCCTGCCAGATATTACAATTAAGGTATAATTAACCTCTTAACTGTGCCATAAATAGTAACCCTGCTATACACATTCAAGGAATTAATGGCATAACAAAACATGAAGCCAGTCACCAAAAATATTCCACAAATTGTGTAACATTTTTGTGACTGGCTTCCATCACAACTTAAATTAAATGTGTGGCAGGGTATTAACTTATTGTTACTTCTCTTTATCAGGACTGATACTAATGCTAAACAAATGCCAGTATTCTACCCCCATCTCTAACACAGTAGAAATGGCTACAAGACTACAAACACTCATTTGTTAAATACTACTGGAAAGCAAGCAGAAGTTATGTTAATAGTACGCCTGCTTCCTGTTTGTGCATTACAGCTGAAGTTTGACAGCAGTAAGAAAAGGTTTACTACAACAGGAAGAAATTACCAGATTCCTCATTCAACTCACTCTGAATTCAGGCTGCAAACCTGATATTCCATTCATGGCTCAATTCACATTAATCATAACTTTCTTTCTACATATTAATTAGAAAAACAGAATTTAGCTTGATGTTATTTAAATAGCCACAGAAATGGTATAAAAAACATTAGGGTCCTGAATTACAACCAGTTAAGGTAATTGTTTAATTTAGCTTCGGGTGACAAGTTTTTCTTGCAACTCTCGCTTCCTTTCCCACTATTGCCATTAGGATGTAACTGACAGAAAGACTACCTAGAAAGAGTAACAAGGGAAACTATACTTCACATTATTATTTTTAAAGAAGACTATCTATTTTTCTGGACGTTTTAGCCGATTCACAAAAACACAATCTTAATGTACTTTTAACTCATCACGCTTCTTCCCTGTCAATATTATAAAGTGATGATATGCCCTACCTCCAGAAAGTTTGGTTAAAAATCCGTATACCTAATAACTATAAATTAGGCTATGAATTGTCACTCTGAAGTCAGAGTACCTAATCTTTCAAATTAGATACACTGTTAAGTACTCTATTGAATTAGGGCCTAGAGTGATATATCTTTATATTTCAGATATACAAACATTCCATAATTGTTCCTGGTTTTCTCATGATTATGCTGGAGACTGAATTCCAGACATTTCAAGGCACTATTCCAAAAGCATCTGGCAGTAAATCAAGTAAATGAAAGCACTGAAGCCATCTGTCCCTAATCTTGGGAAATGGCTCTGCTTATCTTCATGGAGATTTTTAGGACCAGTTTAAATTGCCCCAAGGCCAAGGAAATTATACAAAGAAAACATACAAAAACAGGGTACATGACATCATTTAAGCAGCAAGATTTCTTTCTATTTATGTTAATAAAACCTAATAACCGTACAGATTATAGGCCCACTGCCTAAGTAATTTGATTAAATACAGGATACATAGTCAACACAAAGGCAATTAAGCATGATAACAGTTCATTTCTTTTTTAATTTTTACAAAAGATACCACAAAAGTTTCTTTCCTGTTGCAATATTACAGAAATTTAAAATGCTTTAATACTGAAGTGTGATAACACACACAGTGGGTGCATCTTCCTGTGCAATTAATGTGACTGAATACACTCCAGCTCAACCTGAGCCAGAGTAAACTAATCCTGACATCACTGTCTACATGCGTGTCTATGTGCAGTAATTTACTGCATTGCTGGATACCAGTTTTATCTGATGGGACTATTTACAGGAAATTAGTCAACTGCACCCTAATTCCTGCATACATGTAGATGGTGATGCTTTACTGAGCAGCAGACTAATTTGTGGCACAGTAAAGCATTTCATGTAGATGCACCCAGCTAATCCTAATTTGATCCATCCTATATGCAGAATAACTCCTACATAAATTCTCCAGGTAAATTTTATATATATATAAGGAATGTGGCAAATATCCACAGTTCATTACATGCCCAGCTACAAATTGCCACATCTGTTTCACAGGAAGCAAGATTTGAAAAGCTTTTAATGAAAAAGAAATTATGCAGACCACAAAAGAGCTGGCCTGGTTTTAAAATACCTGGGACAGTGAGATCTTCAAGTCTCAGAGCAGCTCCAGAAGGTACAGTGAGGAAAGCTGCATAGCTACACTACACTGGATAAGTGAAACACAAAAGTCACCAGGACTTTAGAGGTACAACAGATATAATATGGTAGAGTTACATTCTTCTCCATATTTAATAAAGACATACCAACCTGAGGAACAGAAAGAAAATACGGAACACCAAGATGATGCAGATACGCTTGCATCACTGTTGGTAATGCCTTACATGTTAGTCAATATCCTCTCCCTGAACACAAAACAAGCTGTCCTTTTTTGTCAGGATATAGACTTACAGGGTCTGATAGAAATACCACTATTTAGAACAGGGGTGGGCAAAATACAGCCTGTGGGCTGGATCTGGCCTGCCAGGCCATTCTATCCAGCTCGTGGGGCTCCTAAAAAATTTAATAAATATTCATTTTCTCCTGGCTACCTGTCAAAGATGACAGGAGCCAGGGGCAGTAGGATCCAGGGGGAGCTGGCAGCAGTGTGTGGGGGGGGCAGTGTGTGTGTTCATAGGGTAAGTCACCCCACCATACACATGTACCCGCACCCACACCCCCTCACACTGCCATACACACAGACCTCCACACTCACACCCCCTCACACACACCAGCCACCCTTTGCCCACACAGCACCCCACAAGCCCCATACCCACCTATACCGCATATGCTCCCTCACCCCACAGCCATACTCCCACCCTATCCACCCCTCACAGACACACCCATAACCTCCCCCACACCCGATATACCCACACACCCACAAACCTATACCCACCCCCACCGCAACATACAAGAGCAAGACTTCATTTAAGCTATTGTGCAGTCACCTCTGTGTACACTACACAAATGCATGTAAATCGGGACAAAAATATTTTTATAAAATCAAATTAATTAATCTTTTAGATGTTGGATTTTTAGAATATAATTTGGTATTTTTCTGGTTCCAAGATGGCAAAACCCCTTGCTGAAAGGAGTACTTCCAGGGGCAAAGGGAGGGACCTCTAGTAGCAAAGGTCAAGGGTTAGAGCATGGGCCTTCCAGTCACAAGATGGCAACCACGGGGCAAGGCACCTGTCAGGGGCCAGGGCACCTGTCAAAGGGAAGGATGACCATGCGGTCATCAACAGCTTGCCAAAACTCGGTAAGTGGCCCTCTGCCCAAAATAATTGCCCATAACTGATTTAGAAGGTAGTAATAGGAACATTTCTGTGGAATGAGAAAATAGTGATTTCTTAGTCATGTAAAAATGTAGTAGATAGCAGAATCTGCATCACAAACTTCCCACTTCTGCTAAAGGAAAAGGATAATTTTCCATCTAAAAGGGAAAAACTGCCCTGTATGAACTTGCTTCCTAATATAACTCGCTGACCGGTAGGTGAAAGTGACTGCTAAACCACCAATTTCACTGGCCATGTAAAGATGCAACACATTTCCCCTCCCAGGAGGACAAACAGAAAACATTCACTAATCTCTTCCTCCTGTCCTCTAATGTTTACTAGTATTATATTAAAAATATATAGCTAGGAAAAAATGCACACTACTCTTTTAGCTTCTCCCAATTTATAAAAGGAGGCTCTTTACCACTCATAGCTGTGGGACAAGACTAAAGACTCTTGAGTGATGAAGATATTTATGTGGGAATAGGCACATTAGGCTTAGCAGATAACACCCATTTGATGTGTGGCTGAGTTAATTTTCTCCTTTCTCAAAAGTACTGTTTCTTCACAGTCCTTTCAACTGTTGGCTAATGCTTTCTCTGTTTTAGATTTACACATTCAGGAGGGGAGGAGGGAAGGGAAAACAGGGATGGAAGACAACAATTTTGCATTTATTAAAAGGTGAAGCATATTTATGTAACTCAATTTTGTGAGGAAGGGGGCAGGGAATTGTAAGATACTTCCAGTGGTAGGCAAGGCTGGAGAACAGGCAAAACAAGAATGGCCTTACAGAAATTCCAAGATGTGCTCATATTATAGTACTTTTCTCTTTTTAATATCAGTAGTCCATAATTTCAGTCACCTACAATAAACAGCTTTTGACATTATAAAATGCCAGAAGTTTCTCTTCAGCGTTTAACTATAAAAATACCTGTTTACTGCTTTCTGTACTCTACTGAAACACATTTTAAGCTCACTACAAGTTTAACAGAAATGTGCATTGCACAAAGAGCTTTAAATTCATCACAAATAAAAACACAGGTTATCTGCCAAGTACTGAACTTTTAAGATCTTCTACCCATTATATGCTAAAATTCACACCGACTTCCTAAATACTGATTGCTTAAAACCTGGATCTCCCTATTACATAGCAAAAGAAAAACACAGCAATTAGATCAAATTAACAGCCTTATGCATGAAGATACAATGGACACACCTAGAAGGAGACAAAAATCATTGTAGTAAATTTATTTTTATCTATATCTATGGTAATACCAGTGAAAATTATAAATTGGTCAATACAAATTCCAGGCCATAGCAAATGGAATAAAGATGTTTTAAAGTATCAGAACACTGCAGTTCATCAGTACTTATATGCATTTTATACTAAAACTTTATTGCATTTGAAAAACAAGAGAATACAATAATTTTACTGCAGCTACTCTCTAAACATCTATTTCATTTTGAAGTCACTTAAAAAAAATTCTTCAACACTCAAGACTACTTTGAATCCATGAAGTTTGCTCTTCTAGTTTCTGCTTGACTTCCTGAATGTGCCTGCAATATACTGGGGTATCAACAGAAACCCTACTGACTTGTGCTGGGGAAAGAAGATTATACAACTAACAGAGTCAGAGGGAACAGATCCTTGGGAAGTAATGCATTAAAAATGGCTTGTGTTTAATATTAAAGAGTACAGAGAGCCATGGAAAGAATACGGGAGGAAAAAAAGAAGAGAGAACTCAGCCTATTTAAAATGTCACTGCAAATGGAGAAACTGAACTAATCCCCGCTGCATCCAGGTCTTATGTGAATTCCTAAAATGGGCCTTTTAAAAAAAAAGGCCCCAAAAAACCCAAAACATTTCAACAATAGAAGAGATTTGGTAGAGAGAGAAGGAGGAAAAGACGAACTGCAGCAAATGAAATTACAATGAAGGTGGTTCATGTCAAATGCAGGCCCTCATTCAGATAAGCTCTGCTGCATTAATCACTATACAGTCTTGCATCAATATATCTTCACTTGGAATACAGAAGAGAGGGAAATGTATTCATCTTCTATAAAAAAAAAATGGGAGGATGAATTACATTTCCTTCTTCACCAAGTTCTTTATTTTTGGAACATACCTCATAACTCTTCAATTCCATTAGACAGGTAGTTGTGTAAACAACTTCTCATATGCATTGGAGATGTGTTGCTTTAATTAGCTGCAACACTGCATATATTAGATGAAAAAGAGTAAGATATCAGAAACAAAGAATCTGTTAATGGGATAATTCTCTCTGAAGGTAGCTTTATAGGACTACTGAAGTGGTTTCATTGTAATCAGATGCCATTAGCATTGGACCTGAGAATTTTTCTTTCTTTCTTTTCAACAGCAAGATGCACGGCAGTTTGTATTTTCTTCCCCTTTTGATTTTAAAATGCAAAGCAATTTATATTTGTGTTGGATAGTGAATCCAGGATTTTCTGGTATACTGGAAGTTTAAGTACAGATTCAGCTCCAGGTTTCCTCCTCCACCGCAGTTACATATAAACAACCTGCAGGCAAGCATGAGGTGACTGCTCAATTAACAAACCTTACTGTTGTTGAGGTTAGGCTGTTGTTCAGGACATTCAAAGAAAGCAAAAAAATAGATGCAGACATTTCTGACCTTGAATCTGTTCTAAAACTACTGATATAAAATGTTAGCACCTGGAAACTTAATCAGACCATAATGCAGTTAATAAACACCTTTTGTGCACAAAATAAATGGTTTAAAGATATAGCACCACTTGTTTTCAACACTAATAGTAGCCTGATCACAACCATTGTTTTTTGATCATCTTCAGGAACTAGACAAAATTATTTGGACTGAAAAGACAAAAAAACCTGTTTTAATCTGCAAGATCACCTTTACTAGGATACAGTTGGCTCTTCTTTATAAACTGTTGAACCCTTCCTGCCTGTTAAGCAAGAGAACAGATTAAGCAAAAGCAGGAAGTTTACACACTTTTTCTTCTTAGCCAAGGGATAGCAGTGGCTTTTTTGGACTAGCTGGTCTTATTATATTTGTACCAACAATGAAATCCTGGGCTGGTTTTCACTGGAAACACCACATTTTCCATTATATCTTTCACTACAATGTGCATTTAGTCATTTCTGAAAAACCTACTTGGACTTGTTAATAAATGGTACCAACCAAACCAGTGCTTTTTTTTTTTTTTTGAAATCCAAAATGTTTTTTGGAAATTGCTTTTTTCTTTCCTTAATTTACATTTATTCCAATTTGCCACGCTCTTCTAGGAAGCCATAATACCAGCCGTCACCCCATAAAGCTACGCTAATGAGCCTGGTTGTGTTCAGTCTCATTGGTTTTGGTTTCAACATCACTCCTTGCATTTATGTTTTCATCTGGCTCCACCACAACAATATTCAAGATCCTTACAATCTTTAATGGTACTCTAACCCAATTTTTACAGATGGGAAATTCAAACCTGGAAGCCACACAACTTGCCCATCATCACAAACCACAATCAAAGCAAAGCAGGCTAGTGCTATTTAGGGTGTGGCCTGCACCATTCCTTGTCTCTTGCTTGAGAAACAAATGGCCATAGAAAGAAGTTTTTTCAAAAAATTCAAAAATCACGATTTAAAACCGAGGGTAAATAGATTACTCCTAGACTCTACACATTAATCCTTTGTTGAAAACATAGACGCTAACGTTACAAAAATATGGAATTCCCTTTTGTAGCTAGGCGCGAAGGTGTTCAGACCCAGTCCAGGAAGCCATGTCATCCAGCATGCCAGGCTTCCCACAGATCCAAAAATTTGGTGGAGGAGAACTGGTAACAGCCTTAATTGCCACTCCCATACTGCTAAATTTCTGGACTCAGAGAACCTGGGAAGGTGGATAGCATGGCCCTGCATGCTAGATCAGCCACACAAGTCTGGGGCAGTCTGGGACAGAATGTGACCCAATCCAAGCACACAGGGCCAGGCTGGGGCAGCCAACAGCCCAATCTGGGCATACAAGGCCCAATCCCTCGCATGGTCCAACCCACAGACCAGCCCCCATGCCACTCATCCGGCCCACAGTTTAAGAAGAATACAACATCCAACACCATGAATGGCATCCTCTAATAATAAGCTGTTAATTGTACTGCAGTGGTGTTCAGGGGCCCTGATGTGCCAAACAGCATGCAAATGCAACCACCTGAAATAACAGGTCCCACAATGGTCACCAGATGGACTACTGCCTAGATTAAAAAGAAACAAAAAGCAATCTTGTGGCATTACTACTACTAGCTGAAAAAGGCACAGATGCCATTTTTGGGGTGTAAATTTGGCCCATGTTCCATTACTAGTAATCTATGATCATCAAGGGAAGTATGAAAAAACTACTTTCTTTTCTGAGGTTTAATCTGTAAATACATTTCCCTCTTGCCCACACCACAGAATTTGGTCAAGACAACTACTGTCAACCAGAACAAATCAACATACAGCATCACTGTAAACCTAGCAGAAAGAGAAAGTCTTCTGCACCTGATTAGTGCTTAGGTCCCATCAGTGCCCTTCTATCCTTGTTTTCACAGGCACATTCCCTCACCAAATTTTAAAACACAAGAGCAGACCAGATGCCAATGTATAAGAGACCCAGATTCAGAAAAGATTTGTGAGCCAGACAGACCTGTTGGTATTTAAGGCTGGAAACAGACATCTTCAGCAAGCCGCAATCAGCTGTACTGCCATATCACAGCACAGCTATTTGTGGGCCAGGGACATCTATAGATCTATAGAAGTCCCTGGTTCCTGCACCCACCATGTTGGTGAGCGAGAGAATCTACTGCAGTTGCCATATTGACTTCTATGGATGACAGTCTAGAGCAGGGGGGGGCCAACCTATGGCATGCATATCCCAAGTGGTATGAGCAGCCCCTGCACGTGGCATGCAGCAGATTAGGGAGGGTACAGGCAGCACAGTGGTAGATAGGGCAGGAACCAAAAAGCAGCAAACAGGGTAAAGGAAGGGGAGTGCAGTGTAGTGTCAATCAAGAAGGGAACAGTGCTTGATTTGTAGCACACCTGCCACAAAGGTTGGCCTCCACTGGTCTACAGATTTTAGTCTGGACTTAAATTCTCCTATCAAAGTAGGTTGATATTTCTTTCTCCCATACGCTGAGGGGGAAAAAAGCTTTATTTGGTGAAAATACAGTTTTATTCAGAACCATACAATTTTAAGAGTCAAAGAAAACTTATAAATCAAACATTTAGAGTTGCCCCCTCCAACCATTTTCTTTTTTCTAAATAGGAACCTTTACACCCATTTCAGGTGCTGTTGCACAGCACTTCTTCAGACAATACCATCAATCAGTGCTTGCCAGTTTCTGGCAATTTGCATTGCAACCCTTTTCTTTGTCACTCAGAATAATTCTTAAACAAAAATGTCTCTCTCATCCCCAGCCTTCTCAGAGTGTAGGAAAACTCCATTTAACTTCATATCCTGGGTTATAACCAGTGTTCCATAAAATGACAGAGACCTAACTTAATGTCATACTAATCAAGATCCATGTACATTTATTAACTTACGTACAAACTCTTTACCGTGACAAGGTTCCCAGAATATGCAGCAACAAGGTCACATCCCACACAAGGTCTGGAGGTTTTATTTAAAATCTTCAGGCACAATGAATTATTTCACTCTTGATCCACAAGCAAAAAAAAAAAAAAGAAAAAGAAAAAAAAAAGAAAAGAAAAAAAAGAGCAGGCAGCACTGTTTGAATAAACTTAAGCAAGTGTAACCCTTACTTTTACTCAATTTTAAATGAATTGGTTTCCTGATTCTCAAGAATTGGACTAGAAAATCACGATCTTGCAGACTTCAGACTGGTGTGCTTACAGCACTGTTTCAATACAGCTTCTACTACAAGCTAGCTTACAGCACACGTTAATATACAAGTTTCAAAAAAGACTGCTGTGCAAGAGGATGACTGACACACAAGAATCAGACTGGTTATATGCTATTGTGCAGTAATTCACTACCTGGCATGTAACTGTAACACTAACTCTTTTAAGACATTACATTGCCAAGTAATATTTTGCATTTAAAACTTTAACTGTAAATTCCTGTCTGGGTGCCTGGAACTGCAGTACAGGCTTCAACAATAAGCAGCCCTCACTTCAGATTGCTAATTTACACCCTGCCAAGAGTGCTGGTGACCAAGAATGATTACCATCCAACATCTGCTCTGTATTTAGTCAAGCCAGCCAGCTCTCAGATACCGATTAGCATTCTGGTAAAGTCTCACAGCTTACATTGCATCCAAAAAAAAGTGTGACAACACAGGCAAATAGGACAAAGCTTCCATGGAAAAGGCACATCTTAATCATCCTGAAGAGAAACAGCAATATGCTGCCTTTTTCAAACGACGAGGAAAGACATAAGAGTAGAGGAAGGAGCTGAAGTGTAGGCTAGATGAAGGACCCTGAATGACAGCTTTTCAGTAGCAGTTATCCTGCTAATAGGCAGAGCTGGACCTATCCATCTGTCTGCAACACAAAAACCGGGGCTCAGAAAATAGTTTTTGAACCCAAACAAAAAGCTGATTAGATAGAAATAGAACTGATTAGACATTGAACCATAGTAATTATCATGATATGCAACAAAGCTTGTTATGCTTCCCAATTTGCTACCATCATCTTCATACAATAAAAAGGCACTCTTTGAATATGACAAAATAATCCAACAGCATAAGGAACTATCAGGCAGTACTTGTGAACCTAGCAGAGACCACTGAAGTGTAGTAGCAGGCAACATCTATGGTAGGGTAGGGGCAGGCAATTGTTTTGGGTGGATGGCCGCTTACTGAGTTTTGGTAAGCTGTTGAGTGCCACATAGGTTGTCCCTTGACTGGTGCCCTGCCCCTCGGTCACCATCTTGTGACTGGAGGTCCCGCCCCTAACCCCTGACCTTTGCCACCAGAAGTCCCTCCCCTTGCCCCCAGAAATACTCCTTTCTGCAAGGGGCTTTGCCATCTAGGAACCAGAAAAATACCAAGTTATACTCTAAAAATCAAATATCTACAACATTCATGAACTTAATTTCAAAAAATCTTTCTGTCCTAATTTACATGCGTTTGTGTAGTGTACAGAGGTGATTGCACAGTAACTTAAAATGAAGTCTTACTCTTGTATGTTGTGGAGGGGGTGTGTATAGGTTTGTGAGGGGCTGTGGGTGTGTGGGGCATGGGGGAGGGTGTGTTCGTGTTTGTGGGATGCTGTGTGTGGGGGGTGTGACTGTGGGGGTCTGTGTGTGGGATGCACCCTATGAACACACACGATCACACTCTGCTCCCCCCTGCCACCAGAGCTGTCCCTAGGGGTGTGTGGGGCCTGGGGCATATCAGCCTGTGTGGGGCCCAGGGAGGGGTGGGGGGCAGTGCGGTGGCCACAGCGGGGCCCATACTGCACTGACCACAGGACCACCCAAAGCACAAGGTCCAGGGTAGTCATCCCGATTCACCCCCCCACCCCAGAGATGGCCCTGCTCCACACACACACACACACACACACACACACACACGCTCTCTGTTTCTGCCCCTTCCCCCCCACACACACTGCCCCTCCCTACACACAGCCACTGTATTTGTGTGTGTGCGCGTACGTTCAAACATTATAAAAGCCTTAGTCTGTCTGTCCGTAATGCTTTATTCACACTCTGATTGGCTGACTGAAACAGCCAGAGTGCTCCACAAACATTTGATGGGAGATGGCATGGCGGAGCACTGCCATGACAGTGAAGCAGCAGTGAATGCTGTTCAAAGCATGGGGGAGGCAAGGCCAGCCTTGGCTCCTCCGCCCCGTTCTCTTCAAGCGACACCAAGGACGAGAAGTGGGGGTGGGACCAGATGCGGGGGGATGCAGAGCCACCGAGCCCCGACAAAAGTCGGCGGGGGGGAGGAAGGGAGGGGGAGGGCACAGTGGCAGCTCTCTGACAACCCCGGGGGGCGGGAGCGGCCCCCTCCCCCAACCGAATGAGAAGAAGAAGCAGGGCTGAATGCAGGACTCTGTCCCTGCCCACCAGGATGGGAAGAAGCATGCCACTGCTGCCCCGCCACCTCCAGGCCCCAGCAAAAGCTGGCAGGGAGGGGAGGAGAGAGGGTGACAGCCCTGCCAACAGCTGGAAGAGAGGGAGGAAGGGAGTGGGGAGGGGTAGACAGAGTCCAGGGGTGGCGGGGAGTGGCACCAGACCAGAAGCAGCAGGTGAAGGGGGGAACAGGCCCTGAACCAAAGGGAAGGTAGGGTGGGAATGGGCCAGGGCAAGACGGCAGAGCAGATCCAGACCTGGAATACAGGGGAGGGGAGGGGAGGGCCGGACCCGGCCCCCGCATCATTCTTGACGGGCAATGGTCTAGTGTGTATACATATATACACACATTTTCCATCTATAGGATCTAATTAAATGCATCTGCGACACTGCAAACCACGTATATGCACTCATCTGGATATGCCCATTGGGATTACTTAGGGGCTAAAGCAGCTTTCTTTTTAACTTGGGCCAGGGTTCTCAGCACCAAGGCCTGTGTGTATCTATATACCTACATCTTTATTAGTCCCCATCAACTGTTACACTGGGGAAAGCAGCAGCAGCGGGCAGGCAGTTAGTGAGTGCAAGCCCTTTGTTAGCAACAAAAGTGAGACCAAGGATCTTTTTCTTTAAATTTTTAGGGTAGAGTCCTCTGGAATTCATTCTGTTGTGGGGTGGGAGAAGAGTTAGGTGTGGTTTTGGGGAAGGAGGATGACAGCCACAGCCCCTCTGTCAGAAAGGGGGTGAAAGCTTGGAAGGGATATTAGGATAGATCTACCCTAAGATTGAGGCAGGGTAGTGGGACTGGGCAGACCAGAACTGGAAGATGGGGTAAGAAAAGGGCTTCTTGTAACTAGATGTGAGTGGTGGTTGGGAGGTGTGGTTGAAACTGGCAGGAGGGTTGGCTTGTGTGAAGATTTAGGCAGAGTGGCAGTGGTTGTGTGGAACTGGAGCTCTCAGGTTTGGGGGTGTTTGAGGAATCCTTTCTGCAGTTTGTTTATCTGAAGCCTTTTGGCTGCAGCAGCATATATATAGATTTTGACTCCTCTCATGACTAACTGCACATAAAACATCAAATTCCTTAGCTAGTTTCTTCTTTGCACTGTCGTTTAAAAAAAAAAAATCTCAGGATTATTTACATACTTTACAGGAAGATTTGGCTTCTGAAGTACCATCTTAGTACTCTGATAAGAACTACACTTGAGTTCAACTTTTTACTTACTAGATTTATACCTGTAGACCTGAAAATCACCTCTTATGAAACAGGAGCCCATTTCAGTTACTTGCCTTAACTGCATAATATTACTATTAGTTTTAATGCAAATGTTAAAGCTTTATTCTTGAAGCTTTAATCTGATCTCACACCATTCCTAAGGAACCTGTTGAGCTATATGTTGTTCTGGTGTTACTGAACACATACATATAGCGACTGTACTTGGTAACCCCATGAATCTCTGTAGGCAGCTTCAGAGATTAGTATTCATATCCTGAAGGTACGGTAGGGTGGCAACACCTTAGAGATTAACTGGTTCAAAGAGGCATAAGCTTTCACAGGCAACAACCTACTTTGTCAAATACTAAAAATGGGATTCTTTTTCATAGCCCATGATACTGCTACTGATGTGGCATCAAATTATCCAACACAATGCAGACTCTGGGACTGGATTCACAATATAACCTATTACTGTCATGGGGGGGGGGGCAAGTGGTGTTACCACCCCAGGCGCCAAAGCAAAGGGGCGTTAACAGGCACTGCCCAGCCAGAGCAGGGCACAGGACAGAGCCATAAGCAGCCTGTTTTGGGGGGAGAGGGGGGTGAGGGGACAGAGGAAGGGTTGGCAGTGGAAGGTCAGAGCTAAAGGGGCTCATCCCCCCTAAACATGGGGCAGCGGGTAGGTCTTCAAGGCATCCTGGCTGCAGGCTCCCAGTGGCTGCAACAGCGGTGGGGAGGGGCATGCATGCAGCCAGGATCACAGCCTGGCATGTGGATCACTGGCTACCAGGCATGGCAGGCAAGTAGCAGTCTATTCTGTGAAGGGGATGGAGTTTGGGGGAGGGGGCAGATCAAGGCCCCCACATTGAGGGAGGGAGTAGGGCAGGGTTGTAGGACAAATCAGACCCTGGGCAGCTCTTTCAGGGGCAATGGGGGGCTCCCAATGCTGTGCAAACCCCAGCCCGGGGGGGGGGGCACGTGCCCACCTGATCTGTGCACAGGTCAGAAGTGGCTGTCACTGCGCACTGGGGAGCGGCACATGCCCCCTGGGTCTCCTCCCAGGCTCTGATTTTCCCACCACCCAGCCCAGCTGGAGCTCATTCACCCCAGCCCTTGCCCCTGCCTCATTCCCTCCCTCACCACAGGGGCCTTGATCTACCCCCCGCCACATGACCCTTCTCCCTTCCCCCACAGACTCACCTGCTGGAGAGGGGGTGGTGCATGTGCAAACTTGTGTCTGCTCAGCCCCCTCCAAATAACCTTTTCTCCCTCCAACCATGAAGGATGGCTCCCACCACTGTGTGCCTCCTTGGCAAGCATGAAGGGGCGTGAGCCCCATGGATCTGTGCACAGGCTGCCACTGGGGGCTTTCCCCAGGCACCAAACTTTGTTGCTACAACACTGTAACATATTGCTTCAGGGAAGCTACCTGTATGGGGTCAAACTATCCAATATATTGAAGCCTCTGGGACTGAATGCAAGGTATAACCAATACCTTCATAACAAAAGCCTTACAGCAGACATTAAAGTTGTAACTATCTTATGTTTTAAAGAGTCTAAGACACTGTTGTTTTGAAATGAACATTCTCAATTTGTTATTTCAACCCCTGGCACCAACAAAATCAGAACCTACCAAATAAAACTCAACTCAGAGCAGGGCAAGCTTGCTTTGAGGCCTAATTCAAAGTGATCAGTTTGCACAAAACTCAAGTATCAGTATGTTTTCTAAACCTAGCAAATAGCCTGTTTACAAATGACATCTGGAAGTTTGGCTTGGTCATAGTAACAAAATGATTAAATATTGATGCTGGGAGCAGAGGACCATACATAAGTTAAGAACACCTTTTCCCCTGCAATACAATCAGTGTAATGACAAAGAGGGGGAAAAAAAAAAAAAAGAGTTGGCCAGATAACAAAACCACCAGATTGGAGTGACAAGTATTCTTGTATTCTTTTTGCTGAAACAAAGTGTCAAGGATAGCCAAATGTTCAGACATTAGCAGCAGTGGAAAACAGTCCTACAGAGTAAGAAACGGAAAGTTTTACCCTGAAGTAGAAGCCTTGTAGTCTCATATTACTAGCTTACCAAGATTAATTCCATAATAAAAACAGTGTTTTGTTTTCCCTACAAGCGTCCCACTGCAAATGAGGTGAATCAGAGTTTACAAATACATAGTAATGTTTAGTGCTTCTACAGAGGCTAGTTTAAAGAACTCAGAGCTTTATAAAGGCTAGTTGATTGGGACTCAATATCTCTGAGTTAAGTAACCATTTTTAAGAAAGAAGTTAAGTTTCCAATTACGCCAAAAAAAAAAAATGTAAATCCCACCCCTGGATTGTGAGAAGATAAGCAGAGAGGGGTGGAACCACTCCAAGCCCAGGAAAATCAGGCCCAGAGAGCTGGGTTGAACTACAGCCCCTCAAGTAGACTGCTTTGAGGGCTAGCAGGATGGGAAGTGGGAAAGAGGAGCTGCAACATGGGAGCTATTTTCCCCAGAGCCAAGTGGAAGGAGAAGGTGAGAGGCCTTGCTCCCAGATATGTTCCAGGCATCATTAAAAAGAGGTCCCAGGGAGACTGTGAAGGATCCTGGTCTGAGTGCAGCTGAGAGAAGGATCAACTTCCTCACCGAGGAGACCCAGCAGAGAGACAAGCTGACTGCTGCAACAGAGCAGGGCCTGAGTGAGTTGCACTGAAAAGGCTGAAGAATAGGACTGTGCAAATAGGGAAGTATTCAACTCAGATTTGAATTCAGCCGATTTGGAGGACAGTGATTTGTTTCAGAGATTCGGATCGCTGTCCTGAATTGCTTCAGCCAAATCAGCTTCAGAAGATTTGGCACTGATTCAGGTGGCTCCCCCAGCTGTGCCAGCCTCTCCCCGGGTGTGGGGTGCTATGGGACAAGTCCCCATGGATGCCCTGCCCAGCCTCATCCCCGACCTGGCCCTAAGCTTAGTCCCGGCACTTTAAAAAAAAAAAAAGCCCCAGCCTCACCGGCTGCAGGAGCAGTGATTGAGGCCTCTGAGGGCCCATGGCAGAGCACCCCCCCCCCACCCCTGGGACAGCGTGGAGCAGTGGGGATTGCCCCCCTCCCCCCCCCAATCTGGCACCCACACGGCAGCTGTCACATCGCATGGGTGCAGCGCAGCTCGGCAGGGAGCCACACGCTATCTGGGAGCTGAGGCTGAGCAGTGCCAGGCTCTGGCTGACTACTGGAGTTGCCCCAGCTCCCAGACAGCACACGGTGACCTGCTGAGCCATGCTGCACACGTGCCATGGGAAAGCTCCCACGTGGGTGCCAAGCGGGAAGGGGGGCTCCTCGCTGTCTCCACTGACCCACACTGCATGGGGCGGCTCTGCCATAAGCCCTCAGAGGCCCTGATGTCCACTGCTTCAGCCAGTAAGTACAACTGGTGAGTGCGAGGCTTTTTTTTTTTTTTTTTTTAATTTTTCTTTTAAGGGCTGGGATGCTGGGCCAGGCCGGGCATGGGGCTTCTCCCATGGCTCCTCCAGCTGTGCCTGCCTCTGCCCTGGTGGGGGAAGCCACAGGGCCTCTGCCCTGCTGCCGCTTGCTCAGCCAATGTGGCGGAAGTGCAATGCAGGCATGGCTCACTCCAGGTGGCAGCAGGGCATAGCCTCTGCTCCCAGCACTGCTGCACCCATATCAGCGCTGGGAGCGAGGGCTCTGCCCTGCTGCTGCTTGCCAGCTGGCATGGGGAGCACAGGATATGGGCACAGCAGTGCTGGGAGCAGGGGCTATGCCTTGCTGCCACTTGCCCCCTTCCACCTGGAGCAAGCTGTGCCTGCATCCCATCCCCCTTGCCCCAGCTGGGCAAACAGCAGCAGGGCAGAGCCCCCGCTCTCAGCACTCCTGAATCTTACACCCCCCTCCCCAAGTAACACGTCTCCCACCCTGGCTGGGCAGCTTGACCCAGCCCCAATCCCTCCCTCCCCCACACCCCTTCCTTCCTCAACCCCAACAGACTTACCAGGTGTAGGCAGCTGTCAGTTGTCTGTTTAGTCTATGGCCAAATCTTTTCCAAATTGATTCAGCGCTTTTACTTGGTCTCCCAATTTGATCCGGATTTGGAGATTTGGTCTCCGAATCAGGGCAAATCTCCTCCAAACTGAATCAGCTACTGAAGCTCTGCACAGCTCTACTACAGAAATTAATGCAGGCAGAGTGATGGCAGAGCAATGAAAGTACTTGTTCCATCTGAAACAGCTGTGGCTGTGCACAGGGTGAAGTCGCACACAGAAGCGTCCTTGTGAGACTGTTGGAGTTGGGGTTTCATAGTTTCTAGGGTCAGAAGGGACCTGAGTAGATCATCTAGTCCGACCTCCTGCCATGGCAGGAAAGAGTACTGGGGTCAAACGACCCCAGCAAGGTGTTCATCTAGCCTCCTCTTAAAAATCCCCAGGGTAAGAGCCAGCACCACTTCTCTTGGAAGTAGGTTCCAGATCCTAGCCCCCCTGACCGTAAAGTAGCGCCTCCTGATATCTAGCCTAAATCTACCCTCTGCCAGCTTGTGACCATTATAAGTTGTACTGCTGAGAGAGCGTAATTTTGTGATCAGGTTTCCATGCTAAGTTACAGCTTGATGTTTGGATGCTTGTGTGTAAACAAATCAAAACTTGTTTGTACCCTCCTGTTAAAGCTGAAACACCCTTGAGGAACCTGAGTTACTATAGCTGCACACCCACACCCCCTTGTATGAGGGGTTACATATAGAATGCAGATAAAGAAAGCATGCTTATTAAGGCTGAGTGTACATGCACACACCCACACACAAATATATTGTTATATTAAAGAAATTTACATTAAAGATATCGGTGAAAAACTTGACACACTTGTGCTAAAAGCCACATAAGTGATTAATTTCAGATATGGCATTCTAGATGCTGCAAAAAGCAGTCAGAACTGAATCCAGTGCTCATGAATCTGTTCTTATTGAAGCCTTTCCCCCCACCTCTGGCTGCTCAGATTGCTAGTACCTGGGAGTTATTTTAGATGACTTCAGTCTTCAGCTGACAGCTGTCATTTGAAAGAAACTGTGTTTTTTGGTTCAAAGCTAACCAAAGCTTCTGGTGTCCAGTGCCAACATCAAGATCAAGATGAGATGCAAGGCAGGGTGGGAAAGAGGATGCACATAGGACCATGGTAGTAAGCAGGTAAGGAATTTCCTCTTAATTAGAGAAGCACTTTCTATTTATTATTAATTTAGCCTCTGTTAATGAAGAGTAAAATCATTTAAATACGACTTTCTCCACCAACCCAGACAAGGTGTGATTTTCTCACCAAGCTACCAAGAATGGTCAGTCACAGATTGTGATCTTGACTATTAAAATAGTAATTTTGGTCTAATTTGGTTAAAGCAGCCAACATGTTCTCCACACCAATGTGACAGCATTAAAAAAAAAAAAAAAGTTTCCCATCATCTCATTAAAAGTTAATTGCAGGATAAACACCATCACAGAATACTAAGCACTTTTAGATGTCTCTATGAACAGCAAGTGCATTTTGCAAGACTGTTCTCTATCCTCAGAAAATAAAGCTTTCCACTTTTTATTTACTTCCAAATTTAACTGAAGACTGCCTTAAACTAAACTAATCTGTACCTTGTTTGCACTGTTAAGGAAATCAAGACAACCTTGGAATTTTCATACATATTTTACAATCTCCCATTCAACAGCACCAAAAGTCGACCCCATTCTAAAACTTGCAAAAAACAGTGAAACAGGAGGACAACTGCAGTTTTCCAGACAGTCTAAACTGGTATACACAAAGATGTTCAAATGTAACCAAACTGCAAACTAGCCAAGGAAATATTTTGTTGATTCCCCTCTTACTCATCTTCACTAATGTACAATGTGTCTCTGAGTACTGTGATTAAGCATATTTGCTCAAATCAAACTATTGTAGATTTTTATATAGTTAAATATAACACAAATACTTCCAACCACAAAACAAACGATACACATTAGCGAGGAATAAGACATGAACATAATCTTATCCAATAAGAAGAATATAACCTGTCAGGCATTAATGATATCCCAGCCCTAAAACTTCTTGTTTTTACCATCAGAGACAGAACCTATGCTGTTTTGTGCACAAAAATAGCCATTTTGACCCCAGTGTCAAAGCTTGAATATACATAACAAGAAAAGGAAGGGGGGGAACCCCACCATGATAGTGTTAGAATTTGTCAAATGAAATAAGAGTTGTGGAATAGGAGTCAGACACAAGGATTTCCATATCTCGGAGGAAGTTTAGATTTTTTAAATAATAACCTTTAATTAATCCAGGGGTCAGGAATGTTTTTGAGCCGAGTTCCAAAAATACCCCAACCTCAACTTGTTAGATGTGGGTATGCCTGGGGCGGACAGTGGGGGAGCCACGAGGGACCCCATCCTTGTTGTGTCAGTGCAGCCCTGGCCCCTTATCTGCTGTCTGCACTGAGGTGCACATGCACCTGGCACCAGCAATGAGCAGATGTTGGTGCAGCAGCTTGCCACAGCCAGCCCCAGCAGAATGTTTTCATCACAAATTTGCTTCTTCAGCAGTGGTAATAAAGGAGGAGCACAAGTAAGCATAATACTTAATGGATTCTTTCTTCACTTTCTTAGGTACCCACTACTCTGTCTTCACATCAGCATACTGAGCAAAGGGTTCACACTGTATTTAAATAAATGTCCTGAAGATGCTCAAAAATTACATATTAGCCCAGCTTTCCAAAAGGTATACAAATTTCTTCTATGGGTCATTGTAGGTAAGAGGCGTCCAAAGTTATCAGAGGGAGCCAAGGCTGCGGTAGGAACCACATTTGATAGCTACTTCAAAAACAGGTAACATAGCATCAGCTACAAGATGCACAGAAATAAAATTAAAAGGAGGTGCTGGGGTCACCTGGATGGTCATGTGGCAATGCAAAGATTTAACATTCAGTTGATCAGAATTCATCCATCTCTCAGACTTGAAGTATTTCAAGTGATAGATAGAAAGGAGCATGTTGCTATGTAATCAGCTGCATACCTTTTCAATAGCAGGACTGACTCTCACTTCAGATTGGGAGCATATTGTACTGAGTGATTACATACCTGCAGATTACCCTAACAAGAAAGAACACCAGTTGCCCATGCTCATCCTAAAACCCCAGAGGAAAACAAAGCCTTTTCTTGGATTTGCAAGAAACTATCACCTGATCTCATTAGAAAAGATGACCTAGGATCTGTTGCAAAGCTTTAAGCTAGGATTACTATATTTCCAGTACCAAAAAACAGGACACCTGTGAGGGGAAGGGGCATATGATCACGGGGGGGGGGGACACGCAATGATATACCAGTGCCCTGCCTCTGCCCCTCACTCCTAAACCCCTGCCCCACCCCAGCCCTCCCAGCCCCACTTCACACTCAACCCACAGCCTGCTGCCTCCCAGTGCTGCAAGTGCCCCTCACTCCCGACCTGCAACTCCATGCTCACCATCCCAGCTGATGCCCCGCACTCCGGACCCACAGCCCCCTGCCCCCCAACCCAGCCAGTGCCCGTCACTCTGGACCCACAGCTCTGCTGGTGCCCCTCGTTCCTGAGCTGCAGCACCCTGCCCCCCAGCCCTGCTGCCCAAACAGCTCCTGTGTTGCACACGTGCATACACATACACTGTCTCTTTACAGGGGCCTGCGTGGGGAGCATGTGACCCCCAACAGCCAATCACCCTGACCATTGCTCCCAGCCCCAAGCAGCAGCCCACAAAAGCAGAGGAAAAAGCAAAAACCTGGATGTTTGCTCTCGTTTTAAACACCTGCCCGAACATGAGGACAGAGGCCAAAAAAAGGATGTCTGAGAAAACCCGGACGTATGGTAACCCTATTTAAGCAGAACGATTACTTTCTAAACCAATCTGTGGTTGTTTGAATGCTGGATATAGAATTCAAGGAAACCCTTATGTGACTCCAGATCTGTTTGGGACAATTTGTAACTAAAATCACTGCAATGTTGATACTGCAGTTCTCTTGCAGCAAAATGTGTTATGGCTCATAAAAGACTCATTGCACTGGTAAAAGGACAGCTTAACCTGACACAAACATGTCCTGTTCCCAGGCCAGTTTATAATTCTTACAGGCCAATGCTTTTTTGGCTGTTATTACAGAATATTTAAGGGAAAATAAATTAAAATACAGTCCATTCATCACAAATTCACCTTACTGCTTTCTTTGCACGAAAAGGTTACTTTTATTGTCTAAACAAGACATGGAGCTGTTCCCTAATAAAGCCTCTATACACCTAATGATAAATGCCAAAGAAGATTATCCGTTCGCAGCAATTAAAATCCCTGGAAGGAAAGGAAAGCTCTGTATCAAAGCAAATTACTTGTTATTGATCAAGAGAACAAATGATGAGACAGACTATCCATATAGGAGCAGGGGCACAATTAAACAAGGAAGACAAGATCATGGGCAGCAGCAGATGTGCACTAGTAAACAGCACACAGCCCTCTGTTTACATTCTTCACTTGATCATGGCCTTGAAGCATTAAAAAAAAAAAAAAAAATCAGCTATTTTCTCTTTTCTATACCTGACTCCTCTTGAGAACTTTTGAATAGACTTATTTCAGACAAGTCAATTGATTAAATCCCTTATGAGCTTTTTAATTTGAGGCTAGGGTACAAAAATTTAGTGCCTGGATAATGGTGCATTACACTTCAGCACTTGCAACTGGGATGTTGCCAAGCAGATATGTGCCTGAATTAGATTTTTATATTTACTAGATCATTTGAAACCAAAGCTTTACCAAAATACTAGCAGACTGTAGTCTAAAAGAAGTCACAAACAAGTTCCCTGTGACAAACCCCACTTGTCAACCGTCTGGCTTTGAACTATCATTGCAAGAGTGGTCCCCGCTAAAGAGGCTCAGGACAGGCCAGGGCCCCTGTGCAGCCAACCCTCACTGCTGGGGCCTCAGTGCTAAACCATCATGCACTTTTGGGAAGATGCAAACAATGCTGCACATCACCGAGGAGTGTCTTGTCTACAAACTAAGAGGTAGACTAATAAACTTTGAACTCAGTTAATGAGAAAGCTATTGCTTAGCTTCACAGATTTGCATTCACTAAATAAACGCACCAAAATTTTTAAATATCTACAGCTAAGATTAGAGAGAAAGCCAGCCAGACTATTTCTCTTTATACAGCCATACTTGGAAGCAGGATCACAGTATATGACTCAGAGTATAAATGTAGTGGCTGTATCCCAAAAAAGGTCAAGTGTCAGCAATTAGGGGGAGGAAATGCACCATAAAATGAGGAAACATAGGTATGCATTTCAAAAGAATTAAGGATCTGGGAAAGATAGCACTTGAGAAAACACAAATTAAGTGTGGAACGGATAAGAAAAGGGTATTCCTGTCCAGTATTTTCACTAAGACATGGTCTATTTCTGTTTTTTTTATTCCAGCTGTCATTCCATCTATGCATGTGTTATTTATTAAGTGCCATAAGGCAGAGCTTCCCAACACCCAGGCTGTGGCCCAGTATGAGGCCACAAAGGGTTGGTTGCCAGTCTGCAGGAGAGTTGGCTGCCACACCAGAAGTCCAGAAGTGACTGGCATACTGTGGACCACCAGCCAAACCTTTTTTATACTGAGTATAGAAGACATACCGAGTATAAAAAATGGTTGCTGCTGCTATGCAGTAAGCAAGTCACTTCTGGACTGCAGTGTGCTGGTCCATTGTTAATTCCAGTCTGTGGACTGGTGTGCAGTCATTTCTGGTCCATGGTAACTTCCAGCCCGCAGGTTGCCAGTCGGAGATCTAAACAGGTTGGGAACCTCTGCCGTACAGCATACAAGTGTTCCATGACTAAGACATTCTTCAGGATAGCGATAGTGCATGTAATAATATGGTGCATGTTAAAAATCACAAAGGACTACAATGCAATTGAGAACTAAAGTTTGGGAACAATGCACAAGATTCTTACAATGAACAAAACAAGAAAGATATGACAAGCAAACTATGCTGTGATTACACAATATATGAACATTAAAAAAATGCTCCATTCCAGTGGTTCTCAACCTTTTCAGTATTAAGGAACCCCTCAGAAAATGCCAACTCATGACTTTCACTCATTTTTTGACTGTGGAAAACAGCAGTTCTTCCATTGCAAAGAACTCAGAAAGACCACAGAAAGGTCTTTGTGGAATGTTTTTTCTGTTTTGATACCCTGGATTCTCATGCAAAATCTGTAGTCTTACCATGTGAATCACAACATGTAGGTGTTTGCATACCTAATAGTCTTAATATTACATGGCACCCTGCAGCATTTTTAACAGGACCTCACATGATGGCACTCTAGTTTGGGATGGGGGGAAGAAACAAAGACAAAAAAAACTTCTCTATGCAATAGCAGATGAACTGAAGTAAGCAGCCACAAACCTTTATTTCCCCAAGATGATTTAGGCTTTGGCCAGTTCCCTTCCTAAAAGCAGAATAAGTGGAAAACTGGACAAAAAAACCATAAAAAATGCACACAAGCTAAATTAATATAATCACATTTACAACACAAGAAAACAAAAACAGATAATTTCATGTCAGCCAATTTACATTTTTAAACAATCACTGTTTAAATAACATGTTAATACCATGTTTGCCAGCACATTAAAAAAAACAAAAACAAACATTTATTTTCCCCACACTTCCCACCTGACAAGCAAAATGCTTTATATGCTGTGACAGAACACCCCTTTGTGTGTCTGTCACTTTAAGGGCTGGAGCAGGGGGCCAGTTTGGAGAACTCTGCTATAAGATCAGAGCAGTTTGTGCTCAGCTGCCTGGGGAGTAACATCACCCAGGGGAGCTTCTGCTCCAGGAATATCTTGGAGGTAAGGGTAAGGCTATGGGGAAGGAAGGGGCTCATTGGTCCTGGGCACGACCTAAAACTGCACCCTGCTGGGACAGGGAAGCCTGGTGGGCCTGCCTGTGGTGGGGCAGGACAACCTAAATACCAGGACTGAGAACCTACCTGGTGTAAGGTGGGTCAGAGTGCCTAACCCTTGCCCTCACCTTTGAGTAGCTTATTAGGAGAGTTGCAAGGGCCAGGTAAACTTAGGAGAAGCACCCGATGCCCATGGGGTGCTGGACCCTGGAGGAGTGCCAGGCATGCTCAAAGAGGAGTGAGCACCTGACCCTAAGGGGGTGTGTGCCCGTCTGGTCTCAAGTATCCGCTCACATGCCACCCTGCCATGTGCACCTGGTGTTAGGCGCTGCATGGGCTTCTGTCACCCCTGGAGGGGTCCTCAATAACCCTGGGGAAAGCCTGAAAAGTCACCTGCCACAACTTTAATTGAACCTTCAGTAGCGAGTTCCCCTGTTAAGGACTCTCCCAGGTTGGCCACACCACTTGACAAGAATTCGTGGGGCTCCGCCTTCCCTACACCCCTTCCATATGTCAGCCTCCAAGACGAGCCACTTGGGCTTGGTGCAGCTTGCTCTCTGGTCCCCTCAATCCCTGCTCTTCACATCACCTGGGCTACAATTGGCTCCTTCCTGTCACTGTACTCTATGGGGAACCGGGTTTGCTTGGGCTCCTTGTGTTTTTTCAATGGCCAGCCAGCTGCTTGTCATGGTTCCAAGGCTGCTCTAGTTCTTGGAGCATTGCCCATGTTCCAATGTTCCAGCCCCTCCGCCTCAGGACCCTTCTGTGCCATCTCCCGCCAAAAGAAGAGAAGAAAAAGGCAAGAGAAGAACAAAAAAGGAATCCAGTCACTAAAAAAAAGGCTGAGGGGGGTAGATTAGCAACTCTTCCTCCCTTGCAGCCCCAGTGCCTGAGGCTTTGCTCTGGTTCCTCTCCCCTGTCGAGGATCTCTCTTGCTCCCCAGTAGCCTGATCTGATCCCCCATTGCACACCAGTGCTGGCTGCGCTTGGCATGGAAAGCACTTTCCCCGTCGGCCATTTCCACTGCTCTCCTGGTACTGGCTTTTATTCTGGCCAAGCAGCATGCTGTGATAACATAATCTGCTCATGCCAGCTCCAGCCAGAAATAAGCGTGGTTCATGAACCATGCAGGTGTTTCCTCCCGGCACAGCTTGTCCTGCACTCAGTGGCCTAAAACTGGTATGGTTGCGCAGGTTTCAGGGCTTTTCTTGTAGGGGCGGGTCACCCCCATCCCCAGTCCCACAATGGGGAGTATTTCCTGTCCCCCAATGACTGTTGCCTTGGGACAGGGTATAAGACGTTGGGCCCTGAGAGTGGTGGGGCAGAGTTGTGGGGCCAGTTAAGCTCAGGGAGAAGTGGCTGAGTCCCAAGGGGGTGGAAGACCCCATGCCCCAGTGTAAGGGGCAGAGCTGTGGCCCAAGAGGGGCCCGTAGTGGTCTGATGAGGGGCCAGGGGCAAAGTAGGCCTATAGTTAAGTAACTGCTCAGTTCCTTTTGGGTGAAGGTCACGGGAGAGGCCCAAAAAACTGTGCCAGGACTGACCAAGGGGTGGAGAGAAAAGCCTGAGGATCTCCTTGAGTAGGGCAGAATAAATGTGGCCTGGATAGGCAGTATGCAAGAGACCGGGTGAGCGCCAGTGGAGTGCAAGAGGCCCCGGGGGGGCGGGGGGGATCTGTGGCCCCAAAGAGGCAGTATTGTAAAGATCCAACCATGTGCCTAGTTTGGCATGGCTTGAGCTGAAGTATCATCACAATTTAACATCAGGGAGGGATGGGATACACAGAGGTGGTAGGAGTACATGGGTACTTATCACCCATGTCATTTGGGTGCACGGAAGGGCAGCCTCCCGCCTACTTTAACATCACAATCATTTATCAACACAGCGTGGCAGATGAACAAAGCAGGAGGTTTAACCAGAGACAAGGGTGGGGCCATACTATTACCAGGCCTGGAAGGTGCCTTTGTCACAATACCAAAGTGGAGCTAGAAGGGGAAAAAACCTATAATCCACATGTAGCATCTTGATTCACATTTCATACTTGGAATTCTGCGACTAAGACATTCTGAACAGTCTTCTTAAAATCTAGCTCCTCATAGTGCACTTGATGTAACATTCTTTAAAAGAATCATGTGTCTAAAGTTTAATAGCATTTATGAATTTTAAAAACACTAAGTTTTGGGGGAGTTGGGTTTTTTTTGACAAAGTATTGGGTAATATGCATGCAAGACTCTTTGGTAAATCTGGTATCTTTTATTAGACTAACTAAAATAGTTGGAAAAATTCTTTTTTGCAAGTTGTCAGGTACAAACATTTAGGGTATTATCAAACAACATCAAATATTAAAGAAACCTCAAGTCTTCTCTTCCCTTACTAGCAACTCACCTCAAACATCATATGAACATAACAACCACTCTCCTACACCCTACAGTGACTCAGTTATAAACAAAGCTTAGACCTCCTCCACAAGTCGAAGTTTACAAATATATTTTAAAAGAAATTTCCTGTAATCTTGTTTGAACTAAGATTAACAGGTTCTTTGTAATATGGGTAGTATATCACAAACTGTCAGCATTTAAAATTGCTTAATCCAGCCAGCCACGTTATCAGTTGTTGAGATAATATTCCATCTCAATGCTTAAAAGCAAGGTTGGAAACAATCACTAATGGGGACTGGGGAGTTAAGGACAGTTGCAAGTCAAAAATACAAAACAAAAGATTCCTTTCAGAGAAGGCAGCAAAGACAAGTAATAATGAAGCCACAAAACATCATCAGCAGAACAAAAGATTCTTCTATTCAGATGGATTGATTTATTTCCTCTTTAAAAATCGCTCCTAACTCATGAAAGCAAGACACCAATTACATACTGATGTATGGCTGCATTACCGCAAGACTGCTTTCTCTTCCTGACTATCCATCTAAAAGTCTCATCAAGTAAAATTATAAACTTACTTGATCAGAACAAATGTCCACTATTTACAAAGAAGGTCTGAAATTCCTCTGAATCATGAAAAAAAATTGCAGATACACCGAAGTAAAACAGATGTTTTGTCCCCTTTCTGAATAGAATAGTCTCAAGAACAGATGGCCTTGCCTCTAAAATTATTTTTTTATCACTTGACATCAATTGTTCCATCATATATATCTTCTCAAATACAAGATATAAAAAAAATACAAAAATGGGAAAGGTCTTCATCTTATTAGCTAATTAGGACTCCTTCAACGCTCTAAGTTACTTGTCATTTGGTTATAACTTTCAGAACACAACAGAGTCCAGATGGGCTGGCATAAGACTTTATTCCTTTTAACCTTTTAAAGCAAATAAGATTCTCCACCTTCTATAAACAAACAAGAATACTAAGCAATGCTGAGCTAGAAGATTGCATGAGTCCCTTCCTTACAGACCTAGCTATTGGAATACACCCATATTAGGATATTCTCAGTTCTCATTTTTGAACAAAAGTCTCAAGGCCTTATCTTAACAAAAACAACCTTTGAATTATCTGATTACAGTTCCCACGATTCCGTTCCCTAAGCTGCTCCCTCAGGTTTCCCCTTTGTGTATTAGTGGTAATTAACAAATAAATTATACAGTATGGGGAGAAAAAAGAGAAAGAGAAAGAGATTGTTTTGCACCCCCCCATTCATAACAGGTAGTTGCTAGTTTATTTTATATGAATAGTATGTGTATATAGACACACACACACAACCACACCTACATCTTTCCCTCTCCCTCAATTAGTGACTCAGCTTAGAAACTTTTTATTCACCGCTCTTAGGTTAAACTTTACCCAATCTAGATGTGATCAGTTAAAATTTCAAACTTTCCTTTGCAAAGCAATTAGTTAAGTAAGTATACCTGACCTTTATTCCCTGCATACTGGGCTTACCCTTAAGTTTAAAACTTTCAGTTGGGGTGCGCCGATAAAGACTTTTTTGGGCTGACGCCGATGGCCAATTTTTAACTAGCCATATTGGCCGATACCAATCCAATTGTCGCTATGCAGCCCAGCAGCTTGGAGAGCAGCATCCAGTTGGTAAGTCTGTTGTGGGAGAAGCAGCAAGGAGGGAGAGAAGGGGCATGGGGATGGGACAGATTGAGGCCCCCATGGTGAGGGAGAGAGTGGGGCTAGCGCTGGGGCAGGGGCTGCACAGCCGGGGTGTGCCAGGGCAGGGCACGGGACAGAGCCACAGCTGATCTGGGGAGTGTGTGGGGGGAGTGGCGGCTCCCACCGCTATAGGCACCCTGGAAGGGCATGGGGGGCATGTACTCCCTGAATGTGTGCACATGGTGAGGGCAGGCTACTGCTACAGGCTGGGACCAGGGACGGCACTGGGCTCTTCCCAGCAAGGGGGACTGTGCCAGGGCTGCATCCAGGACAGGTGGCAGCAACGTTGCTACAGGGGGGGCTACAGTGAATTTTTAGGTGGCTGCAGCCCCCCAGTAACCCACTTCCAGGTGCTGCCACCACCTGCCCCAAGCACAGCCCAGCCCAGCCCAGCCCAGCCCCCCTGCCAGGAAGAGCCTAGCACTATCCCTGGCCCCAGCCCACCCCCACCCCAGACACAAATCTGGGGGCACATGCCCCCCATGCAATCCCAGGGTGCATGTAGCAGCAGAAGCCGCCTCCCCCCCACACTCCCTGGACAAGCCACTTGTGGTTCCGCCCCACACCTGCCCCAGCTGTGCAGCGCCTGCTCCTGCCTCAGCATCAGCACCAGTTGGCTCCCTCCCTCACTGCTGGAGCCTCGGTCTGCCACCATCCATGCTCCTTCCCTCCCCCACACCCCTTCCTTCCACAGCTGGCTTACCAGCTGGACACTGCTCTCCACGCTGCCAGGCTGCGCTCCTGGGTGCCTGCATGCTGTGCTTCGGCTGCGTACATGCACGCAGCATTTATCAGTAACATTAATCGAGCACACTGGCCAAAAAAAACCCCAATTGCCAGTAATGTCAATTTACCTTTTACTGGTGCTGATACAATATGGGACCAATGTATCAGTGCAACTCTACTTTCAATTTTATCATTTAAGTTCTCCAATTGCAAAGAAAATGCTATGAATGTCAACTACCTACAGCACTGTAGATTGAAGCAAACAAACAGATGACAAATAAAGGGGTTTATCCTGCCTCAGATTTAGCATACCTGATATGAAATGAGGCATTTCCATTACTGTCTCAGTTTCCCCCATGAAAGTACTATGCTCATATTTTTTCTCCAAAAATTATGCAGGAGCTTTGAGCACTGCACTGATGCACAACTTAAGTGTTCCAGCAAGTAACTTCTTGGATGTTTTGTCAAAGTTTGGCTTTGGGGATACGTTTTGCATGTTGTTCCAGGCCTGACATCTGCTAACAAAATACAGCACTGAAAAAGTAAACCTCAGTTCATTCACATTCCAGGGGACACAGACAATATCAAATGTTGGACATTTAACATGAAATAAGATGCCTTATTGGGGGCAGTTGTTTCATTTTACATATATAAATTTAGATCAGGAATTTGACCTCCTGGTGTTTGGTGTTAGTTTCACAATAACGTCTCATAATATCCCACCAGGGATCAGTCCCCACTGTTGATTGAGTTGCCTGTGACTCTTACACTATCAAATCACTAGAGATTCTGAACTTACAAAGCTTTCAATAATTGAAATATAATCCATCTTCCCAGTCAGTAAAACAAAACACCCTCCCCTACCATCTTCTCCACCCCACAAAGATCAGAAGTCCAATTAAGCAGGAACTCCATTTGAATCCTCCAGCAGGAAAAGGAACAGTAGACAGAGGCTTTATATGGGGTGATTTATGAACCATGGAAGATATTCATGTAAGAATACTTGTCTGCTGCACTGTGGTTACAATGCACAATATGGACTGTGTCTTGGGTAGTGCAACAAACACAACCTAGTAGTCAAGAAACTATGTAAGACTGCTCTTTGGCATAGGGACAGAAGAACTAAACCATCAGGGCTTCCCAAACTAATGCATTTTCAAAAACACTGTACAAATTGTGTGCTTTACTCAAATTTTTCAATCACTTCAGCAACAGTAGCTGTGACAGCCACATGAATTTTAAGCACAATGGCTTCTAGACTTGCTCTAACTGAGTCTAGGGAAGAGGACTCAAAATCCTGCTGTTGCTGGAGTTTTACCGGTGAAGTATAATGAAGCCCAGAGCTAGTCAAGGAAAAAACAAACAATCAAACCTATGATTACAGTGCTAGCAACTGCTGACAACCTGTGTATACAAGCATTCCCACTTTCAGAAAATGAAGAATACAGGCAGACTGCTGACCTCTACACTTAGAAGTTATACAAAAAAAAACAACATCAGGAATTGATAGAACTATTTTTCTATATTCTTTCCCTAGTGTAGACAGGGTTCAGTGGAACACAGAGATAAGGCAACTCTTTTGAGGAATATCTCTGACTAGTACTGCCATTTCAGTTTATTCAGTCTTTTTCCAAGCATGCCAAAGATGGTCAAACGGAAAGAACAATACTTGTAAAACCACATTTCGCTAGTGGATACATATTTTTAAATAAAGGCTGAATGTATTCCAAAGCCATAGCCCAAAATTAAAGATTTGGCATTAATAGGCTAGGAGACTTGTTTTCCTTACTTTATCCAGGTAAAGCTCTTTCCACAGATGACTGCATTGCCAGACAATATAAAATTAGCTCAGGGTTAAAACAAGCTTCAGATGTAAATTTCTTTATGAAAGGAAAATCTGAGTTTAACTGCATCATATATTCTGTGTTCCCTTCCTTAGACTTATATAACCAATTCCTTCACTCACAATGCTAATATAATAAAAGCCTTAGTGTGTGTGTGTGTGTGTGTGTGTGTGTGTGTGTGTCTGTCTGTCTGTCTGTCCCTAACGCTTCATTCGTACTCTGATTGGCTGCCAAGGCAACCAATCACAATGCTGACTGACACAATCAGAATGCTCTGCACAGACAGACACACGGCGGAGCGCCGCCATGAGGGCAGGGAACTGAGGAGCCAGAGTGGGGGCAAAGCCAGTGGCACTGGCCTCTTCCCCTCCCCCAGCCCTGTTCCTCAGATGCAGACAGAGTTGATGGAGCAAGACTGAGGGGCAGGAGCGGGTGGCAAAGCCACACCCTTCCCCAGCCTTGGTCCTTGGAGCCGGTGATGGCGCACGGTGCTGGAGGTACAGCACTGGCCTCACCCCCCAACTCTGACCTCACTGCTGCATCCAAGGGGTACCCTCTCCCCCTCCCATGGGAAGACTGGAGCAGGGGATGTGGGGGGGTGCGGTAGCCCATGGGGCTGGGGGCAGAGTGGTGGCACTGCGGGGCACTGGGTAGCAGTGCTCCACCCCCACCTGCCCCCCCAACCCCACCATTCATGATGGGCAATTTCCTAGTGAACCAACGAGGAGACATGGGTTACTCTGCAACTAGGTGTCATTAGAAAAAGCTTAGCCAAGAGCAGAAGTATTCCAGACAGTACATCACCAGCATAAAAATAAAAGAATCTTGGGCACAACCAAACCCAGCTGCCCAGCAATAACAGGGTTTGCAAAACATCGAAGTTAGAGAAGGCTGGTCAATACCACTATAATAAATACTGCATGAGGAGTATAATTCAAATAAGTCTCACATCCTTAATAGTAGCCTTCCTGCCATGTTTTCCACCATATCCCCTACCTCTGTGATGTCAGCCATTAGGTCAATGCTGTATTTACCATGATTATAATTGCAAATGCTAAATCATGCTATGTAGCCTACAATATTAACTTAGATATAGCATACAGAATGAACGTAAATTACTATGTGCTAACCAAGTTAACATTTCCAGGTGGCATTTCTCTATTACAAAGGCTATCTAGGACCATGTAAAACTAGCATAAAAATCAGTCTCAGTGGAAGAACAACAAACCAATACTTAGAAAATGAGATCTTACAAGATTAATGATGAAAAACAAGCAATTTGTGGGTTATAGGAGTAGATCATTTTTTCTACAAATGAAGCTAGAGCTGCATGAAGGAAAGATGCATGAGATCTTTTAAACAGTTGTGGAGATAGGAGGTATACAGCAGCCCAGTGCTTTACAAGGCATAATGAGCAAGTTTATTCCCCACCAATAGTTTTTCTTTGGATAGTTTCGTACCACTGTTCTAACTTCAATTCAAATGATTAAAAGGTTTGTACATGTACTGACAACTGAGATATTTCTAAATCTGAAAAGCTCTGGTGCTACAAAGGTAACACTGAAAAAAAGTCAAGCAATTCCAATTGCCTCTCAATTATCCTTATTTTGGCAAGTGGTAACTCATTCTTAAAAAACACAATCCCGGCTTGTTGCTCTGAAACAGTCCCGACTCAACCGCCACCCCACTCCATTCACAGTTCTAACAGCGCAACTTTCTCCACCGAAAATAAAGCTCAAAAGCATTCATGATTTACACAGGGTTGGTGGGGGGTGTGTTGTTTGTTTGGTTTTCAAACAGTTTCCCATGAAGGAGTTATAGAGAGACACACAAGTAGAGGCAACAAAGACTTTATGGAGTTTTCAAAAAGATGCCTCATCATGTCAATGAAACAGCAATGCTCAAGCTTTTTGCCCAGCTGGCCAGGCAGGCAGCCACCCAACTCCAGGTGGTGGTCCCAATCTGGTGCGGGGTGCGTGCAGTGGGCACCATCCAAACACAGGCGGGTGCGGGCCGCCCAGCCCCACCCGAGGACGTGGGCTTCCTGTGGCCCTGCTGCGGGGAGGAAAGAGGGCTTCAAGCAGCCCTAACTCAGTCCCGCAGAGGGGAGAAGGCTTGGCTCCAGCCCCGGCACGGCACGGCCGGGAGGTTGGCCGAGGGGAGCGGACGGGAGGGCAAGGGTCGCTACCGGCGCCAGGCTCAGACACTGTCACGGGCGGGAAGTTTGCTGGCTGCGGGACGCCCGTCCGCACTCACCCGGACCAGGTTGCTGACGGCGGCCTGCACAGCGGCCACTGGGGCGGTGAGGTCTGGGATGGCCTTGCCGTCCACCTCGCCCTCCTCGTGCATGATGACGAGGTGCGAGATCTGCTGCGCCACGGGCTCCAGGATGCTCTCAATGGTGCGGGTATGGAAGACGGGCATGGCGGCGGCGGGCGGGGGGGCCGGAGCCCCAACTCCTCGCGAACTCCCGGCGAAGTGCTCGCCGCGCGCGGGGACCCAGCTGCGGTGCCGGCGCGGAGGCCTGTGGCGGGACTCGAACTTGCGGCCCCGGACAGGTCCCGGCAGCACCAACACAGCTCCGCTCCGCTCCACTCCGCTCCGCAGCCAGGCGGCAGCTTTCCCCCGGCGCAACCTACCCCTCCTCACGCTTCTCGGCTTCTCCCGCCCCCTCGGCGCTCTCGCCCAATAGCGGAACCCTCCTGTCGCGCCCAATGGCACGGCGCCGCGTCCATCAGCATTCCAAGCCGACGCACCTCACCTCCCAGTTTTTCCCGACCAAGTTTGGTTGCGCTGACCGCGGTTTCCCAGAGCCGGGTGACGTCAGACATTCTGGTGTCCATAAAAGGAGAGGCCGCGAGCGAGCGATGAGGCAGTGGTTGCTGGGGGCTGGGGTGTGGCTCCCTCCGCCCGCTGCCGACACCCCCCCGTTCCACGGAGCGAGCCAGGCGCCGGTGCTCACAGCCCAGAGACTTTGTGCGGTCCCGTCCTGTCCCGAGCGCCCGGTTGTTTTTCTGCAGCCCGAAGCCGAGTGCGAGAAGAGCTGGCGGGCCGGGCGCCCCCGCCTCTCGCAGCCCGGCTGCCCTGAGATCCTTTCACAGGGCTGCAGTGAGAAGCCCGGAGGTTTCCCATAGAAATCCGGAGTGGTGGCCTCTGAGCTGTTTGCAGCCGAAGAATCGCTCCGTCACTTTCTGCCCTCAGGAAAAGAGCGAGAGCTAAGAGCCGGCATCTTCCGACAACTTTCCCCAGTCGAGGCAGGGGGGCTCCTGTCTAAAAAGATGAGCCCTTGAGCCAACTACACGGGAGCTGCAGGCCCCTCACAGCATCTGAGGAAGCAAGCCCACTGACTCCTAAAGCGTGTGCTGGGCATCTCTGATTTAGTTGGCCTGTAAGGCAGAGGTACTGTGTCCTGTGCCCAGTGGCCCTGGTTGTTCTCAGAGGGAGCTCTCACCTGAAATGCATAAAATCTTGCACATGTCCATCATCTTAACATCCCAGGAAAAATAAGTTGCCTTCCCCTTGCCATAAAGTGCCGATCGACCCTGCCTTCTACAAAACCATAGGCAGGCTTTGTGTCCAATATGCTTAGTCCAGTCTGTAGAGCCATGGAAGGCTGCACTGAAACAGAATAATGTCTTGGCAATGCATCTCCTCTGTAAGCCAACAGCAAGGGTTGGAGTTGGTTGGGTTTTTTGGGTTGTTGGTTTCTTTTGGGGGTTTTTTTTTGGGGGGGGGCATTATTTACAGATTATGGTGTGTAACTGGGTGGGATTCTTGGAGCTGCAATTTGGGTCCCAGCCTAGCTCTTGGTCAGAACACAGCTGCTTTATCTTAAAAAATGCAACTAACATTATTTATGCCTTCTACCACATGTGAACTGAAGTGCCTAAATATAGCCTCTTGTGTAGTCTCCTTAGCTTTAGCTATTGGACACCCGAAAGAGAAACTGGGTTTTTCATTGTACATACAAAAAAATTAAAAGTTAAATGGAGCGAAAAGTAAAATAGATTTCTAAAACTGTTGCAGATTAATAGTCGTGTAATGTGAGGTAGTGATATGGCTATGGAAATTTACTTGATTAGACAACTGGGGAAAAACATGAACTCCAACCAGTGAGCATACAAAATTCCTACTTCCTTCTGATAATGATAGTGTAAGAGTGATATTGTAGCTGTGATGGTCCAGAAAGTATGCAAGAGGCAAGGATTTCTTACGGTGATAGCTCTTATTAGACCAACTATAGTTTAGGAAAAGGCAGGCAAACTTGTGAATGTCTTGCATTCAGAAACCTGTCTAACTTTATCCCAACACCATAGTTGGTCTGATAAAAGATATCACCCTAAGAAATCATTGCCTTTCCTATAACAATGCATAGAAAACAAGACTCAGTGGCTATCCAGTTTTATGAATAAAATACCACCAAATCTGGTTCTCAGTAGCATACAGATCCATTCCATTCACTGAACTCTGACTAAATGTATAAGTATCTATGCAGCCAATCCACATTCCTCAAAAGGTCAGCACAGTGCTCTCCCACTTCACGTTAAAGCACTGTGATTTATGAGGGTGGGGTGTGGAGGCATCCAAGTGCCATTCTGAGCCCTAATAAAACTAGTATGTGATTTCCCATATATAGTCCCACATTCTTCACCCCATCTTCCCTCTTAGGCTTTTCCTGCTATGTTGGAACTACTCACAGTTCTAAAGAAAAGCACACATGTAAATGTTTGCAGGAATATAATCTTGTATTCCCCCCTCATTACTATGTACACACAATAACATTTGGAAAAATGTTAACTTTTTATGTATTTCTGTGTATCTGCATAGACTATGCCTTTGTGACTCAATGGTATAAGGCTAGTTCTGTAGTGTTACCATGTTTCCAGTTTCAAAACAGAGGCCACCTGTTGGAGAAGCGGCTGGGAATATGATGGGGGGAGCTGTGATATGCCCTTGCCTTGCCCTGCCCATGCCCCTCACTCCCAAGCAATAGCCCCAGCCCTGCTGATACTCCTCACTCTCAACTTGCAGCCTCCTGGCACTGCCTGTGCCCCACCCTCCCAACCCACTGTCTCCTGCCTCCCTGGTGCCCCTCACTCGCAAGCCACAGCCCTGTCCCCCCCATCCCTGCAGTGTCTCCCAGCCACCCTGCCACTGACCCCTGTCCCGCTGAAGGGACAGGTACCTTCCCCGCCTTCAGCCCTAGAGCCCAGACTGCTTTCCCCAGTGCCAGCAGGTACCACCCCCCCTCATGCATCCATCCCCTCCACATTTTCCTGCCCCCCACTTCCCTCACCACACACACACAACAGTCCTCAAGCCCTAACCCTCCAACCCGCTTCCCCATAGACTTCCCTGCATCCAGCTGCCAGGGCTCCTCCCACCACCCTGCCTGGCTGCATGCCGGTCACATGTGTGCACACACAGACACACGATACCCCCTGGCCTCAATCACCCTCCCCCACTCTCCCCAGCCCCAAGCAGCATCTTAGTAGGGCAAGTGGGGAAGCGCTGGGAAAAACTCTGATGTTAAGCGAGTAAAATCTGGGACGTTTGTTGATACTTTAAAAAACTGCCTGGATGGAGATTGGAGGACCCAAAAAGAGGATGTATCCAGGAAAATCCAGATGTATGGTAACCCTAAGTTCTGTGGCACAGTTTTTAAGGATTTCAACACAAGCCAAATGCCTTCTGAAGCCTCCTCTATAACATGCATGCAGCATGTTCATAAGAATCCTGATCCTATAAAAAGTTGGTTATCAATGGACCTCTGAACCAGTAAGAGGCCACAGTGAAGTCAAGGGCTTTGCATCTTGACTGCAGGATTGCAGAAGGTTACCTAGGGATGAAATTTAAATTTTAGCTTTGAATTGTTTTTCTTGTGGTTTTGTATTCCTTAAGTATGGTGGGCTTTTTGGGCATGCATGCATGTGTGGTGTTGACTGTACAGTGGGGGACTCAGCTTATTTCAGGATTATAGGATCTAGTTTGGGAACAGATATATCAATAGATTTGATAAAGTTTAGTTCAATTTTGTGTTATTATGCAAAAGATACTTAAGTGATATCCTCTACAGTTGTTCTTGAGTGTGTGCTGTGAATGCACATTATGCATGAATCATGTCACTGAGGTTTGAGCTGCACAATTCTGCATATCTTTTCTAATATGCTATCACAATAATGACTAATTTGCATATTATGGATCAGTAATAAAGAGTACACTGTACATATCCTTCTAGAGAATGGTGTGCAGCAGCTGGGAATTACAAAAAACTAATTACTCTACGGTATGAGCTAATCATCCGCTAAATTCCACTTTGCAGAAGTATGCAAACCTGATAAACCACTTATTTTACCTTTTATAGAACTTGAACTGGCTAAACTCTTTCATTAAAAAATAATTGCTTCTGACTAAGATTTTGTTTACTGACGTTTATCCCAGTTATATATATATATATATATATATAGATAGATAGATAGATAGGTAGATAGATAAAGGAGCCCTAATAAAACTAGTATGTTAAAGGACAGATAACAGATGTTTGGCAGTTACAAACAGCCACTTTATAGTGGTTCTAGAAGGTACTTATATGGCATACATAACAGAATAAAAACATTTAGAAGGTAATTTTAGCAGCCTTCCAGAATTATGCCCATCTAAAGGACAACATGATTGCTGTTTTATTTTAAGGGCTTAGTTAGTTTCAATATCTAGGATATGGTAATAATGGATAAATAGAAGTCTGCCTGGATTCTTCAATTTTAATGCCTAGATTACAGGTCTGCTCTGTAAATGTTCTGCTAGTTAGAACCTCGAACAGCTGTCTTTGTTAAACTAAATTCTGGCATATTTAGTAAAGAGAAGATAGTAATGCACCGAGTGCTCTACTAATGTTAAACAGTGATTGTCTTAAATTGTTTTTCCTTTACTTTGCAATGTTAAATCTGCCTCTGACTTCACAGGAGTTACAATTTTGCAGTTGCTTTTTGTTGTTAATACAATTACTTTGCTCACTTGACAGCTCCATATTTGTAATTGTAAATTAATTACACTTCTACGGGAAGATTCTTTCTCCAGCATATGTAATTTTATTAACTCTCCAGATCCTAACAGCTGGCTGTATTATCATGATGAATTTTGATCACAGATGCTTTCAGTTTATTCAGTTTGAGGAAGAATGTATGAGTTCCTGCTTTCAATCTGGTGTTGTAGACATTTGATAACTAATTCCCACAAGGGAAAATAAATGCTAAACATTCCCTTTCCCAAATATTATCCTGATCCTTACAGCAGCACCAAGTAGCCCATATTAAATAGGGAAATAAGAACTTAAGTGCCTTGTAGGTTAAGTTGGTCTAATAAAAGGTATCAGATTCACCCAAAGAACCTCGTCTTGCTAGGTTAGAACGATGGTCTGTCTAATCCAGTGTCCTATCTCTGACAAATGGCAAGTAGCAAATGCTGTAGAGCAGGGGTAGGCAACCTTTTCTGGCTTCAGACCAGAGTAACGCACCCTGGGTCAGAGATAGGTAGGGGCTAGGACCCTACTGCCACTTGTCTCTGCAGTTGGGGGGCGGGCAGGAATGCCTGCAGCCAGTATTCCTCCTATGGCAGCTTGGGGAGAGTACCTGCAAAAGGTCCCCCTGGCCACCTGATGCCACTGGAGTCCCATGTACACAGACTGGATCCAAAGGTTCTGTGGCCTGGATCTGGCCTGCAAGCTGTAGGTTGCTGCTCTAGAAAGAGAGTATATGTACTGGGTATGTCTAATATAATCCACACCCTGGTATCAAAAATCATTGGTTTAGGGATGTCAGAGGATCCTTCTCTTGACTATTCTATTTAATAGCTCTCAACAGACTTGTCTTCCATGAATTTATCTAATTCCTTTTTGAACATGGTTATATTATCCGCTTTGCAATCTTCCTTACCACAAATCCCAAGAATTAATAACACATTGTATAGAAACAGTACTTCCTCTTTTTTTTTTTTTAAACCTGTTTCCTGTTCATTTCAGTGAGTGCCCTCTACTTCTTGTATTCTAGGGTTTTGGTAAATAACAGTTCCCGCTACATTTTATCCACATCCTTCATGGTTTTGTAGACCTATAATATGACACACTTATAGACCTTCTAAATACCTCGTGGTCAAAGGACAAAAGACAAAAAGTCAAGAAACTAGCTCCTTCCTCTGCTATTACTTCATAATGTGAAGTCCTTTCAAGTAACATGAGCCTCAACCTTTCAAGGCATTCAGTAGCAGCATTCTTGTGCTTGCATTAAGTCCTGTTGTCTTTGAGCCATCATTTTTCTTCATCGGTATCAAATCCTGACAATAACAAGCACCTTTATAAAGCAAAGCTCCATGGGTACCTGGAGAAGTACAGACATAGACAAAGGTTTCTCCTTTTTCTGCTTATGCTAGGATGAGATCAAGCCTCTCCTTGAACATGTTTCAAGGCAGAAAGAAGATGATCTTTCCATTGACTTTAAAGGGAGTTGGATCCCCTTGATGAACTAAGGAAAGATTAATGAATCTCCATTTCATCACCATAACCATAAATCCCTCCCTGGGATCCCTTAGTGCCCAGAATGTTACTCAGTTTTTCTTCTATGGTTCTGTATTACTTATTTTTATGCCTTCCTTTGAATAAGCAGTTTATAGGCCTGCTGAATTTTTTTAAATATATAATCAATCACTTGTTCAATTGCTTGTCCCCTCTTCCGGTCTGTTCCCTCCCTTTCTTCCCCATCCCCATTTACTCATTACTTTTAATGAGTAATAAGAAACCCTCCTATGACTTTGATTGATGGTGGAATCAGTTTAGTGTGATACTGCACAGATCATTCATTTTTGGTGGGAAAGAAAGAGAACACTGCACATTTACGAACAATGGAACTGCAATGCAGTCTCTCTCAAAGTACCTTGAAATTCTGCACCCAGCTGTTTGTATTGGGAGCTGCTGCGTGAGGGTACTCAGTAGTGCAATAACAATTGATATGATCAGTCGAATAGAACCCTTTCCAAAGGCCTTGCTGCTGCAAATGCTTACCTTCTGCGGAATTCCTTACTGCTATGAGAATTCCTATTGAAGTCAATGCATGAACCTGCAGTAGTGTACTATACTGCACAGTAAATGTTTTCAGGATTAGATTCTTAAGTCGGTGGTTCTCAGCCTTTTGAGAAGTAGGGCATTCCTCCATAACTTCCTGGAAGTCGGCCCAGTTGAGAACCAGTGTGGTGCTGCCTTAGCTTGCCAGATAACTCCTTATTCAGAGTAGGTTTACCATCCTTTAATATTTTCCATTTCCCAAAACAGCACAAGACAGCAGCAGTGTAACTGCAGGCTCCTGTCCACACATATGCTAACTCTCTGCCTCACCACCAGCACCTTTTGATTTTTCTGTCACTTACATGAGAAATTCTCAGTTAGGTGCAATGGAAATAGTCTTGATTTGTACCATGTTACCTGAAATAGGAATGAAGCCCTGACAGCAAAATAAAATAAAGTGCTTTTCTATTTTCTCTATGTTGATATGAATGGGATTGTTGTGGGTGAAATAAAGACAAAATACAGACTTAAATTAATTAAAATTGACCTGATTTGTCCTAGCTTATGTAACACATTGTTCATACCTTGGATTTTCAGAAAGAGAGAGGTTGTGATCTCTTTAAAAAAGACAAACTATGTCTAAGTGGGAACAAGGCTTGCCATAACAAACACTGATTTTTTTAACATAACCATAAAATTACCGTGTGCTCCGTCAGCATATCAGTGAATTATTTCATCCTTACAGCAGGGGTCTCAACTGGGGTGCTGCTGCCAACTCAGTCATCAGGCATCTCCTGCAGAGCCAAACTAAGAAATGACTGTGGTAAAAGCACTCACTCTCACCTACTCTTCCTGGTCCAATCCCACATACGTATCTGGAAACAGAGGTGATGGTACAGTTCCATTTACCTGCGTGCTTCTGTTTCTGAGAAAAAACTGTGAAGGGAAACACGATAGAGGCTGGGGAAATACTCTGACTGAGGTAATGCAATTAAAATGACACTGTGTAGTGGAGGGTTGCACCTTGTCTACTTGCAGACAGGACCTCCTGTGACAGCCTCATAGTTAGCTTCCCACTGGCCTGCCTCCATCGGGAGGATCTCAGCTATGTGCCAACTTTATGGAAATGGGAGACTCCTCTCTAGCTTGCTCCTGCAGCCATATGGCCAAAGGCAAGCCAAACTCAGGGATACCCAAACCTCACACTTTCGGGCTTGGGCCTGCATGTAGGATGCCTGCCAAAGGATCTGGAAGCATCTGAAGCTCTGGTTGGGGGTGAAGGATGTTTGCTGGTAGTAGGGCCACATTTGGTTCTTGAATGACTCACGGATTTGGATTTGTTTTGGCTGATTTGACTTGGAACACAAAAAATTTTCCTTATAAAAAAGAACGTACAAACTGTGTGAAGTCTGCAGTGAGAGCAGGAACTCCTGCCATGGCCACTTCTGGATCTAGCTCTGCAGGAGGTGCGTGGCACAGCTCCACCAGATTACAGCAGCAATGGTGATGCTTGCACCACCATGGCACCCCTGAAAGAACCTTGCATCCCTCTGGTTGAGAACCACTGCTTGATGTGTTGATATGGCATGTACTAGATTGCACTAAGGTCCAGATCCTGCAGAGATTTAACCATATGTAAAACTTGAGTAGTTTCTTAATGCATTCAGTCTTCTTCTTAAGGAATTTAATGACTAGCAGACACACATAGCTCTGAAATACTGGGAATCCCAGACTGCAAGTCTAGTTTATTTTTTTCTTCCTCAGTTATTGTACCAACCTCATTTATTGTACCAACTAGGTCCAAAGCATTTTATTAACCACACTGCATTCTTAAATAGTTTATCTTAGTGTATCAAAAGTTTGAAATAACAAAGATACCAGCATGAATTCTGGCTAAAGGAATGTTTTGAAGGACAGAAAACAGATGCTGTGGCAAAGAAATTATATGAACACATTTTGAAGCCAAATATAAACTCTTGTATGAGAGACTGGTGACTAAGAATTAGTTGTTCTCACACACCATAAAAAGCATCAGTATTTTTCAGGGTTGTGTGCTTTCCAGTAAAGTTTCTGAGTGCTGATAAAACAGTTTGCCTTCCCTTATATGTTCTGTTCTCTATGTACATGTTCTGACTTAGAACTGGTTAGCTTAAAATATTGGTTATGAATTATCAAAATCCTTTCTGAACTTACTTGTATTTAGAGAAAGTGATCCTTTTACTAGTCTAATTACATATCACATATATACTGTGTCTACTCATTGTACTGGTCATCTGATAGCATATCACCATGTCTGCATGGAGACACATAAAAGAGGTAGGGCAAAAAGTCTGAAAGTATGAAGTACACATATATACATATATTAAACCCCACTGTGAACTCAGAAGTAGCATTAATTTACTGACAGTTTATCCTCTTCCCATGAATCGGTCTACCTTTCTTGAATGATCCCTCATAGCCAGGGCCTTGGTTTTTTTATATTCACTTTGAAGACCCATTAATTTGAAAATATTGTAGATGACCAAGAGAATATTCATCCTCCTTTGGCACTGTATCTGTGGGAGTTAATTGCAGTTCAGTCATGTAAGTATCTCTTTGCTGTAGCTTGCTTGTAGCAATGCCTTTCCCTGGAACTTCCTTCTCTGGATTTGATCCTCTGAAGCTTTTAAGCATGAGAATAACTTTAAGTACCTGGGCAGCTTGAAGTCTTTAAGTGTTTTGCTGGTTGAAGCCTCTCTGGTGTGTATTCCTGCTGCCAAGGCAGGAGGTTCAGATTTTTCTTGTGTTTTATGTATGTATCAGTTCACCGCATTATCACAGCCTGTGGCTTTCCAGAACTTCTAGAAAGGCTATTGCCAAACACTAAATAGAAGACTATATTTAGTAATAATGAACTATGTCTCTGTGTGTCTATCATTGCTATTTACTAGCTAGATTCAGAACTGCATAACCTTACGCCACAGATCCCTTTGGCCAAGAGCTATTTTCCTTTTTAGTTAAAATACTAAGCACCCATGGTTTTGTAGTAACAGAACATGAGATCTATGCTTACTTGTACCAATTAAGTTACAAGAGGGCCACAAGTTTTATATATATCTATGCACTACATACCTAGTGGAGATACAAATAAATCCATGTGATAAATCAATTAAATCACATCAACTATGAATCTTTGACTGCTTTATCTGCACTCTGCTGCTTAATTCATCTCCATAAAGACTTCCTTCAACACTCAAAATCTCTGAGCAGTTTTAATAAACAAATTAGCCCATCACTAACCAAACAAAAAAATCCTTCAATTTAAGCTCTTGCCCTACAATTAGCTTCATATACTCCAAGTCTGCACACACCACAGAAGCTGATTATATTAATTTCAGAATCAGAGGCTGAACATAGACTTTTCTCCCACAATTAGCTTAAATTACACTGTTCTGAAGATCAGGTCAGAGAGTATTTAACTCTGTGCCACTGATAAACTTTAAGCAGTGACACTAAAAGAGTAGCTTCTGAGCTCCAAGAGCTCTTCAATTTATCATCTATAGCTCTTCCCAGAAAATGCCATAATATTACCTTATATTCATAGATTTCATAGATTTCATAGACATTAGGGCTGGAAGGGACCTCAGGAGATCATCGAGTCCAGCAGGAAGTCAGCTGGGGTCATAGGATCCCAGCAAGATAAGCATCCAATTTACTCTTGAAGGTGTTCAATGTAGGCGCTTGAACCACCTCCGCTGGCAGACTGTTCCAGACCTTGGGGGCTCGGACAGTAAAGAAATTCTTCCTTATGTCCAGCCTGAAACGGTCTTGCAGGAGTTTGTGACCGTTCGACCTCGTCATCCCATGGGGCGCTCTGGTGAACAGATGTTCCCCCAGATCCTGGTGGTCACCCCTGATAAACTTGTAGGTGGCCATCAGATCACCCCTGAGCCTGCGCTTTTCCAGGCTAAAGAGTCCCATGGCTCTCAGCCTGTCATCGTAAGATCTGTTTTCCTGACCTCTGATCATGCGCGTGGCTCTCCTCTGGACTCTCTCAAGCTTCTCCACATCCTTTTTGAATTGTGGAGCCCAAAACTGGACGCAGTACTCCAGCTGCGGCCTCACTAAGGCCGAGTACAAGGGGAGAATGACGTCCCGGGATTTGCTCGAGAAGCATCTATGGAGGCACGCCAGCATTTTGGTCACTTTATTAGCTGCAGCATCGCATTGGAGGCTCATGTTCATCTTGTGGTCAATGATGACCCCCAAGTCTTTTTCTTCTGTAGTGCTAACCAACGTAACACTGCCGAGCCTATAAGGGTGCTGCAGGTCTTTCCTCCCAAGGTGGAGAACCTTGCATTTTTCGGTGTTAAACACCATGAGGTTCTCGTCTGCCCATTTGGTGAGCTTGTCCAGGTCAGCCTGGATCACCCGCCTATCTTCTGGCGTGGATGCTTTGCCCCAAAGTTTGGTGTCATCGGCGAACTTGGCCAGTCCACTCCTGACTCCAATGTCCACATCGTTAATGAAGATGTTGAACAGTATGGGTCCCAGGACAGAGCCTTGAGGGACCCCACTGGTCACAGGGCACCACGATGAGTGACTGCCATCAATCACAACCCTCTGGGTCTGACCACGAAGCCAATTTCCCAGCCAGCGGATCGTGGTGGAGCCAAAGCCACAACCGGCCAGTTTGGCCAAGAGGTGATCATGGGATACCAGATCAAAAGCTTTTTTTGAAGTCAAGATATATGACATCAATCTCTTCTCCCTTGTCCAGGTGATAGGTCACCTGGTCATAGAAGGAAATGAGATTGGTCAAACAAGACCTACCCGCAACAAACCCATGTTGGCTGTCCCTTAGAATGTTAGCCTGGGCCAGTCCCTCAAGGATGGCCTCCTTAATAAACTTTTCTAAGATCTTCCCCAGGATAGAAGTCAGGCTAATGGGCCTGTAGTTAGCCGGATCCACTCTCCTCCCTTTCTTGAAGATCGGCACCACATTGGCCTTCTTCCAGTCTTCGGGCACTACACCAGAGCACCAGGAGTTTTCAAAGATCTGTGCCAGGGGCTGGGCTATGACGCTCGCCAGCTCCTTGAGTACCCTGGGGTGCAGGTTGTCAGGGCCGGCTGACTTGAAGGTATCCAGCTTCTCAAGGTGTTCCTTCACGAGGTCAGGATTGATGGAGGGTAGGGGATCCCCCTCACCCAGATTTCCCTGTCCCATAGCAGGCATGGGCATCCCGTGTGACTGATGAAAGACTGACGCAAAGTACCTATTTAATAGGTTGGCTTTTTCCTGGGCGTCAGTTGTCAGTTGCCCCATCTGGTTTAGCAGGGGTCCAACATTGCCCTTGCTTTTCCTCCGGCTCCCCACATATCTGAAAAAGGACTTTTTGTTGTCCTTGATGCCTGAAGCTAGTTGGAGTTCAGTTGCAGCCTTGGCTTTCCTGGTTTGCGCCCTGCAGGACCGGACCAGCGCAGAGTAATCGTCCTTGGAGGTGAATCCCATCCTCCATCATTTGTAGGCTTTCCTTTTTAGCCACAGTAGGTCCGCTAGGTCCCTGGAGAGCCAGGGGGGCTGCTGTGCCTTCTTGCTGCCTTTCTTCCATGTTGGAATAGATTTAGCTTGTGCACTGAGGATCGCTTCCTTGAGAAGCAACCACTCTTCTTGAACTCCCAACTCCCTGGGGTCATGGTCCCTGAGGGCCTGACTGACTAGCCTCTTGAGCTTGTCAAAGTCGGCTTTTCTGAAGTCAAGGACTTCTGTGTTGCTGACTGACTTGCCAGCTTTACGGCGGATGGTGAAGGTGATCAGCTCGTGGTCACTGTCACCCAACTTCCCATCAATCACTAGGTCACCGATTAGGTCGTCCCCCGTAGCCAGTACCAGGTCAAGCAGTGCTTTGCCTCTCGTTGGCCCATAGACTTCTTGAGTCAGGTAGAGGTCATCCACGCACGAGAGAAAGCTTTGCACCCGCTCAGATTTAGCTGAGTGATCTTCCCACGAGATGTCCGGGTAATTGAAGTCACCCATGACAACCAAGGTCCTGGAGCAAGCGGCCTCAGTCAGTTCCTGGGCGAACTCCTGGTCAAGCTCGGGACTTTGAGTGGGAGGTCTGTAGTAGACTCCCACCGTTGTGTCCCCTGTGCCGAATTCCCCACGAATTTTTACCCGGAGGGTCTCTAGCTGTCCATGCCGGTCGCTAACATCAGCTTGCAGGGACATGTAGCTTTCCTTCACATAGAGAGCTACACCCCCGCCCCTTTTTTCAACACGATCCCTCCTGTACAGGGTATAGCCCTCTATCCCCGTGGTCCAGTCATGGGTGGAGTCCCACCAGGTCTCCGTTATCCCAATGACATCATATTTCTTTGCACTGAGCAGGAGGACGAGCTTGTCCTGCTTGTTGCCCAGGCTCCTGGCATTAGTGTACAGGCAGGCAAGTGTGCCCTTGGGGGCTCTTGCCTTGCCCACAGATTGTACCAGGGCTGGGACAGGGGTGGGCTCCCTTAAGTGCCCCTTTAAGTGCCTTGGTCCGCTGGCTTTGCAAGGGCCGTTCAGCGGGCCAGCAGGGGCACTAGTCCCCCCATCCCCCAGCGGGCTTAGTTTAAAGCCCGGTGGAGCAGGTCAGCCAGCCTGGCTGAGAAGAGCCTCCTCCCCAGGGGAGAGAGGTGGAGGCCATCTCTTCCCAACAGCTCGCTGCCTCTCTCTCCAAAGAGCGGGCTGTGGTCATGGAAGCCAAAGCCTTCCCGATAACACCAGCGCCACAGTCTTTGGTTCACCGCATGGATCCTCCTCTCCCTCCTCAGCCCATAGCCCGAGACTGGGAGGATCAACGAAAACACTACCTGAGCTCCCAGACCCCTAAGCCCCGCTCCCAACTCCCTGTAGGTATATATCACCTTATATAACGATATCAGAAATATATAAGGCAATATATTTCTTAGTTCCAAGTATTGGGCATATTGGGTTTGTTTTTCCTGCAATCATGAGCAATGCAACACAAACACTACTTATTTCTATCAATGTCAGTTAGTGTACTATAAGTATTATTTGAACTGGAGTACATTTGCTGGAATTCACCAAGGGTCTGTAAGTTGCTGTGGCTCTTTAGTTAATACCGACTTCCCACATGGATCTTGAGCAAGTTAGGAGGGAGGATTTGTTCAGACCCATGCTTAAGAGCATGCACTATCCAGCTGCTGCCACTTGCAAATGCCCACTGGAAATTCAACAGTGAAGCAGCTTGTGGGATGCTCCCCACCACTGCTCTGAAGTACATCTGACATAGACATTCTGGGCGTGTCCACACATGCAGGCACATGTGCTTGTAGCAACTCAGATAAGAGTGGCACAAATCTGAGCTGGGTTTTTTTGCCTCATTGCACATGCCCGGACATGCACTGGCAACAAGGCACCGGGCATAGACGGGCTGACCGCAGAGTTCTACTGGGCCTCCTGGGCTGTCCTTGGCCCAGACTTTGCCACAGTCTCGGCTGAATCTGAAGGAAGTGGGGAGCTCCCCTTGTCATGCCAGAGGGCCATGTTGACTCTCCTGCTGAAGAAGGGGCATTCCCATGTCCCTCCTATGCATGGACTACAAGGTGGCAGTAAAGGCCATCTTGCTGCACCTGTGGTCCATGCTGGTGGATGTGATCCATCCTGACTAGATGTACACAGTGCCCAGACATTCCATCTTCGACAGCCTGTACCTGGTTCAGGACCTCCTGAAGCTAGCATGCCAGGAGAGCCTGTCCCTAGACTAGAAGGCATTTGACAGGGTGGATCATGGGTACCTCTGAGGCAGGTCTTTGGCTTCAGACCCTGCTTCATGCAGGCTCTCCAGGTGCTATATGCCTCTGCGGAGTGTTTGGTCAAGCTCAGCTGGATCCTGATGAAACTCATCCTGTTCAAGCAAGGTGTATGTCAAGGCTGCTCACTGTCAGGCCAACTGTGCAGAGGTGGGTGACAGGGTTGGTGCTCTGGGTGCCGGCAGTGTGGCTGGTTCTGTCAGTGTATGCCAATGGCATACTCCTTGTGGTCCAGGATCTGGGCAACCTGGTGCTGGTGGAGGCCTGCCAGGTGTTGTACTCACTGGCCTCCTCTACCTGGGTCAACTGGGTCAAGAGCTTTGGCCTGACAGTGGGTGATGGGTGGCAGGCGGACTCATTCCCCCCATGCTCTGAGACATTTGCTGAAGCATGGGCTCGTTGATCTACCTGTGGACCTACTTGCCCCCAGTGGATCCCTCCCCACCAGAGAACTGGCACCAGCTGGAGGCAAGGGTGGTGGAGCAGCTCCAGGCATGGACAGGATTGTTGTGACATCTCTTCTTGTGCAGGAGGGTGCTACTGTTAAACCAGCTGGTCCTGTCCATGTTCTGGCACTGCTTCCAGACCCTGACAGTGCCCCTGAGGTCCTAGCCAGGCTCCAGAGATAGGTGCTGGAGTTTTTCTGGCCAGGATGGCACTGGGCTGCTGTGGAGGTCCTGAGCCTCCCCTTATGGGAGGGCAGCCAGGCCCTGGTTTCCCTGTGCAGCCAGATCCTGATGTTCCATCTTCCAGCCCTGCAGTGACTGCTATATGGTGTTGGTAGCCATGCAGCATGGGGCCACCTGGGACATGCCTTCCTCTGCCACTTCCAGGGGCTCTGGTATAACTGGCAGCTCCTCAGCCTGCAGGGCTTCTCCCTGCATTACCTGCAAGGGCTGTCACAGTTCTAGCAGGACCTCTTCCAGGCTTAAAAGCTGGTCTCCACCTCCTGGTCCCCTGCGACACTTGCCCAGGGCACCAACCTGCTCATTGAGTCCCTAATCTGGAACCCCCAGCTGGAGGTATTCAGAGGCACCCCGGTTGTGACAGAGGTGGTATCACCTGTATCGGGTGGTGTCACCCATATCAGTGACCTCCTGGACTTTGGTAGATGGGTGTGGGTGGACCCTTCTGTCCTGATCCAATGCAGAGGTTTACCCACAACGCGTGTGACCTGACACCTAGTTCAGGAAGTGAAATATGCCTTACCTACTGACAGCCTTGCCTTTGTCGACCAGGTCCTGTGTGGTGGCAGTGCCCCTACCCCCCCATGTCCTCCAGCCTGCCAGAGTTTGCTGTCAAGCTGGTGCCTCACCCAGCCTCACAGTGCTTCCTGCTCTACCACCTGAGCTAGTGGGAGGACACCAACCTGGTCTGGCTCTCCACCGTCCATCACCACCACCTCTACATGTTTGTTTGGCACATGATCCACTCTGATGCCTTCGCGTCTCACCCGGAGACCAAATGATGGGACCTGTTTGGCAAGGGTGTAGCTGGGGTGCCCCAGTGGCTGAGCCTGTATTCCAAACTCATCCCATGAGTCACTGGGGACCTCAGCTTGTGGTTCCTCCATGGAGCTGTCTCCATGGGTGTGTATGTGGTGAGCTTTACTGACACCCTGGTCTCCTGCCCCTTCTGTGTGCAGAGGGAGGTCCTGGCACACATGATGCTTGAGTGCACCAGACTGCAGCCCCTCCACCTCTACCTCCAGAACCTCCTTCTGAGGTTCTGGATGAAGTTTACCCCCAACCTTTTTATTTTTGGACACCCCATCCACAGCTCCAACAAGTCCCGGGACCTCCTGGTCAACCACCTCCTGGCCCTGGCCAAGTGGGCCCTGTACATGACCAGGAAGGAAGTTCTGGCTGGGAAGGTGCCCGGGGACTGCGGGGCCACTTTTCTCTCACTGGTACACACATACCTTTGAGTGGAGCACCACTGGGTGATGTTCACCAGCTCCTTGGACTCCTTTGAGGACTGGTGGTCATGGCCCAGTAGGAGCCTACTCTGTGTTCCCATCAGGCACACTCATTTGCACGTTTTGACCCCTTGGCCCATACAACATTCCCGTCCTGGTTTTTTGCCTCTGTTGTCCCTATAATTTTGTTGTTTAATTCATCCATTAGCCCCCATACAGTAGGGGCTAATAGTTAGCCAGGTGTGCCTTAGGGCCCATGGCAATTGAATGAAACAAATAGACAGGAACTTCTGGGGCCTGGCCAATTGGTGTCTGGGGACACTACCCCTTGCACCAGCTGGACTGCTGAAGCAGCCATAACTGAGAGTTCCCTGCACCTTCTACCTACTGCAGCAGTCTGGTAGTGGGGGCTGCTGCCCGGCTATGACCTGCTGCCACCTGGGACAGTATGTGGCCCCAGAGCTGTGTGCCTGCCAGACATGGATGGGGTGACCCCGCTCCACCATCTGGGCAGCTGTTTGCCCAGATGATGTTCTCAGGGGGGTGGCCTGTTTTGAACTGTCAAAGCATGTCCTCCTGGCCGCGAGTGGCCAAGAGATCAACCACCTCCAGCTGAACCCTGGGTGCCAGCCCTCAGCAGGCTCCTCTGCTTGGGTCCTATCATCTGCCTCACTTGCAGGAATTCTGGTGTTCTCTATTTAAAAACTGCAAAATCTGTGATAAAAATGCCCCAATTCATTCTTTAAAATACCCCAAAATCCATGTTCTTCCACAATTAAAACAGAATACCGTTATATATACACACACACCGTATATATATACCGTACACATACCGTATACACACACACGCACACACGCACACACACACACACACACACACATATATATGTATTAGAGAGAGAAAGAGAGAGATCAATCAATGGGGCAATGCTTTATTGATATATTTACAATGTTAAAGCAATTTGGAAGCCTACCAGAGTCTCTATAGAAATTGTAAATATCTATATGTTTTGATGTTTGCTTTTGGTTTCCTTATAGAACAGTTAGATCTCCCCCTGACCCCTTCACTAACTAGGATGTGGGGACAGCTGCTCCTGCAGCCACAGCTCCTGCCAGCAGGTCTCAATCTGTCTGGCAGTTAGGCATGCTGGGTGTGTGATGTGGGATTTGCAGGAGGAGGGTGGGAAGTGATATGGTAGGATGTGAGTGTGTGTGTGTGTAGGCATGTGAGGGAACATGGGGTATGTGGGTAGGTGTTGGTGGATTGTGGGGGGACTGGGTATGAGAGGACTGTGTAGGGGGGCGGCTCAGGAGGGGTGGGTCCCCTGCCTCCCACAGGGCATATCCTCCCCCACAGCACATGGACTGTTCCCCCACAGGGCCCTCATACCCCCCCTCGCAGGGCCTTTATGCCTCCCCACAGAGCCCCAGCCCTCCTGCAGGGCCCACAGCTCACCTCTGCAGCAGCAGCCATGGAGCACTCAGGGCCCACTGCAGCCAGAGCTCCCAGTGGCATGGCATGGTGCGGTCCCCATCCCCTTGAACCTGGCACCACCTAAGTCACTTGTTGTGTGGCTGGCCTGGCTCAGTGTGGTGCCATGTGGGGCCATGAGACTTCAGGCAGCACTGGGGCTGCTCAAGCTGTCACCTGAGGCCCAGCCCCAGTCACAGGGACTGCCTGTCATGCAGGCCAGATCCTGGCTCCACAGGTCCCAGGTGCCATCAGGCTGGGCCAGTTCTATGGAGGCAGGACCTGGCTCAGCACTACATGTAGTCTCTGCAAATGGGGGCAGGCCCCAGGTGACAACCCAGGTGACCACTGCCTGAAGCCACATGGCACAACAGGCAACACAGGCTCTGAGGTGATCGGGGCCATGCCGCACTGCTGGGCACTCTGGCTGCAGTGGGCCCTGAGTGCCCCATGGCCACTGCTGCTGCTGTGGGGACCCATGCCCCTGACCAACCCCCCCCCACATCTACAGCTCCCTCCCCCCACAATCACCCTCACCACCCCCAGTACTGGGGACAGCACCTGGGTCACAGCCTTGTGCTGCTCCTGCTTGCCCCGTACATGAACACAGCATGCTAGGGCAGCAGGGGGCACCACAGAGATGCTCTGACTAGGTGTCAGAGCTCCTCTGGAGGTCTGAGCCCTGGCTTGCCTCAGGGCACGGTGGAGAATTGTGCCCTACACTGCTTTTTTTCCAGGTTGTTTTTATTTGATACTTGAAAATGTGGGTATCAAATTTTGAGTTTACACTGCAAATATGCAATGTGGGGAACATTTTTTTATTCTCAGCATGCCTCTTGTGATCTCTCAAACTAGTTTGACATGTCACATGAGGCACATTTGTGCTCATCTGTACCCCCCACCCCTCCCCCACAAGAGCAACTGTGGAGGGTTCTCTAAGGGCGGGTTTACCAGTATATTTTCAGGTTTAGTATGAGGTAGAAGCAGGTAGGCAGGATATGCTGGAGAAAAAGTGCTTCTGACAATGCCAGTGATGTGGTGTAGGTTTTTGGTTTAAAGCAGGTTTAAAAGTGTTACTGTTTTAAAACAGGGATGGCTCCACAGGCCGTATCATCTGGCCTGCAGTTCTTCCCACAGGTCTCCAAGTGGACTATCCCACTGGATTGGCCCTGTGCATTGCACATGGAGTTTGGGCAGGTGTACATTGCCTGTGACATGCAGAGCTGGTGTGGACGCACATGCCTCTACACAAATGCTCGTAGTATGGGCAACAAGCAGGAGGAACTCACCCTCCTGCTGGCTGACACCAGCCCGGACATAGTGGGGATTACAGAAACGTGGTGGGACGAAACGCATGATTGGGCGGTCAATGTCAAGGGCTATAGGCTGTACAGGAGGGACAGGATAGGAAAGAGAGGTGGGGGCGTGGCGCTCTATATTAAGGAGGAATACACATCATCATTAATTAGCAAGGAGTCAGGGGAGGGGCACTCTGAAGTGCTTTGGGTTAGAATACAGGGCAGTCGAGGGGAAAGGGACTTAACGGTGGGAGTCTACTACAGACCTCTCAACCAGGGAGAAGAGGTTGACCAGGAATTCTTGGGTCAGCTCACGAGGTAGTGAAGGCTAAGGATGTGGTAGTCATGGGGGACCTGAACTTCCTGGACATCTGCTGGGAAGAGCAGTCAGCCAGGTCTGACCGCTCACGTAGGTTCTTGGCAAGAGTTCAGGACCTCCATCTAACCCAGGAGGTGTACAGCCCCACCAGGGGGGATGCCTTGTTGGACCTAGGTTGGCCACGGGTGATGACCTGGTGAGGGGGCTGCGGGTGCTCGACCACCTGGGTGACAGCGATCATCGCCTGCTGGAATTCACCATCCAGCGCAAGGTGGCAAAGGCATGCAGTAAGGCAGCGGCCCTAGATTTCAAGAGGGCAGACTTCAACGAGCTAAGGAGGATAGTTGGAGAAGCGCTGAAGTCCCGGAGGGGAGGGGAGCCAGGTGTCCAAGGACAGTGGTTGCTCCTTAAGGAGACGATCCTCCAAACCCAAAGGAAGGTAATCCCAACGAGGATCAAAGGGAGCAGGAGAGCACACAAGCCTCCGTGGCTCACCAAAAGCAACCAGGAATGTCTCCTTGCTAAAAAGGAGGCTTACACCCAATGGAAGGAAGGGGTCATCACCAGGGAGGGCTATTCTGTAGTTGCTCGGTGATGTAGGGGGGTAGTTAGGAAGGCCAAGGCAGAGATGGAACTGAGGCTAGCTTCCCAGATTAAGGACAATAAGAAGTCTTTTTTTAAATACGTAGGGGGTAAAAAGAAGGTCCCAGGTGATGTGGGGCCCTTGCAGGATGCCATGGGGAACTTGGTCGTCACACCAGACAGCAAAACTAACATGTTTAACGATTTCTTTGCCTCCGTCTTCCTAAGTAGGGACCAGAACAGCCACCTCCCTGCTGGGCCCCCCTCGGGCTCCGGGGGAGGCACACTTGGGCCACGGGTTAGCGAGGATTTAGTTAGGGAGCTTCTGGAGGGGTTGGACATATTCAAGTCAGCCGGCCTGGATGATCTCCACCCTAGAGTTCTAAAGGAACTGGCCGAGGTCATTGCAAGTCCCCTGGCACAACTTTATGAGCACTCGTGGTGCTCTGGTGAGGTACCGGAGGACTGGAAGAGGGCCAACATGGTCCCCATCTTCAAAAAAGGCAGGAAGGAGGACCCGGGAAACTATAGGCCGGTTAGTCTCACCTCGATCCTAGGCAAGCTGTTCGAGAAAATTATGCCGGCACACATCCAGGAGGGGCCAGAAGGGGACTGCATGCTTAGGGGAAACCAACACGGGTTCATCAGTGGCAGGTCCTGTCAGACCAACCTGGTGGCCTTTTACGATCAGATCACCAGATCATTAGATGCAGGGATAGCAGTGGATATAATCTTCCTGGACTTCTGGAAGGCTTTTGACACTGTCTCTCACCCCGTTCTCATTAAGAAATTGGGGGGCTGTGGTGTAGACACCCACACAGTCAAATGGGTCGCCAACTGGCTGGTGGGCCGCACCTAGAGGGTGGTAGTGGATGGGTCCTTCTCAACCTGGAAGGACGTGGGCAGTGGGGTCCTCCAGGGCTCAGTCCTCAGGCCCGCACTGCTCAACATCTTCATCAGTTATTTGGATGAGGGGGTAAAAAGCACCCTGTTCAAATTTGCTGATGACACTAAGATGTGGGGGGACGTGGGCACACTGGAAGGATGCAACAGGCTACAATCAGACCTAGACAGGCTACAAGGGTGGGCGGATGAGACTAGGATGGGCTTCAGCACAGACAAGTGCAAGGTGATGCACCTCGGGAGGAACAACCGGCACCATATCTGCAGGTTGGGGAACTCCCCTCTTGTCAACACGGAGGCGGAAAAGGATCTTGGAGTCATCATTGACTCCAAGATGAACATGGGCCGGCAGTGTGGGGAGGCAGTCAGGAAGGCCAACCGCACCTTGTCATGCATCCACAGATGCATCTTGAGCAGGTCCAAAGAGGTGATCCTCCCCCTCTATGCGGCACTGGTCAGGCCGCAGCTGGAGTATTGTGTCCAGTTCTGGGCACCGCACTTCAAGGGGGATGTCGACAGCTTGGAGAGGGTCCAGAGGAGGGCCACTCGTATGACCAGGGGACAGCAGGGCAGGCCCTATGAGGACAGGCTGTGGGACCTGAACCTATTCAGCCTCCACAAGAGAAGGCTGAGGGGGGATCTTGTGGCCTGTTATAAACTAGTCAGGGGGGATCAGCAGGCATTGGGGAAGTCTCTGTTCCCCCGAGCACTACCAGGAGTGACCAGGAATAACGGTCACAAGCTGGCAGAGGGTAGGTTTAGGTTAGATATTAGGAGGCGCTACTTCACGGTCAGGGCGGCTAGGGTCTGGAACCAGCTTCCAAGAGAAGTGGTGCAGGCTCCTACCCTGGGGGTGTTTAAGAGGCGGTTAGATGAACATCTTGCTGGGGTCATTTGACCCCAGTATTCTTTCCTGCCATGGCAGGGGGTCGGACTAGATGATCTGCTCAGGTCCCTTCCGACCCTAGAAACTATGAAACTATGACACAGCCCAGTCTGGGACACAAGCTGAAGGCAAAGCATGGGACCAGCCCAGGGGATGCATTGCGTATAGTGCCAATGACAGACCAGCCTTCTGTGCTGGATCAAGTGTGTAAGGCTGGACTGCAGGCCCAGTCCTGCCATTCATGATGAGTTTGACACCCCTAGTTTAAATGCTGGACTATATCAGGTCATTAGGGCTATACCACTGCAAAGGACAAAACTGTAGGTTTTTACTGGGACACAAAGCATTTGCTTCTAGACCTTAAAATACCACACTTTAAAATCATGGCATGTTTTATGTTCACAGGGCAGCATAGAGGCTTTTGAATGTATTATTTATTCTCTGCTCTTTCCTTGTGCAAGGAGTTACAGTTACAAAATCTTAGACTGTGAACCCTTATACTCTGCCTACTCTGCTGGTGAGTTAAGTATTACTGTAACTTTGTTACCTTGGTGAATAACTATTTTGGTGGGACTTCTCATATGAGATACTGTCCAGCAATGGAAATGAAAGCCTCCCTGTATGCCCTGAGAAAGCTTGGCTTTAAAGGGAAAGGAATTAAAAAATAAACATTTTTTTTGGAAAAATGTTTAAATTTTCTAATTAACTTATTCTGTTAAATATGGAACATTTATTCAATTCACTAATGAAAAATGTCATTACTGAAGAGTTAAGATTTCAAGGTAATGTGCTATACTCTTTTAAACAAATAATTCACTGACACCAGCAACTACAGAGTTAATGTACATGCCAATGCACCCTTAACTGTGCCTTCTTTGAACAATGAGCCATAAGTGACAACCGCAGTCTGCTGATACAGATAATACAAATCACTGTGTGATAGGGTACAGAACCAATGTAGGTTGGAGTCTACACCTTTGCAAGGGCAAAGCATGTGTTTAGGTGATGTGTCCAGGGCTTACTTCCCAGAAATAACCATCTTATCTAAGGAGTCTATTTAACACTTTGCTTTTGTTTAGCCCTCCTTAAATTCCCCCAAACCTGTCTCACACCTGGGGGCCTGGAGAAGGGGTCAGACCCTGCTAGAAAGGAAAGATCCATAGATCCTGGCATACATAGGAGTACACATTCAGCCACCTCTCCCCTAGATGCTGCTGCATACAAGGATAGTAGGAGGAATATATCAAACACCACTAAAGAATCAGGAACCCTTATAGATCCCAGCATGTCTGGGGACAGACATAAGGAATGGGGTTCAGAAAGCTCAGAGACACAGGCAACCTTATATTCCGTCATACCAAGTGAAGCTGGAATATTGGGCTGACAGGCCTCCAACCCATGGCACTTTGTGTTATTACCAACTATGCCCTCCAATGGCAAAGGATGTCTTCTGGAATCACCCAGCTCAAGTATAAACTGGCGGGCAGGAAACTCTGAGGGCTAGCAAGATACGATATAAAAATGGTGAAATCTTCTGCCTTTGTGAACTGATTGTTTTGTTTTTTGTGTTTGTTGTTTTTTTGGGTAGGAGGTTGTATTTTAGGAATGTCTTGCTCAAATGACCCCTAATTTAGCTCTTTAACCCTGTGGGAAACTCCTGTGAAGTGCAGCCCATTTTGAAGTAAACGTGGATTTTAAACAAAGAAGGCTTGTCAATCTTTATTGAAAAGGTGGTGTTGCACTCTAATCCACACTTGTTTGGGGTGGATTCACTTGTGGTTTGAACACTTGTATGTAATGTGACAAGCCCAAACTTTAGCCAACAACAAATTTACATCACATTGTGAAACACAGGCAACATCTAGACAGGTCCTTTCAAAAGGGCACTCAATATGCTAATACTTAGCACTTACATTATGCAGTGCTTTTCACCCTCACAGCATTCTACAAACATGAGCTAATCCTCACAAGACCCAAAGGAGAGGTAATTAATATTAACATTTTGCAAATGGAGAAAAGAGAAATGATGTTTTTAGAGCCAAGAGGGGAGTCATAGGTAAAGTCAGGAAAAAGTATATGAGAGTTATATGAATGTCTGTTTTATATTTATCTTTTTTCCTGCTCTTACTAATGCTTTACTAATAGGTAAGGTGGAGTTGTCCTTGGGGATTTCCCAGTACAATTTGGCCTGGAATTTTTCACAGTGAGAACGATAATACTAAGCTCTTTATGTGAGGATCTCAAAGTGTTGCACAAAGTTTGGTAAATGTTACTAACCTGACTTTATAAATGGAAAATATGAAGCATAGAGAGTACAAAAGGGATGTCTATGAATTAGATGTTCTTCAGTTAGCTTAAACAAGCTAGCTTGAGTACTGAATAATCTAGCCAAAGAAATAGAGAATCTGTCTTGGGCTTCAAAACTGCTTGAGAAGCTGGATAAATAATTAGCCAATGTTGGATTTCTTGTAATGCTGGGGCTGGACTGCTACTTCTACTGAAGCTAGCTAACTAAAAGATAGCTCTAATATGTTCACACTAGCTAGGGACAGAAGTTATATATAAACCTATATAACTGATTGGAAACTGGTTCAAATCTGTAACATGACAGAAGTTTAGTGCACATAACGGCTAGGGACAGAAGCTGCAAATAAACTGGTTCACGTGATCAGAAACTTGTTTAAACCTGTAACAGAACAGAAGTTCAGTGCACATAAACCAGTTTCAAAATGGCTGACACTGGTTTAAGATAAACCTGATTGAATGTAATATCAGACTTAACTGATTTGGGTCCAACCAGTTTATGAAGCTTCTGTCCCAGTTCCCTTCCTGGTTCAAGTTAAATCACAGTCCCCCAGCATGCTTTCCAGCCCTAGGCTGGGCTATGCTGCATACTCCAGAGAGCAGGGTTGGTCCCACCCTTCTGCTTCCTAGCTGGAGCAGTGAGGGCTGGCTGACAAGGGGGTGGGGGCAAGCCCAGCTGAGGATACAGCCCAGTCCATAGCGGGGTAGGGGCTGCCCCCACCAGCTAAACCCCAGTTTGGGTCTGCTCAAACTTACTGCTAGCTGCAACTGTGGACTACAAATCCCAAAGGCATCTGGAAGCAGAAAGAAGAAGTGCTAAGCAACCCTGCAGCAATCTGCTGCTGTAATTCTGGACTGCAAATCATAGAGACTTTGAGGGCAGCAGGAAGAGGAAATGAACCCACAGCCAGAGAGTTGTGCTCTAGTACCCTCCTCCCACTGGCTTCCAGTCTGAGCCGCTGCAGGCATGTGGCTGCATTTCCTAAATCAAAGGTAAATGTCTATTCACTTCTGTTTCAATTTAATCTGTGCACTTTAAACTAATCTGCAAAGACTGATCTGATTCAGCCTCAGGTTTTTTGACTGCCTGTACTTAGCCAAATTGCCTTCAAAATGGCCCAAACTGGTTTAAGATAAACCTGGATGGATGTAGTATCAAACTTAACTGATTTGGGTTAAATCAATTTATTGAACTTTTGTCCCAGATCCCCTCCAGATTCAAGTTAATTCACAGTCCCCCAGCATCCTAGGATGCTTTGCACCTCCCGTGCAAATACCCCCTCCTGCTTCTTTTGCGCCCCCCCCCCAGTAGGATGGGCAGGCTAGCCTTGGCTCAAGTTGTCTGCCCCAGCCAAGCAGGAAGGCATGCTTTAGCAGCTCCACTCCCCACCCCCAGCTTCTGACCTGAGCCACTGCAGGTATGTGGTTGCATTTCTAGAATAAAAAATGAATGCCTGTTCACTTGTTTATCAGTTCAATTTATATACCTTCAACTAACCTGTGAAGATTGAATCAATTCAGCCTTGGACTTCTTGACTGTCTGTATTTAGCCATCATGTTTGCAGTGACTGCAATATAGACATACCCTAACTGTCTTGTTCAAGATCACACAGCAGGTCAGTAGCAGTGAAAAACAGAACTCGCATCTCCTGATGCCCAGACCTGTGTACCTAGCCCATGCAATTACTCTGCCTGTAAAGATGCATAAAATTATGCAGCTGCAGAGAAAAAGCCCAAAACAATGTGATGGATGGATGTGTCCTGCTGGTTTGGGACAACTGGAAAATGGGAAGCAGTATGGAAGGTATGTTTTCTCTGAAGATACCCTAAGATATTTAGGGGAAAAACTGGATTGTTATATAGATGTTTGGGCTTCATTTGTTTACAAATGCCTCTGTGCACAGGAGCAGCAATGCTTTATCTTCATACACAGGGGTTACTTTTCTAAGGCTGTGTGTTGTGATTTACATCTGTGTAGAATGCTGCCAAATGAGATTCACAGGCATTAACAATTCACAGTGTAGAAGACAAAGGTATTGCAAGTCCACTAAGGTTTTAATTTCCTTTGTCTTCTGCATACTCTCTGCATTGCCAACAGCTTCCTTAGCAAATTATTTAGTTGAGGCTGAGCTCCCATTTTTCCTTCAGACTGTATTTGATTTACGTCAGTTTAAGGAAATGGCAACATGTAACAGTGACTTTGGAATTTAAACAGAAACCCACAAGGGATTTCTGAGCTGCAGGCCAACTTCCAAATATGGGAGAATATAGGCAGCAGGAGTAGTTGTGTGGAAAGCCATCCTTAGTATGACAAAAGGCAAAATTTGGAGCTTGCCAATATTGGAGTATCAGGCCTCTTGTAGCTTGCTGAGAAAGGTGACTTATGGAATGCCTCTGTCAGAATAATGGGATGAAATAAATACTGTGCTGTGACTGAAAAGAAAAATGCCTGCGGTTTTAAGCATACTGGGATTAGTGCTAGAGAAACAGAAGTGCTGTTTCCCCATTTTTATCCTCAACTTTAGTATGTTAATAATGGTGCATGTTTCCCTAGAATTCAGATGCTTGTCCAGGACCTAACCCCAGTGACTCTCAACCTTTTTTGACTCAGGACACCCTTCAGAAAATATCAGCTCTTAGTTTTTATTTGTTTCTTGACTGCAGAAGAAAAAGAATTCTTCTGTTGCAAAGAACTCAGACAGTTCAACAGGTCAGAATGCTTTTGATGCTATGGATTCCTAATTGAAATCTCAGGGTTCTTTGGGTGAATCTGATATCTTTTATTAGACCACCTTAAATAGTTGGAAAAAAAACTTTCTTAGCAAGCTTTTGGGTTTAAAAAACCCTTCATCAGGCTGAGGAAGCCTTTGCAGTTGCTGTGTACTCTTCCTGGATGGAACGAATAGTAAAGAAGCCAGAGGCTGGGCTGGTGTGCATGCAAGACAGGCAGTCAGTGAAGATGTAAATGGAGGAGTCAGTGGGTGAGAGACAGACTGGGGGGGGAGGTGGGGATAAAAGAGAGAAGGGGGTGAATGTAGCAGGTAAACTCTGGAGAGGTACCTGGGGAGTCAGATGTGTCATAAATTCAATGTCTATATTTAGTCCATGACTTTTTGTATCCAGGAGGTTGATTAAGTGAAGTTTATAGGTTCATCTATGAAAAGTGTTTTGTAAGTTCCCTTTGAGGATTAGAACTGAGAGATTGGAGAAATTGGTTTTCTTGTGAGAAATGTGCCCCCACAGGTAATTGGGTATTCTTGTCTTTGATAGATTTCTCATGTGCATTCATTCTAGTGTGCAGTTGTTGTTTGGTCTCTCCTACATATTTCCATCAGGGCATTTGGTGCCTTAGATAAGAGAGATTGCACTTCTGGAGGTGCAGCTGCAAGATCCAAGAATGCTAATGGCTCTGTTGTGGGGTATAGTAATTGTGGGGGGTGGTGGAGATATCTTGGCAGGTTTTGCATTTCTTGTCATGGGATGGTCTGGATCCATTCAGTGTGTTTTTGGTTGTAGGAAGTTTGCTTCTGGTGATGAGGTTAGGGAGGTCTGGTGCTTGTTTGGAGGCTAGGATGGGTCGATCTGGGAAGATCTGTTTAAGAATAGGGTCTCCTAGTATGGGTTGCAACTGTTTGAGATTTTTCTTTATAGGTTCAAAGGAGGGGTGATATGTCATAACCAGCAGTGTGCGATTCATAGTGGGGAGGGGGGCGTTCTGTACTGCAGCAATTCTTCATGTGGTATCTGGGTGGCTCTTTCAAATGTGTGATCTATCTCTTTATTTTAAATTTATCTATCTAATCTATTTTAAATCTCTTGGTTTATCTTGTGAATCATGTGTCGGCACTTGCAAACTTGATTGTGCTACTATTGAGCAGCACCTTGCAGCACCCTTAAAAGGATTTCATGATACCCTGGTCGAGAATCACTGCCATAATCAAAGCATCCCAATATCATGGGTCTGCAAAATTTCCCTGAGGTTATATGAGAACAGGAACTCTCATGAGAAAAGTAGAGATACTTATAACCAGTTCTGTTCAGAAATGCTATCACAAGAGACTTTTTGAATAGCGCTGTATTAACCAACAGGCTCCTTTGGTTTAGGCCCCAAACCCTGAAAATATTTGCTCAAGTTCATAGCAGGGTCAGGGCCATAAGGTGCAGCAACCTTCAAGGACACTGCTTTAGAAAAGTAGCCAAGAAGGCATAAGAGTGACAGCAGCAGGGGCTTCTAAGAAGCAGTTGGCTTCTGGCATTTGTTTAGCAGTTGCAGATAAGCCAGTCTCTTGACTTTGAGAAGCAGTAGTAGCTAGCTACCAGTTGTGTGCGACAGAGTAACGGCAGGCAAGGCAAAAGCTGAAAAGGCAAGCCAACTCTGAGAGGAGCAGGCTGTAGACTGATAGTTGTTTGGAAAGGTGCTGCTGGTAGTACAATGTACACAAAATCCCCATCATCATAACTGGAACCCTCACAGACTGCATCCCAAAAAAGACCTTTCAGAAGACTGAGGCAATAAACCTGAACTGTGGCAACCACTGCAGCTCTTATCCAGTAAGTTTTTGGGAAATGGAACCAACAACTGTACTATGAAATTTGAGGTGAGGTGCTCAGATGGGCCTTTTAAAAGAAGAAAAACTTTTGTCTCCCTTCTCTACTTGGGAGGAAATAGGGATAGGACTTTCCTGAAATAAGGGCTTAGGTCAGAATCCCTAAGGAAAATATGTAAAATTTAGGCTGGGTACAGATATTATTCTGGGGTGGGCAATTATTTTGGCTGGAGGTTTGCTTAATGAGTTTTGGTGAGCTGTCAATGTCTGCATGGGCCCTGCCCCTTGACAGGTACCCCACCCCCTGGTTGCAATCTTGGGACCAGAAGTCCCACCCCCAATCCCTGCCTCACCTTTGCCACTGGAAGTCCCTCCTCTTGCCCCCCAGAAATACTCCTTTTGGGAGGGGGTTTGCCATCTTAGAACCAGAAAAAAACCAAATCATACACTAAAAGTCAAACACTTACTATAAAATATTTTATTTTTATTATGAATTTTTTTTTGGTCATGATTTTTGTGTACTGTGGAAGAAATCAAACTTTGTGTTGTGGTTGAATCAGAACTGACAGAGCCAGCTTTTCTTTATTTAGAGCTATACTGTGATCACAGGGAGGATTTCATACAGCAAGGGGAATCAGCCACTTCTCTGTTTCAGAGGAATCCCCCTCCTCTCTAAGTTTTCAAGCATTTTTGTACTTAAGACAGATAAAGAGAAAAAAATACGACCGTGGAGAAACTAAAACAAGTTTACTTAATTGGACAACTGTGCACAAGGTAATAAGACATGCAGGATTTCTTATCTCAAAACATGTAACTGAAATAAGTAGTATCAGCACTTCTGGTCTCTGTCTGGTTTTCTAGTCAGGTAGGCCAGAAGCCTGAATAAATTTACTCCTACAGTACTGTGTGTAGAGATGATTACATAATAACTAAAAAATGAATTCTTAGTCTTGTACATGGGTAACTGGTGCCATCTGAGTTGGGGGGAGGGGTGCATGCCCCCCCAGTGACCATTCAGTGACTGGGGGGATCCCTCCATAGTCAGTCTCGCCAACTGGAGGGGGCAGATCCTCCCACAGTCAATCTCACTCACCAGAAAGCAGTTGCAGAGCTCCTAGAAGCGGTTGCAGCCACTTCTGGGAGCATTGTAGCCACTTCATCCAGCACTTCATTCTGGCTGGCACTCGCAGGGGGGGCACTGGCACTCCTGCTTACAACCCTACCTGTCACCTTAGTGGGGAGCAAGGCCTGACAGGGGGTGCACCCCTGTGCACTCCCTATGCATCACCACTGGTCTTATATATTGTAGTTTGTGTGTGTGGGGGGGGAGTGTATGCAGGGTTGTGGGGGGTGTATGGGGTGTGTGTGGTGGGTTGTTGGGGGTGGGTTGTGGGAGGGTGTGTGTGGGAGGCAGGGGTGTATATGTGGTGTGTGTGCCTGTGTACTGGGGATAGGGTAGGGTGTGTATGTGGGGTGAGGGGATTTGTGGGGGAGTTTGTGAGGGTGTTTGACTGTGTGTGTGGGCACATTGGGTATATTGGAGTGTATATGTGGGGGCTGGGTATGGGTGTATGGGGTTTGTGGGGTGTGTGGGGGGACCCCCCTACTTTTCTCGCCCCCCGTGTGTGCTCAGGATGCTGGGAGCTCCAGCCAGTGCTATATATCACCCCCTGCCAGGCAGTCTGTATCGCCAGTGCTCCCTGTACTTGCAGAGCACTGGAGGAAAGCCCCAGGTGCTGGAGCTGGCTGCCTTTCCTGCCCCCCAGGGGAATGCACCTGGGACTTTCCTCCCTTACTACATAATCCCAGCAGGCAAGGCAACTGGCTCCAGTGCCTGAGGCTTTCCTCCCATGCCCAGCAACTGTGAGAGCTGCACGTGGTGATAGAGGAGTGCTGGTGATAGAGGTGGCCTGGCAGAGGCTGTGCCCCTCACTACAATGTACAGTGCTGGCCAAAGCTGCACTCTACCAGGTGCCTGCACAGCCCTGAGCACCCAGCCTGCTGCTGCTGCCACTGCCTGCTGGGACTGTGCACCATGGGGGGAGTGGGGGAGGAGTCCCCACCCCTCCTTCCCTCACACCCACACGCTGTTCACCCAAGCTCTCTGCTGCTGCTGCCCCCCTGGGCACGAGCTCCAAGATACCACAAGCCCAAGCCCCACACTCTGTGCTCCTGCCGAGCTGAAGCCCCACCCCTGTTGCTTCCCTACCTGCTGCCAGGAGCCAGCAGAAGACTGGGGAAGTGGAGCAGGTCCCCAGGGGTTGCAGCAGCCAGGCCCTTCTGCCTATGAGGGTGAGAGCAAGGTGCAATAGGGCATGTCTGGGGGGTGTACATGGAAGGAAGGGCTGGGAGGGGTATAATTTGTTGGTGGGCACTGAGAGCCAAATTAAAATGCTTGATGGATTAGGTCTGGCCCATGGGCCATGTGTTGCCCACCCCTGCATTATACTATTACCAGCATAAGTGATTGGAAACCACTATATACCCATAATAGAAGTTCAGCACACACAACTGGTATATACTTGTAACAGAACAGAAGTATGGCACACATAGATTGTAGAGGTGTGTGAATAGGGCCCTATTTGATTTGGATTCAGCTTGAATCGGGGACAGTGATTTAATTAATTGATTCATATCATTGTCCCTGATTCAATTCAGCCAAATCCAGATCTGAAGATTTGATGCTGATTCAGACATAGATATAGCTATAAAAGTATTTTCTACATACCTCAAAGTACCAGTGCAGCATGTGAATGCTGTGATGCTGGGGCACATGGAGCATCTCACAGGGGTGTAGGGGGGCCCTCCACATGCTCAGCAGCAAACCTTTTGGTCCACTTCCAGGTCTGCTAGTGAGCATGCTGGCCCCCACCCCCATGCCTCCCTAGCTTGGTGATTGGCCACAGGGGGACCCCGGTGCCCCACTAGACCTAGAAGGCACCAATCACCGAGCTGGGGTGGGGTGGAGAGGAGGCCAGCATGCTCCCTGGCAAAACTGGAAGTGGACAGGAAGTGTTTCTGTTTCACTTCCGGGTCTGCACTGAGCAGGATGGAGAGCCCCCCGTGCTTCTGTGGGACACTCCATGCAGCCCAGCATCACAGCGTTCATGAGCCCCTGCTGCCTAGAGGTATGTAGAAAAAACATTTAAAGCCGTGTCTATTTCCAAATCTCAGAATCTTTCTGAATCAATTCGGACGGTTTCAGTTTGATTCAGAGAGATTAAAGGGTCCTTTGATTTGACTGGGATTTGGAGATTTGGCCACCGAATTGGGCCAAATCTCCACCAAATTGAATCAGGGACCAAAGCTCCACAAAGCCTAATCGATGACTTTAAAAATGATGGAATCTAGTCTAAGAGTTGCTCCCCCTGGCATCTACCTCCTCCTCCCTCTCTTCCCCCAGGACCAAAGGGCAAATGTGTATTCTGTTCACAACCAATCTAAACTATGCAGCTTATAGAAAATCACATAAATTAGATTGATTCTACCTCAGGCTTTTAGAATGTCTATACCTAGCCTGGCTGTCCTGGGAGACCAACTTATGGCACTCAAATGACAAAAAGACTGTTTTATTTGTGGATGTAGAAGATCGTACTTCCGATGGGTGTATGTTGCAATCAATTTGCTGGGACCCGATGGTCCCCATTTCTAGAACTCACCCTTCATGCCTTGTTGTTAAAAGAACCAAAAAGGAAGTTGTAAAACTAGGGAGAAAGATCAGCTGGACCTTACTGCAACTTAACCAACCATTTGGCCTCTTTGCAGGGCTCCTCCATCTCCATTACCATTCCAGATGTTCCAGGCACAATCCTCCTCAAGGACCTTATTTATGTACTTAGCCTAACGCTCTAGTTAAACTCTAGTTCAGTCCCTTGTGCCTGAAATGTCAGGCTGACGAATTAATGAACAAACTCAGGGGCGGTTAGTCTCTCAGTGTCAGCCAGCACCATCAGTCAATTATCTTAGTCCATGGGTGCCTCTTTCTCTCTCATCCACTCCTTCCTCATAAGGAATCCCCATGTCATAGGGTCAACCCTTATCCATGTTGTAATTATTTTGCATTTGTTATGTGTTATAACCTTTTGTAATAGGTGGCCATGTTCGCATACGCCAACTAGAGGTTTGCATAGTGTTTATGTAACAGGTGCTAAGTGAATAAGAGACTCTAGGGCGGCAGTATAGAAGAAACATGTGTTTGGGATTTTCCACACAGGGCTTCTCAAGGGAAAGCCCAGGGTCTGTCAGTAATGTGACAGTCACCGCTCCGAGCCAATGAAGAAGCACCACACGCGATTAGACCACCCTGCATCACTGAGGGTATAAAAGACATTGCACTACGAACTTTGGGGTCTTTGCACGCCCGACGGAACGTACTCACGGATCGGTTCGAACTTGGAACGACCTTCGGCCCGGCCAGCCGGAGGGGAGGACGCCAGACCCGCCTGATCCCGGAGACCAACCCCAGAAACACCTCGCCAGTATACGACAGCTGTCTCACATGTTGCTAGGGCGCGTGAGACGTGGTGAGTGTGTGCTCACTGGTGGACACAGCACCATTGATTTTGTTTTGTTTTGCACCTCATTAATAAAGTTGAGCCTGACCACCTATAACATCGCAAAGCGTGATCTGCTGTAAGCCCGACTATTGAAAGATCCTGTAACAATCCACTCCTTCTTCTTTCTTCCCTCCTCCAGGTAATCCTCCTGGAGCACCCTCACTCACAGCTAGGATCCTTGTTAGACTCTGAGAGACCCTCCTGCATGAAGTCTCACATCAGGTAAGTCTGATTCCCGTTCTGTCACTCATCATCAGCTTGGTCAGGTCAGGTAAACACAATACCTCTGTGCAGTCACAGTTAACTCACTTCTGTCAGTTTCCCCTGTCTGGGGGCCACCCAAACCTGTCTGACCTGGCATTTAAATTTCCCAGCTGCCTATTGCAGCTATCTGTGTGACTTCTGGTCTGCCACTTTTCCCTGCTGCAGCCAGTGCCAATAAATAGAATTCTGAGTTAACTCTGCATGTGGGCCTCCTATTGAGGTCTGGCTACATTTTTCTTCACACCTTTTATTTTATGCATGCTTCATCTGTGACCCTACGAAGTCCTAGGACCTTCTGGTTAACCCCCTCCCAGATCTGGCCACCATCTCCATCTACCAGACCAGGAAAGATATGCTGGTAAGGGAGACCCTGGGGGACAGTGAGGGTTGTCTTCCTTTCACTCATTCATGTACATCTCTGGATAGTTTCACTGGACAATGTGCACAGTTTCCTTGGATGCATTTGAGGGGCAGTGGTCATTAGCTAATGTTCTATGTTCTGTGTACCTGCTTAGAACCCTAGTTATTAACCTTTATTATTAATGGAGGTAAACAGTGCTCCCATTACTGATTTTCGTCTCTTGTCCCAACCTGTTACCCTCTTGGTGGATCCTCTTGAGGGGTACTTGTAGTTTCCTGTGGGGCATAAGCCCACTGTTTGAATGTAACAAATATGTCAGTGCATATGACTGGGTCTGTGGATATGTTTTTTTTAGTTGGATCATTCTGATTTAAGCTGACTTTTGCTTGGACTTCATTGGTGTCTTCAAGCCAAAGGTATGGCCATTGGCCCTGTTATACTGTTTGTCTGAAATTAGCGATAATATGAGCAATAAATATTTAAAATAAAAATATAGGATTGAAAATTAGTTAATGTGGATTGCCTTCTTAGGGTGTTGTGCTTATTCCTGAGTAGTTTTGTACTGTGTCCTCCAATGGAAACTAAGGAAAAAGTTCTAAGCTTTTTAGATGCAGCATCTGTGTTCCCAGAAAAGCGAAAATAATAAATAGGCCCTGTTCTGGTTTCCATCTTCTGTGTTAATGTTAGGATCAGCTTATATATTGTGATGTCATGGTATTGGTATATACATCATCATCATCATTCTGAGAGGGGTCATTATTAACTTATACAAAAATATTGCAATGTATTCTCCCCTTAGATTATGTTAAAGTAATTTTGAAGTGCTGGACCTTGCAATTTTAACTTTCCCTTTATGGATTATTATGTATATCATTGTACTGATGTATCAGATTTCAAGAGAGCTCTTATCCATCTAGATATGTATTTTCTCTGCTACCACAATCAAAAGTTACTGATGGTGTAGGCAAGTGGCAGAATGGGAGAATTTGTAGTAATGTGCTTGAACCCAGAGCCCCAAGCCTTGACTCTATTCAAGCTCCACTTAACTCTCAAATTAGCCTCATAATTTTGAGAGTAGATAATTTATGATTCAGCTAAAATGTTCAGCAGTGAAACACTTACTAAGGTTGCCATTAAATAGTAGCTATTATGTTTTGGAGCTGTGTTAAAGGTGTCTTTTCACACATCTGTCACAGCAATTGTTTCTAACTAACCAGACTTAGTACTGCTAGGGCTGTTATTTCTTAAATTTTCTTCACAACTACAAGGACTTGAAAGCTAGTGCCTGATTCTCTTCTGCTTTGCCCCTTCAACCTGTGCAAATTTTTGTGTAAAAATGCTTTCAAATCAGATTTCCAGAACCCAACACTTCCATTGGAAAGATGGAAATGATCTCTGCCTTGCAGCATTTGCACCCAATTAGTGCCTTGAATTTTTAAATGAAACTTTACTGTACATTCTGCAGAAAATTATGCCTATGGAAGTGTAGTTATGACATCTGTAGGAACTGGCTAGTTTTTCTCAGTTTGTAAACTGCTATCTTTGATAATCAAAAAGGAAAAAAAATCCTTTAGTCATGCATCATGTTTCATCCACACATGCAAAGAATTGTGATTAAAAGTCATGTTCTCAATCACTGTTTAGTAATGATGACCTTTTGAATTATTTACATTTAGCTATGGAGGCCATCCAGGGTAGATTGATTTCAATCAAGTTTCCTTAAATCACGGATTTAAATAATCCAAAAAAGGAACTTTAAGACATCAATTTAATCTGGTTTTGCATATCTACTTTGTAGTTATATTTTTAAAGAACAAATTAAGTCTTCTCATTGGTTGAGTCTCAATATTGTTAAATCGTTAAGGAATGTTGTTTTGCAAATAAACGTAGTTTTTACACTAAATCTTGCTTACACTAAATCAACTTTGAACTATGTCCTGTTTACAATTAGTAAACAGGAAAATGTGCTATTTACATAGCTATAGGGCTTAATATAACCTTTATTTTGATTTGGTTACATTTTATTTTGGTAGAGACAGATTGCTATTATTTCATGGCTAATATTTACTTTGTGTCAAACATTGTAACACATTTGAAATTGCAAAACTCTAGAACTCTTGGTTCAGAGATACCTTTTATTATATCAAGTAAGAAATCACAAAAAAATTATCTTTTTCTGCAAGCTTTCAGGCATACACACTCTTCCTCAGGCTCAGGGAAAATTAAAGATGGTAAAAAGTCCCCAAAGGTGGAAAATAAACTTTATTTTTACACAGAGGAAGCTGAAGATGGAAGTATGTCCCTCTGGGACCATGAGAGTGTCTTTGATGTGCAGATAAGGCAGGATTCCTTCCCTGGTGGTGTCAGGTGGCAGAAAGGCAAGGAGGAGCAGAAACCTTACTTTTTGTTCAGCCAATTTTTGGATTTAAGCTTCTTTGCTAAAATTCAGCATCTTCCATGTTTCAGGGATGTATTTGGTAGCTGTGTTGGCCTGAGACAAAAAAAGAAATGCAAAACTCTGTAACACTTTTGGTTCAGAGATTATACCTTTTATTTTAGTTTTGAGATTGGAATTCAATTAAAATGCAGAACACCAGTATTTTAAAATGTTTAAAATTAGCCAAATAAAAATAGGGTAAATGTGCGGGATGCAGAAGAAAAAAGATCATTAAAACTTGCATTTAAAACTGATTTATTAAAATGTAAAAGGATTTATTAAAAAAAATAAAAGGAAAAGTTAATGAACTGAATTGATTGTTTCTAGTCATCATGGCTAAGTACAGGTATTCAAGAAGCCTGTGATTGAAGTGCTCTAACTTTTAAAGTTTTACTCTTAAGTGTCTCCATTTAGGTTGGGAGGAAGCAGAACACACATTAGCCCTTGTTGGGGGCAGGGAGGGGAGATGCTCCGAGACTGCCTGCATGGCTTGAGCGCAGCAGGTCAGGGGGCTCTTGCATGCTTCCCAGCATGCCCCTTGGGCTCCCTGGACTGTCAAAGACTCCCGAGCAGAGCTGAATGTCCAAGCCATCCCTGACTGGCTGGTGGGGACATCACGGCTGCCCACCAGGACACCACACAACACCTAGGTATCCTGAACACTTGCACACACATGTAGACACGCGCACACACACAATCCAGGCATCTGGGGCATGAGTGAGCCACTGACTTTTGTGTAGCTGATGAGGACAATGCCCACCCCTTGCACAACTCCCTGTTCCCCAGGTTGATGGAGAGTGGGTGTTAAGCTCTTGGGGTCCCTGACTTTGTCACTGGTGATGTCACCACCCTCCTAGTCCTTGTTGGGGGCCTGGCTTACCCCTCCTGCACTGGCTTATGAGGCACCTGGACTGGCAGAAAGAGTACTTCAGCTATTGACCAGGCCTAGCACTCTGAGCACATTGCGGTACAGGGATGGGGGAGAGGCAGAGCCCCTCATTGATATGTAGTGGCCCCAACCCTATACCATGGCAGGCTGTCCAGATCCACAAAGCTCTAGCCAACTGTTTCCTCACTCATGTGTACCAGAAGCGCTCCCCTTATGATTAGGACCAGAGGGTTTCAAGTGCCCATGCCGTGGCACCAGGCCAGGGTTTTCTGCTATAGGCTCCTCTGGCCTTGTCATGGACACCACTGTCCACAACACAAGCTGCCCTGGTACTGTCCCCGTTCCCCTTATCCTCCCCAACCTCCCCTCAGGTGAACATACCAGGTTGCAGGGAAATGCAAAGAGAGGAAGAGACATGCCTCATTTTAATCAAATGTTGGAGCTTTTAGTGTATTTATTAAACAAAAACTACAGTGTTGTCCACTCTAGAGCTTAGAACCTTCTTGTCACTTAACAATGAGAGAGGGAAGGCTGCACCAGGTGGTTATGACGTTGAGGTGAGGGCGGGGGGTGCGCAGCCATGGGGGCTCAGTTTAACAAACATGAAACCCTGGGACAGCAGGGGGAACGCCATGGCAGGCTTCCCCATCACTCTGGTCTGGGAGGGCAGTGGTCTACTTGTGGGAAGCAGCACTGATGCCACTCAGGGGTGTCGTAGCTGGATCCCAAGCAGTCTTTGACTCTGTGCATAAATTCCATCTCCCGGTGCTATGACTGTCTCAGCAGTGTGTGTGGCCTCCCTCAGTAAGTGGCTGGCCATCTGTAGACCTCATTCTTGGACCTTCATAGTGCATTTCTGCTCCTGGCTGGCTCATTCAAGTGCCACAGCAGTGCAGGTACAAGTTGCCACCCTGTCCCTTCCAACTCCCCACATCAATGGTCCAGAGACCGCATGCCATCAGGGACTGTGAGCAGGAGATAGACTCCTACTGCCAGGCCCTTCTCCCCCAGGAGCCGGAGGGTAGACCACGGTCTCCCTCCAGGACAAGGGAGGACTCCGGGACCTCCCACTCTGTCCAGTGAGGGGCATGGACCAAGGTGGTCAAGGGCCCCAAGGCCCACCACACCAAGGCCCCTGCCCCGTCGGATCTTAGCAATAGGTACGCACCTCTTGCTGCTCCAGCAGAGCCTGCTGAGTTACCAGCTCCTGCAGGCAACACAGGCTCAACTGCAGCTACCGCCCCCGCTCTCCCCAAGAGAAAACTAAGGTGTTGTTGTGGGAGACTCCATTCTGAGGGGGACTGAGGAGGTAATCTGCTGCCCCGACCCCTTAGCTCTGGAAGTCTGCTGCTTCCTGGGGGCCCACATCTGAGACATTGTAGAGAAGATCCCTAAGCTCCTCCAGCCCACAGACCAGTATCCCATGCTCCTTATTCATGTGGGGACCAATGACATGGCTAAGAGCACTCCCAGCTGGGTCATGAGGTGCTACAGGGATTTGAGAGTGGGCAAAAGGGTCTGGGGGCACAGGTGGTGTTCTCTTCGATCCTCCCAGTCTTGGGGTATGGGCTGAGGACGGAGAGGAGGATCCAGGTAGTTAACCAAAGTCTGCGGCGCTGGTGTCATCGGTAAGGCTTTGGCTTCCATGACCACATCCTTCCTTATGACCATACCCTGACTTACCAGAGTCGCATTAGACCAGGGTGAATAAAGTCCAGCCTGCAGGTCAGAGCCAGTTGGCAGCTGGACTCCATCTCCCAGCATCCCCTGACTGCATGGCTGGGGCCAGTCTCCATGGAGACCCTGGCTGCACCTACCCTGTGATATCACAAGGCTGAGGTTGCCATAGAGACTAGACACAGCTGTGCTGGCAGGGTAGGTGGCAGAGCAGGGCAGGAGGCTGCTCCGGAGCTGCTGGGATCTTGCAGCAGGGGGACCTTTATCTGGGGCCAGGGCAGAGCTGCAATCTGTCACCTGCACACGCTGGGTAGGGGTGAGCATGCAACAGATCTTGCCTATGCCCTGGCTTAGGACCAGGTTGTCACCACTGCAAGGAGCCAGGGCAGAGCTGTGATCCACTGCATGCACACCCCTGCCTGAAGTGTGTAGGGAACAGATTGTGGCTTTGCCCTTGCACTAGACCAACCTGCCCTCACTGCAAGATCCCAGCTTCTCCAGAGCAGCTCCCTGCCCTGCTCTGCTGTGCACTCTACCAGTGCAGCTGAGTCTGGTCTCCATGGCAAGCCCAGCCTTGTGCTATCATAGGGCAAGTGCAGCTGTGGTCTCCACGGGGACTGGCCCCAGCCATGCAGACAGGGGCTTCTGAGAGATGGAGTTCAGCTGCCAGCCGGGTCTGCCATTTTGCCCACCCCTGCATTAGACCTATAAACATTACATTCAGAAGATCATCAGTAAAGTCTCTGCATGGGTAGCTGCCTTAAGATGTTTAGCCAGCATGGCATGGGGTGCCAACTTCAAAGTGCTCAGAACCACTGCCTTTGCAATGGTATATACCCCAGCAGATTACTGTGCTCCTGTATGGTCCAGAAGCTGTTGCACTAAAAAGCTTGATGCTGTACTTAACAGTGTGCCGAGACTCTTAACAGGCTGCACAACTTATGCACACACAGAGTTATTCTTGCACTTTGGGGCATTAAACCAAGTCACATAAGAAAATAGACCCTAACCACTTCCCTGCTGCCAGGTTTCTGGGCCCGTGGAGAGCCTGGCAGGCTGGGTGCTGTGGCTGTGTGTGTTGCACTAAATGTAGATAAGAGGTGGAGTGAATGGAAATGAAATGACCATTCAGAATA